>NW_027551610.1:25000-390625 GCF_051989575.1 Stigmatopora nigra
GGGTTATTGTTAGGGATTGGGTTAGGGTTATTGTTAGGGGTTGGGGTTATGATTTGGGTTATGGTTATTGTTAGGGGTTGGGGTTATGGTTGGGGTTATTGTTAGGGGTTGGGGTTATTGTTAGGGGTTGGGGTTATTGTTAGAGGTTGAGGTTGTGGTTTGGGTTAGGGTTATTGTTAGGGGTTGGGGTTATTGTTAGGGGTTAGGGTTATGGTTTGGGTTAGGGTTATTGGTAGGGGTCGGGGTTATTGTTAGGGGTTGGGGTTATTGTTAGGGGTTGGGGTTATTGTTAGGGGTTGGGGTTATTGTTAGGTGTTGGGGTTATGGTTTGGGTTAGGGTTATTGTTAGGGGTTGGGGTTATGGTTATTGTTAGGGGTTGGGGTTATTGTTAGGTGTTGGGGTTATGGTTTGGGTTAGGGTTATTGTTAGGGGTTGGGGTTATGGTTTTGGTTAGGGTTATTGTTAGGGGATTGGGTTATTGTTAGGGGATTGGGTTATTGTTAGGGGTTAGGGTTATTGTTAGGGGTATGGGTTATGGTTATGGTTGGGTTATTGTTAGGGGTTGGGGTTATGGTTTGGGTTAGGGTTATTGTTAGGGGTTGGGGTTATGGTTATGGTTATTGTTTGGGGTTGGGGTTATGGTTTTGGTTGGGGTTATTGTTAGGGATTTGGGTTAGGGTTATTGTTAGGGGTTGGGGTTATTGTTAGGGGTTGGGGTTATTGTTAGGGGTTATTATTAGGGGTTGGGGTTATGGTTATGGTTGGGGTTATTGTTAGGGGTTGGGGTTATGGTTTGGGTTAGGGTTATTGTTAGGGGTTGGGGTTATTGTTAGGGGTTGGGGTTATGGTTATGGTTGGGGTTATTGTTAGGGGTTGGGGTTATGGTTATAGTTAGGGGTTGGGGTTATTGTAAGGGGTTGGGGTTATCGTTTGGGTTATGGTTATTGTTAGGGGTTGGGGTTATGGTTATGGTTGGGGTTATTGTTAGGGGTTGGGGTTATGGTTATGGTTATGGTTGGGGTTATTGTTTGGGGTCTGGGTTATTGTTAGGGGTCTGGGTTATTGTTAGGGGTCTGGGTTATGGTTTGGGTTAGGGTTATTGTTAGGGGTTGGGGTTGTGGTTAGGGGTTAGGGTTGTTGTTAGGGGTTGGGGTTATTGTTAGGGGTTGGGGTTATGGTTTGGGTTATGGTTATTGTTAGGGGTTGGGGTTATGGTTATGGTTGGGGTTATTGTTAGGGGTTAGGGTTATGGTTTGGGTTAGGGTTATTGTTAGGGGTTGGGGTTATTGTTAGGGGTTGGGGTTATTGTTAGGGGTTGGGTTAGGGTTATTGTCAGAGGTCGGGTTATTGTTAGGGCTTGGGGTTATGGTTTGGGTTATGGTTTTTGTTAGGGGTTGGGGTTATGGTTGGGGTTATTGTTAGGGGTTGGGGTTATGGTTTGGGTTAGGGTTATTGTTAGGGGTTGGGTTATGGTTTGGGTTAGGGTTATGGTTAGGGGTTTGGGTTATGGTTTGGGTTAGGGTTATGGTTAGGGGTTGGACTTATGGTTAGGGGTTAGGGTTATTGTTAGGCGTTTGGGTTATGTTTTGGGTTAGGGTTATTGTTAGGGGTTGGGGTTGTGGTTATGGTTTGGGTTAGGGTTGGGGTTGTGGTTATGGTTTGGGTTAGGGGTTAGGGTCGGGGTTATGGTTTGGGGTTGGAGGTTATGTTTGGGGTTATTTCATACCATAAATAGTGTCCAAAACAAGTCTATTTGTGATTATAATAGTGGTCGGGTTCGGTTCTGGAAGGATATTTTACCTATAGATGTGATCAGATCTCTTTTTTGGATCTATTCTTGATCATTTTGTGTAAAAATTATCATCCTGGCTTGTTCTGGGGCTATATCCGACCATAAATAGTATTCAAATCAGTCATATTTGTCATTCAAATAGTGGTTGCATTATAACCGGTCGTGTTCGGTTCTGGAGGGTCATTTTACCTATGGATGTGGTCTGATTTCATGGTGAATCTATTTTACACCATTCTATATAAAAATATACTTCCAGGGATGGGTTATGGTTTGGTTTAGGGCAGGGGTGTCCAAACTTTTTGCAAAGAGGGCCAGATTTGGTAAGGTGAAAATGTGTGCGGGCCGACTATTTAGCCTGACATTCTTTGAACCATTAACCTAAAATACAAATTAACCTTTTGAGATTTTTTTAAATTACAAATGGCATACTTTTACTTTTACTTTTTTTTTTTTTTACATTTAGGTTTTTACCGAAATGACAAACCACAAAAAATTAAGAAAACTATCAAGGATATCTAAGTTCATGTGAAACATCACATATTATTCACTATTATATGCTCACTGTAGGAACAGTGCTGAAAACAAAACAATGATCACTGCATATTCAAACTGTGATTTTGACCATCACAAAAAAATAATGAACTCATTTATTTTATACTGTGGTCAACAGTGCTGGCGGGCCGTGTATTATTGATTTCATGATAGAGGCCACGGGCCGGTAAAAATTTGTCCACGGGCCTTAATTGGCCCGCGGGCCGGACTTTGGACATGCCTGGTTTAGGGTTATTGTTAGGGGTTGGGGTTATGGTTTTGGTTAGGGTTATTGTTAGGGGATTGGGTTATTGTTAGGGGTTAGGGTTATTGTTAGGGGTATGGGTTATGGTTATGGTTGGGTTATTGTTAGGGGTTGGGGTTATGGTTTGGGTTAGGGTTATTGTTAGGGGTTGGGGTTATGGTTATGGTTATTGTTTGGGGTTGGGGTTATGGTTTTGGTTGGGGTTATTGTTAGGGATTTGGGTTAGGGTTATTGTTAGGGGTTGGGGTTATTGTTAGGGGTTGGGGTTATTGTTAGGGGTTATTATTAGGGGTTGGGGTTATGGTTATGGTTGGGGTTATTGTTAGGGGTTGGGGTTATGGTTTGGGTTAGGGTTATTGTTAGGGGTTGGGGTTATTGTTAGGGGTTGGGGTTATGGTTATGGTTGGGGTTATTGTTAGGGGTTGGGGTTATGGTTATAGTTAGGGGTTGGGGTTATTGTAAGGGGTTGGGGTTATCGTTTGGGTTATGGTTATTGTTAGGGGTTGGGGTTATGGTTATGGTTGGGGTTATTGTTAGGGGTTGGGGTTATGGTTATGGTTGGGGTTATTGTTTGGGGTCTGGGTTATTGTTAGGGGTCTGGGTTATGGTTTGGGTTAGGGTTATTGTTAGGGGTTGGGGTTGTGGTTAGGGGTTAGGGTTGTTGTTAGGGGTTGGGGTTATTGTTAGGGGTTGGGGTTATTGTTAGGGGTTGGGGTTATGGTTTGGGTTATGGTTATTGTTAGGGGTTGGGGTTATGGTTATGGTTGGGGTTATTGTTAGGGGTTAGGGTTATGGTTTGGGTTAGGGTTATTGTTAGGGGTTGGGGTTATTGTTAGGGGTTGGGGTTATTGTTAGGGGTTGGGTTAGGGTTATTGTCAGAGGTCGGGTTATTGTTAGGGCTTGGGGTTATGGTTTGGGTTATGGTTTTTGTTAGGGGTTGGGGTTATGGTTGGGGTTATTGTTAGGGGTTGGGGTTATGGTTTGGGTTAGGGTTATTGTTAGGGGTTGGGTTATGGTTTGGGTTAGGGTTATGGTTAGGGGTTTGGGTTATGGTTTGGGTTAGGGTTATGGTTAGGGGTTGGGCTTATGGTTAGGGGTTAGGGTTATTGTTAGGCGTTTGGGTTATGTTTTGGGTTAGGGTTATTGTTAGGGGTTGGGGTTGTGGTTATGGTTTGGGTTAGGGTTGGGGTTGTGGTTATGGTTTGGGTTAGGGGTTAGGGGTTAGGGTCGGGGTTATGGTTTGGGGTTGGAGGTTATGTTTGGGGTTATTTCATACCATAAATAGTGTCCAAAACAAGTCTATTTGTGATTATAATAGTGGTCGGGTTCGGTTCTGGAAGGATATTTTACCTATAGATGTGATCAGATCTCTTTTTTGGATCTATTCTTGATCATTTTGTGTAAAAATTATCATCCTGGCTTGTTCTGGGGCTATATCCGACCATAAATAGTATTCAAATCAGTCATATTTGTCATTCAAATAGTGGTTGCATTATAACCGGTCGTGTTCGGTTCTGGAGGGTCATTTTACCTATGGATGTGGTCTGATTTCATGGTGAATCTATTTTACACCATTCTATATAAAAATATACTTCCAGGGATGTTCTGGGACTATTTCCATCCATAAATAGTGTCCAAAACAGGCATTATGTTGGTAGATGTATTTTTAATAATTTGTGTAAAAATTATCATCCTAACTGGTTCTGGGGCTGTGTGCGACAACAAATAGTCTCCAAAACCGTTATATTTGCGATGTAATCAGGGCTTGTACTATAACCTGTCCATTCCGGTTCTGGTGGGTTTATTTAGTTGTTGATGGTGTCCAATGATGATGTGGATCTATTTTTGACTATTCTGAATAAAAATTATCATCCAGTTATGTTCTGGGGCTTAGTAATGTCCAAATCAATGATCTCCAATTTACCACTTTATTTTCCAACGTTGTTATATTAGAACCGGTCCATATCGGTTCTGGTTGGTGCATTTACTTGGGAACTTTATCCATTATGTTGGTAGATGTATTTTTGTTAATCTGTGAAAAAATTATCATCCTAACTGGTTCTGGGGCTATAGCCGATCACAAATAGTGTCAAAAACTTGTAAAATTGCGATAAAATCAGTGCGTGTATTAGAACCGGTCCATTCCGGTTCTGGTGGGTGTATTTAGGTGGGGATGGTGTCCAATGATGACATTGATCTATTTCTGACAAGTCTTTATAATAATTATCATCCAGTTATGTTCTGGTGCTTAGTTATGTCCAAATTAATGACCTGCAATTGACCACTTTATTTACAAGGAATGCTTGTATTAGAACTGGGCCCAGTCAGTTCTGGTTGGTGCATTTACTTGGGTACTTTGTCCATTATGTTGGTAGATGTATTTTTGTTAATCTGTGAAAAAATTATTATCCTAACTGGTTCTGGGGCTATGACCGACAACAAATAGTGTCAAAAACTTGCAAAATTAAAAATTTAAAATCAGTGCCTGTATTATAACCGGTCGATGTCGGTTCTGGTTGGTCTATTGACACGGGGAAGGTGTCCAATGATGAAAGGGATCTATAATTGATTATTCTGTATAAAAATTACCATCCATTTATGTTCTGGGGCTTAGTTATGTCCGAATCAATGACCTCCAATTGTTCACTTTATTTACAAGGAATGCTTGTATTAGAACTGGGCCAAATCGGTTCTGGTTGTTGCTTTTACTCAGGAATAGTCTCATATTTGTGGGTGAATGTATTTCTGACTATTCTGTGTTAAAATAATTATCCTACCATGTTCTGGGGTTATTTGCCATCATAAATAGTGTCATAAACATGCTAATTTGCGATAAAAATTGTACCTGTATTATAACCGGTCGGTGTTGGTTCTGGTTGGTCTATTGACACGGGGATGGTGTCCAATGATGAAAGGGATCTATTGTTGAATATTCTGGATAGTATTAGAAAATTATCATCCAGGGATGTTCAGAAGTTCTGTTATGCCCGAATAAATGACCTCCATTTGGGCACTTTATTTACAAGTGGTGGTTTAGAACCAGGCCCAGGCCTGAAGGTCTTCCCTCCTCTACACATCTGCATGGTTCAGGCCTGGTTAGTACCTGGTTGGGAGACCACTTGGGAATACGAGGTGCTGTGAGCATCATGTCCCGGATCTTTTTCGACATTTCATGGGTGTCCATCTGCTGGCGCGATACCGCTCACGGCTATACCACCCTCAAAAGGCCCGATCTCGGGAAGCCAAACATGGTTCGGGCCTGGTTAGTACCTGGGTGGGAGACCGCTTGGGAATACCAGATGCTGTGAGCATCATGTCCCAGATCTTTTTCAACATTTCATGGGTGTCCATCTGCTGGTACAGTACCGCTCACGGCCATATCACCCTGAAAAGGCCCGATCTCGTTCGATCTCGGAAGCCAAACATGGTTCGGGCCTGGTGAGTACCTGGTAAGGAGACCGCTTGGGAATGCCAGATGCTGTGAGCATCATGTCCCAGATCTTTTTCGACATTTCATGGGTGTCCATCTGCTGGTGCAATACAGCTCACGGCCATACCACCCTGAAATCGCCCGGTCGACATTTCATGGGTGTCCATCTCCTTTCGGCCTTCTAAAGCCTGAAGGACTTCCCTCCTCTACACGTCTGGGCGACATTTCATTGAAGCGATCCTTTCTGACAAACTACATTCACCTAGTAGTCGAAGGAATTAAAGCAAGAGAATAACGAGCGGCAATAGAGTCGACTACATTAACCCAGCCCATAACCCTAACCATAACCCCAACCAGAACCAGAACCAGAACCAGAACCATAACCCTAACTGTAACCTCAACCATAACCCTAACCATAACCCCAACCAAAACAGTAACCATAACCCCAACCATAACCATAACCCCAACCATAACCAAAACCCCAACCATAACCATAACCCCAACCATAACCAAAACCCCAACCATAACCATAACCCCAACCCTAATCCAAACCTTAACCCCTGACCGTTGACCTTTAACCCAAACCATAGCCCTAACCATAACCCTAACCATCACCCTAACCATAACCCTAACCCCTGACATTTGACCTTTGACCTTTAACCTTTGACCCATAACCCATTAACTCATAAATCCAGGAGATCCAGACACCGAGAGAGCCAGAGAGCCAGAGAACGAGAGCTCCAGAGCTCCAGAGCTCCAGAGACCCAGAGCTCCAGAGCTCCAGTGAGCCAGAGCTCCAGAGCTCCAGATCTCCGGAGCTCCAGAGCCCCAGAGCTCCAGAGAGCCAGAGCTCCAGAAAGCCAGAGATCCAGACATCCATAACTTCCAGACATCCAGAAAATACTTCCATGGATGTCGCTAAAAAGCCCCAAAATGTACAAAAATGTTTTAAATTACAAGATAAAACATCATTTATGGATAGAATACGATTCCTGGAACTTATATAGAAATTTTGGAGCTTATCCGACACACAGGGGGACCGAGAGATCAATTTTCCCGGCAGAATACCCCAAAATGCCCCAAAATGTGCAAAAATCATGGGGGAAAAGTTTATTTAATGACTAAATTCCATTTCTGGCACTCTCCACACACTCAAATTTAGCCCCGGGGACTATTTCCCACCGTAAACACAACCATGGCTGAAAATACTACCATGGAAGTAGCCAAAAAGCCCCAAAATACACAAAAATGGATGTAATTCGTGGATAAAACTGCATTTATGGATGAAATACAATTCCTGGAGCTAATATACAAATGCTGGAGCATTTCAGACAATCGAACTACTACCAGATACTGTTAAACATAGCCATGGAGGAAAGTACTTCCATGAAAGCAGCAAAAAAGCTCCAAAATGTACAAAAATGGATTTACTTCGTGTATAAAACATCATTTATGGATGAAATACAATTCCTGGAAATTATATACAAATTTTGGAGTTTATCCGACACTCAGGGGCACCGGGAGAACGATTTTCCCGGTAAAAGACAGCCCTGGCTGTCAATGGCGGAATACCCCATAATGTGCTAAAACGTGCAAAAATCACGGGGAAAACATCATTTAATGAGTAAATTCAATTTCTGGAACTCTCCACACACACTCAAATTTAGCCCAGGGGACTGTTTCCCACCGTTAACATATCCATGAAGGGAAATACGTCCAAATAACCATGCGAAAAGCCCCAAAATGCATAAAAATGGATTTAATTCCGAGATTAAACATCACTTATGGATGAAATATAATTCCTGGAGTTTATATACAAATGCTGGAGCATTTCAGACAATCGAACTAGTACCAGATACTGTTAAACACAGCCATGGAGCCAAATACTTCCATGGATGTCGCTAAAAAGCCCCAAAATGTACAAAAATGTTTTAAATTACAAGATAAAACATCATTTATGGATGGAATACGATTCCTGGAACTTATATAGAAATTTTGGAGCTTATCCGACACACAGGGGGACCGAGAGATCAATTTTCCCGGCAGAATACCCCAAAATGTGCAAAAATCACGGGGAAAAAGTTTATTTAATGACTAAATTCCATTTCTGGAACTCTCCACACACTCAAATTTAGCCCCGGGGACTATTTCCCACCGTAAACACAACCATGGCTGAAAATACTACCATGAAAGTAGCCAAAAAGCCCCAAAATACACAAAAAATGGATGTAATTCCATATCCATGAAGGGAAATACGTCCAAATAACCATGCGAAAAGCCCCAAAATGCATAAAAATGGATTTAATTCCGAGATTAAACATCATTTATGGATGAAATATAATTCCTGGAGTTTATATACAAATGCTGGAGCATTTCAGACAATCGAACTAGTACCAGATAATGTTAAACACAGCCATGGAGCCAAATACTTCCATGGAAGTGGCGAAAATGCCCAAAAATGCACAAAAATGGTTTAAATTACAAGATAAAACATCATTTATGGATAGAATAATATTTTGGTGCTTTTCGGACACTCTGGGGGACCGGCAAAGCAATTTTCCCAGTAAAAAACAGCCCTGGCCGTCAATGGCAGAGTACCCCAAAATGTGCAAAAATCACGGAGAAAACGTAATTTAATGACTAAGTTCAATTTCTTGTCACTCTCCACACACTCAAATTTAGCCCTGGGGACTATTTCCCACCGTAAACACAACCATGGCTGAAAATACTACCATGAAAGTAGCGAAAAAGCCCCCAAATACACAAAAAATGGATGTAACTCGTGGATAAAACTGCATTTATGGATGAAATACAATTTCTGGAGCTTATATACAAATGCTGGAGCATTTCAGGCAATCAAACTAGTCCCAGATACTGTTAAACACAGCCATGGAGGAAAATACTTCCATGAAAGTAGCGAAAAAGCTCAAAAATGTACAAAATGGATATACTTCGTGTATAAAACATCATTTATGGATGAAATACGATTCCTGGAACCTATATACAAATTTTGGAGCTTTTCGGACACTCAGGGGCAGCGGGAGAGCAATTTTCCCGGTAAAAGACAGCCCTGGCCGTCAATGGCGGAATACCCCCAAATGTCCCAAAATGTGCAAAAATCACGGGGAAAACGTCATTTAATGAGTAAATTCAATTTCTGGAACTCTCCACACACTCAAATTTAGCCCAGGGGACTATTTCCCACCGTAAACACAACCAAGGATGAAAATACTTCCATGAAAGTGGTGAAAAAGCCCCAAAATACACAAAAATACACTTTATTCAAGAATGAAACTGCATTTATGGAGGAAATACACATCCTGGAGCTTATATACAAAGGCTGGAGCATTTCAGACAATCGAAACGGTACCAGGTACCGTTAAACACAGCCATGGAGGCAAATACTTCCATGGAAGTAACAAAAAAGCCCCAAAATGCACAAAAATTGTTTAAATTACAAGATAAAACATCATTTATGGATGGAATACGATTCCTGGAACCTATATACAAATTTTGGTGCTTTTCGGACACTCAGGGGGACCGGGAGAGCGATTTTCCCGGTAAAAGACAGCCCTGGCCGTCAATGGCGGAATACCCCCAAATGTGATAAAACATGCAAAAATCACGGGGAAAACGTTATTTAATAACTAAATTCAACTTCTGGAACTCTCCAAACACTCAAATTTAGCCCAGAGGACTATTTCACCCCGTAAACATAACCATGGAGGGAAATACGTCCAAATACACATGCGAACAGCGCCAAAATGCATAAAAATGGATTTAATTCCGAGATTAAACATCATTAATGGATGAAATATAATTCCTGGAGTTTATGTACAAATGCTGGAGCATTTCAGACAATCGAACTAGTACCAGATACTGTTAAACACAGCCATGGAGCAAAAAAACTTCCATGGGTGTGGCGAAAAAGCCCAAAAAATGCATAAAATGGTTTAAGTTATAAGATAAAACATCGTTTATGGATAGAATACGATTCCTGGAACTTGTATATAAATTTTGGTGCTTTTTGGTCACTCAGGGGGACCGGGAGAGCAATTTTCCCCGTAAAAGACAGCCCTGGCCATCAATGGCGAAATACCCCCAAATGTGATAAAACTGCATTTATGGATGAAATACACGTCCTGGAGCTTATGTACAAATGCTGGAGCATTTCAGACAATCGAACTAGAATCAGATACTGTTAAAGACAGCCATGGAGGAAAATATTTCCATGAAAGTGGCGAAAATGCCCAAAATTGCACAAAAATTGATTTAATTTGAGGATAATACATCATTTATGGATGAATTGCCATTCCTGGAACCTATATACAAATTTTGGAGCTTATCCGACACTGAGGGGGACCAAGAGAGCAATTTTTCCGGTAAAAGACAGCCCTGGCCATCAATGCCGAAATACCCCCAAATGCCCCAAAATGTGCAAAAATTACGGGGGAAACGTCATTTAATGAGTAAATTCAATTTCTGGAACTCCCCACACACTCAAATTTTGCCCCGGGGACTATTGCCCACCGTAAACACAACCACGGAGGGAAATACGTCCAAATACACATGTGAAAAGCCCCAAAATGTACAAAAATGGATTTAATTATTGGATAAAAACTGACAGACCAAGACGAGTAGATTCCCAGAGGTCAAACCAAAACCAGACATTCGGACATCAAGAAACGTACAAGCTAAACCTCTGAACGCAAAAGAAATGAGCTCCTCTTCAAATCTTGAATCCGCTGGCAAAAGGACAAATGAAACTGAACCAGAACCGACTGAGATACAGAAATCGAATTGGAAGGAGTCTTTGAACAAACTTGTGCATGCTTACAACTGTACCCGTTGTGATGTGACAGGTTATTCACCATTTTATCTACTGTTCAGGAGATCGCCAAGGCTTCCAGTGGACATGCTCTTTGGACTGTGCAACAGGTCCGATGCAGATGGACAGCAGGACTATGTGGAGAAATGGAGACTAGGGATGGAGGAGGCGTACACCATTGCCACCGAGAACGCACGGAAAGCGGCAGAAAAAGGTAAAAAGCACTATGACACTAACGTGAGGAGTTCTGTGCTACAACCAGGAGAACGCGTCCTGATAAAAAACCTGACACCAAGAGGAGGACCTGGGAAACTCCGTGACTTCTGGGAAGATACAGTTCACACAGTGGTGAAGCAAATGGGATCTGACCTATCAATTTATGAAGTAAGGCCAGAAAGAGGTAAAGGGCGTTCCAGAGTTCTGCACAGAAATCTACTGATGTCCTGTGACCATTTGCCCGTTGAGATAACACCAGAAGAAGGGAAAATTGGCACAAGGACGCCGAGAAAGAAACAGCAGCCGGCATCTCATCAGGAGTCGGACAAAGAAAGCGATGACGAAGATGACTTTCACTATGAGCTGCGCCAGCTAAATGAGAGAGGTACCCAAGAGATGGAGCCGGAGCACAGGCCACGGCCTGTGGACCAGACACACGAAGTGAGGGGCCCTGCTTCCGGACCAGTACAAGTAGAAGAGGACCATCACCCTAACCCTCCTCTTGAAGGTCTTAGTGATGATCAGTTATCAGAGACCTCCCCGCCAACTGCCGTGACGGAACCTGAAGCGCTGACTGACGAACGGCGGAGAAGGGAGAGACACCCACCACGACGCACGACCTATGACCATCTTGGTATCCCCTCCTGTTATAGTACTCAGTCACCGCAGGAGCGGCTAACTGTTTACCCTGCACCAGGAGTGGCCCCTCGGTTAGTACACCTGCATCCATATTACCTGCAGCCACCTTTTATGTATGGACTCCAACAAGCTTGAGCCTACAAGGACGACGTGCATGATGCGGGCATGGACTGTCATGGACTGTCATGGACTGTCATGGACTGTTATGGACTGTTATGGACTGTTATGGACTGTGATTACAGTGCCCATCCAGTAAAACGTGAACCGTACGAGTTGTGGATTATATTTGAACTGTGGTCCAAGCCGCCTGGACTTTAATGAGCATCGGCTCACCGAAGTGGAAATGTTTGGGAGCATATTAATGTCGGGACGACATTTGTTTTAGTGGGGGAGAGTGTGACAGGGTGAAGTAAGTGAAGTTATAAATGAGTGCAGGTGTTAAGGTAAAAATTGGACTCACGCAGCTATGACGCGCGAAGTACGCAGATTTGACGCGCGAAGCGTGCGCAAAGCACGCAAACACGCAGCGATTACGTAATGGTTGTAGACCTGTGTATAGAATAAAAGCGGGGTTGTCAGACATTTCACTAAGTTGGCTTGAAAAACAACAAAGGACCTGTCTGATTATTTCACCCGTCTTTTAAAGGTATGTTGCTTTGTTTTGAAGATCGATTGAGTGTGGGATTTGCAAGAGACAATAGTTAGCATGTGAGAAAGAACGTAATGCTTAGTGATGGTTGTTTACTTTTTTTATGTGTGTGCGTGAATGTGCGAGTCTCGGGTGTATTGTTTACAGCAAGGTACCTTCGGCCGCCGTTATAACGGTAGCATGATAGTATGCAGTATATGACGGCCGGAACAAAAGGTAACAAGTTACAATACTCATAAGTTATAATCGTTTATGCAACATGTACATTGTTTTGGATTATAACGGGTTGTTAATATGTTACTATGTATATATTCGGGTGTTATTGTATATTATGTTTTGTGTGAATTGCTTTGATATAACTAAAGTTGGCTTGAACATAACATCAACAAAGGACCTGTCTGATTATTTCACCCGTCTTTTAAAGGCAAATACAGCTACCCCGTAAATTCAGGGGTACAATCACGTTTTGGCCGAGTATGATAGTTTTCATTATAACTTAATTTCGATCACTTATAATGAAAACAAATGAAAAACGTACTTGAATTGGACGATTTTACGCTATATACACAGTAACTATGTGTCTCTGACGCTGAAAATAACGTTTTGGCCAAGTAACATAGTTTTCACTATAACTTAATTTCTATAACTTAGAAAGATGCCAAATGACAAACTTACTTGAATTGGACAATTATACACTATATACACAGTAACAATGTGTCTCTGACAGTTTGTTTAGAAGCAGGGGAACATTTCAGTTTTTATTGCCCTAATGTGCGTTTCATGCGCTGAAAATCACGTTTTTGCCGAGTATGATAGTTTTCATTATAACTTAATTTCTATCACTTAGAATGAAAAAAAAAGAAAAACTTACTTGAATTGGACGATTTTACACTATATACGCAGTAACTATGTCTCTCTGACAGTTTGTTTCGCAGCAGGGGAACATTTCGGTTTTTATTGCCTTAATGTGTTTTCATGCGCTGAAAATCTTGTTTTGGCCAAGTATCATAGTTTTCACTATAACTTAATGTCTAGCCATTAGAATGATGTCAAATAAATAACTTACTTGAATTGGACGATTTTACACTATATACACTGTAACTAAGTGTCTCTGACAGTTTGTTAGGCAGCAGGGGAACATTTCAGTTTTTATTGCGTTAATGTGCTTTTCATGCGCTGAAAATCATGTTTTGGCCAAGTATCATAGTTTTCATTATAACTTAATATCTAGCCATTAGAATGATGCCAAATTAAAAACTTTTTAAATTATAAAATTTGATGATATTACACTATGTATAGAGAGACATTTGTGTCTCTGACAGTTTTACACAGTTTTACAAGTCATAATTCCAGACTCATAATTTAGAATTCTGCCGTTATGGATACATCGCATCACCACCCCCTGAGTGGATCACTTACCTCTCACTGTCTTTCACTTCCCTTCATTCAGCCAGTTGGTGTCAGATCACCTTGTACCTAATGTCTATTCATATTACCTCAACCGAAGTTATTACACAGAAGGGATTCCGTTGTGTTTCCCCAAGTTTAGAGTCCCAATGGATGTGGGAAACTTACAGCGTCTGGCTGCCAGATGGCAGCAGCTGGAACAGATTGTGACCAGGGTGGTATGGGTCCCTGATCATGTCCCTGGCTCTGATGAGGTAACGAGGGCTGGTAATGTCTTCCAGTGAGGGCAGAGTAGCCAACGATCTTCTGCGTAGTGGTGATACCTTTCTAAATGGCTTCTTTGTCTGCTGTCGTTCTTCCCGCGTACCACAAAATGTGCTTTTTATGCGCTGATGAGCACGTTTTGGCCGAATATGAAAGTTTTCAAGTGTGCACTTGACCCTGGATGACCTGGAGAGTGACAGTTACTGTTGAACCTTTTTTTATCGCACAATACAAGGAAACAATTGCAAACCCTGTTAGCCAGCCTTTCTTATATTTTGCGAGGCGAACAAACAATTGCAAGGCCAACTAGTTTGTCTTTCTTCCATTCCACGATCTTTTAAAAACAATTGTAAAAGCAGTTTGGCTAGTCTACCTTACATTCTATGATCTTAGCAAACAAAGGTAAAACCAGTATGACCACACGGTGCGACAAGAATAAACAATTATTAAGCCAGTTAGCCAGTCCATCCCACCTTTTGTGACTGTGAAAATGTCGAAATATTGAAGTGGCTGTTTCCATGAGCCTGAGAAGAACCAGTCAAGCCATCCTCGTTGTGGACCCGAATCTCCGGTCACAGCGCTCTGCTTGTTCCCCATAGCCTGCAGGGCATCATGGACCGAGCAGGACATGCCGGCAGGGATGAAGGGGCAGCACGAGTCTCCCACCATGGCACATACACAGCCCCGCTGGGTGGCTACTCCGTCAAGAGCAGGGCGGCCCTGGAAAATCACCTGGGCCATGGCGGCTACCCAGCCTGACTAATGCGCCGACACAAGCCCGGAACCTGCCTTCAATGGTCTTCAAATGCAGGGCGTTCCTCGCCGCTCCCACTCAAGGGAACTGAGCCATTAGGATTTTGAATGAGACTGACCAGTATTTGTGTTTGAGGGACACATCCAAGCCACACACTGGATCATGGTCGTGAGCTCCGTCAATAAAGTGCCCAAATGGAGGTCATTGATTCGGGCATAACAGAACTTCTGAAGATCCCTAGATGATTATTTTTTTATACATAATAATCAAAAATACATCCCCATCGTTTTTGGATAAAAATTTTCGGGTAAATACACAAACCAGAACCGACTGGGCCTGGTTCTAATACAACCACTATTTTTTGTCGCAAAATGCATGTTCTTGACACTATTTATGGTGGGAAATAGTCTCAGAACATCCCTGGATCTTTATTCTTACAGAGAATAGTGAAAATACATCCACCCACACAATCGACACTAATTGTGGGTAAAGCACCAACCAGAACCGACTGGGCCTGGTTCTAAACAACCACTTGTAAATAAAGTGCCCAAATTGAGATCATTGATTCGGGCATAACAGAACTTCTGAACATCCCTAGAAAATTATTTTTATAAAGAATAATCAAAAATACATCCCCATCATTATTGGACACAATTTCTGGGTAAAAACACGAACCGACTGGGCCTGGTTCTAATACAACCACTACTTTAACCGCAAAATGCCTGTTTTGGACACTGTTTGTGGTGGGAAATAGCTCTAGAACCATCCTGGATCATTATTGTTATACAAAATAGTGAATATACATCTACCCACACAATGGATACTATTTCTGGGTAAAAGCACTGTTGGGGCTACTGGCCAACACTTAAATAAACTCGAACACAGGAACACACACTGAGGCAGATGGAATGAAAGTTGAAGGCCGCGTCTGCAGAGGCAGGGGAGTGGACCATCCTGAGGCCTGAGAGTGTGACTACTCTCCAAGCTCCTCGAAGCCGTCTCCCGCCGAAAAGCTGCTTCAACGGTGGTTTTATTAGAGATAAGACAAGTCATAAAAATGGGAGGCCTTAATACAAATGAAGGAGGTGGAGTGCAGAAGGTGTAGTGCACATTTTAACCAATAGGTGTAAGTTAAATTCTATTCTAGTACCTTTTATTACATCATAGTGAAAAGGGTGCAAGACTAAATATAAGAATACAAATATATTTCACATATCCCCCCTGAAGTTACCTTGAAAGAATTTTCATTTTCAACAATCTATATACCTCCTCTGCAGGTTTTAGAAAACACATATCCTTAATAGTCACTCAACAGGGTATGGAAAATAACAAAATCACTTGTCAAGGCAGAAGCGAAAAACTCAAGTTTACTCATTGGTACTTGAGAAAAATTCCTCTACGTCCCCCCTAATGAGCGAACACAATTTTTAAGTCAAGACAAGTACATTTACCCAGACGACTCGATATCCAGGGATTCGTCACACTTTGGTGGGGTGCTAGAATCTCCTTCAAGGTTTGTCATGCTGTGAAACTGTATGTCACTGTAAGCTACCAGCGTGTGCTAGTTAGGTTTTTGAATCATAACGTTCATACCAAGGATTACACACATTGAAAAGATACAGTTTAGGAGTAAAACCGCAAGAAAGGGAGTTGCAAATTTAATCCGAATAGAGAACAATGATCCGGTTGGTAACCACGACCACAGTGATACCCAATTACGGCTGAGTGATCTTGGGCCATGGTGTTGGCTAAGGCTTTCATTTCAGCTATGGCACGAGTTATGTTGCCTTTGTCACCGGTTTCATCTGGGATGAAGGTGCAACAGTGCTCTCCAACTATGGCACACACCTACATCCTTGGCTGTTATCAAATCTAGGACCATCCGGTCTTATTCTAGTAACTTTTATTACATCATAGTGAAAAGGGTGCAAGACTAAATAAAAGAATACAAATATATTTCACAAGCACCAACCAGAACCGACTGGGCCTGGTTCTTAAAAACCACCACTTGAAAATAAAGTGCCCAAATTGAGGTCATTGATTCGGGCATAACAGAACTTCTGAACATCCCTAGATGATTATTTTTATACAGAATAATCAAAAATACATCCTTATCATCATTGGACACAATTTCTGGGTAAAAACACCAACCAGAACCGCCTGGGCCCGGTTCTAATACAACCATTATTTTAATCGCAAAATGCGTGTTTTGGACACTGTTTATGGTGGGAAATAGCTCCAGAATCACCTAGAATGATGCCAATGAAAGACTTACTTGAATTGGACGATCCCTAGATGATGATTTTTATACAGAATAGTGAAAAATACAACCCCATTCTCATTGGACACAAGTTACGGGTGTATACACAAACCAGAACCGACTGGGCCTGGTTCTAATAAAACCACTATGCAAAATAAAGTGCCCAAAGGGAGGTCATTGATTTGGGCATAAAAGAACTTCTGAAAATCCCTAGATGATTAATTTTTTTATGAATTTTACACAGAATAGTGAAAATGCATCCATCCACACAATTGACACTAATTCTGGGTAAAAGCACCAACCAGAACTGACTGGGCCCGGTTGTAATTCAACCACCATGCAAAATAAAGATTCATAATGGAGGTTTTTGATTCTTGTATAAAAAAAGCCCCAAAACATCCCTGCATGATTATTTTTGAACAGAATGGTAAAATATACATCCCCATCATCTTTGGACACAAGTTTCGGTTATAAACAGCAACCAGAACCGACAGGACCCAGTTATAATGCAACTACTATTTTTTATCACAAAATGCATGTTTTGGAGACAATTTATGGTGGGAAATACCCCTAAAACCATCCTGGATCTTTATTTTTAGACAGAATAGTGAAAATACATCCACCTACACAATCAACACTAACTCTGGGTAAAAGCACCAACCAGAACCGACTGGGCTTGGTTATAATACAACCACCATGCAAAATAAAGTGCCCAAATGGAGGTCATTTATTCGGGCATAGAAGAACTTCTGAAGATCCCTAGATGATAATTTTTATACAGAATAGTCAAAAATACAACCCCATTCCTATTGGACACACGTTACGGGTGTATACACAAACCAGAACCGACTGGGCCTGGTTCTAATACAACCACTATTTTTGTCGCAAAATGCATGTTTTTGACACTATTTATGGTGGGAAATAGTCTCAGAACATCCCTGGATCTTTATTCTTACAGAGAATAGTGAAAATACATACACCCACACAATCGACACTAATTGTGGGTAAAGCACCAACCATAACCGACTGGGCCTGGTTCTAAACAACCACTTGTAAATAAAGTGGCCAAATGGAGGTCATTGATTAGGGCATAACATAACTTCTGAACATCCCTAGAATATTATTTTTATAAAGAATAATCAAAAATACATCCCCATCAACATTGGACACAATTTCTGGGTAAAAACACGAACCAGAACCGACTGGGCCTGGTTCTAATACAATCACTACTTTAACCGCAAAATGCCTGTTTTGGACACTGTTTGTGGTGGGAAATAGCTCCAGAATCATCCTGGATCATTATTGTTATACAAAATAGTGAAAATACATCCACTCACACAATAAACACAAATTCTGGGTAAAAGCACCAACCAAAACCGACTGGGCCTGTTTCTAAACCACCACTTGTAAATAAAGTGACCAAATGAAAGTAATTCATTCGGGCATAACAGAACTTCTGAACATCGCCAGATGATTATTTCTATACAGAATAGTCAAGTATACATCCCCATCATAATTGGACACAAGTTCCGTATACAAACACCCACCAGAACTGACTGGACCCTGTTATATAGCAACCACTATTTTGTATCGCCTGTTTTGGACACTGTTTATGGTGGGAGATAGCTCCGGTATCACCTAGAATGATGCCAATGAAAGACTTACTTGAATTGGACGATTTTACACTATATACACAGGAACTATGTGTCTCTGACAGTGTGTTTGGCAGCAGGGAAACGTTTCAGTTTTTATTGCCTTAATGTGCTTTTCATGGCCTGATAATCACGTTTTGGCAAAGTATGATAGTTTTCATTGTAACTTAATTTCTATCACTTTGAACGATGCCAAATAAAAAACTTACTTGAATTGGACGATTTTACACTATATACACAGTAACTGTGTCTCTGACAGTTTGTTTGGCAGCAGGGGAACTTTTCAGTTTTTATTGCCTTAATGTACTTTTCATACCCTGAAAATCACGTTTTGGCCAAGTATGATTGTTTTCATTGTAACTTAATTTTTAGCAATGAGAATAATGCCAAATGGATAACTTACTTGAATTGGACGATTTTACACTATATACACAGTAACTATGTGTCTCTGACAGTTTTTTTGGCAGCAGGGGAATATGTAAGATTAGACAAAGTATCTTTGCAAATGCTTGTTCATATTGTATAAGTTTTTGTGAGTATAACAGCATTGTAGTCATCCTTACAGCTGACATGTCAGCATAAACACCCAACTGTCTGACTGAATAAACAATCTTAGTTTTGTGATTGGGGTGACATGTCAGCACAAATACTCAACTGTCTGACACTGATCAATTACTTTTTGCCCTGCAAATGACTGAAATGTATCTGTCCAAAGTCCTAGTGACAACTGTCAGTTTTTTCCTGTATTTAAGACACACACACTGGTCATTCGACTAGAGTTTCAGGAACATCGCGTTGAACAGGACCCTACTGTAGGAACTCTCACTGTCCACTTTGCAGTCTGGTAATAAACTAATTGGTCCGGGACCAATGAAAGTAGAACAAGAATTTGCAAGGGCTTTATAGTCTTGGTCTGTTAATAGAGTCAGGGACTTAACTAAGACAAAGTCAGGGACTTTTGGTCTTTGTGTGTTCAGAGATATTGGGTTAATCACAAAGTGGAGATCAATTTCGGGTAATTTAGAAAATAATTGTTGTTTAAACTATTAAGTAAGTGATTAATATGGGTCAGAAAGCAACAAAAGGGATGGGTTTATTGTCAGACTGCAAAATGAAAATCGGAGAGTTACCGGGACGAGATATCATGGTCCAGCTTGGGCTAAGCCTAGTGGCCACCCAAAATGGCCTCCGACCCAGGGAATTACAGACCAAAAATATCTTCCACACCAACACATCTGACAGCTTCTACTCTCTCGACATTGTCGGGAATGATTCTGCCAAGGTAGCTGAAAGTCTAAGAGAACAGTCTGAAGATATCTGCCCAGCAGCCCCAGGACAGGAACAACAAACATGGCCATTACATGTCACCCTGAAGTTCATGGGAGACCGGACGACAAGTAGTTAAACCAATTCTCACAGTTGCCCACTGTTAGACTATAAATATTTTACCTGACTCCAATTCCTTAACTCTGTAGTCTCCAGTCTAACAATGGAGCGTGTTCAGCATCGGAGGAGACAAACCAGGGTTGAGCCAGTTTATCCACAGATGATTTATTCCATTCAAATTGATTCATACAGAGCTCCGGGTCTCCCTCCCATAGAATAAGCCCGCTGAGTGTTGATGTCCCAAAGCGGAGGATAGAAAAGACATTGTCCAAACCCGCGTTTGCCCAGTTATAGTCCAACAAAAATGCATATTCATTCGCTGATTAATAATGAGATGTGGGCTGGTCCAGGGCCGCTGTGAGGGGGGGTTTCTCTGGGCTTCACATCTTCCAGCCTTGAATCCACATCATCCAGACCTCTGTCTCCGCTGGTCCTATAAAGTCCCGACCCTCCGCCCTGCTCTTAGTTCCTCTGCCCTTTGAAGTCCTCCATCTGGTCTCTTATCAGTGTGGATCCCACCTTGAAATAAGAATCTCAGGAAGAGCCTTTTGTTAACATTATAGTTGAGGAGTCTCAGACCCATCCTTCTGTTCATATTGTATTTGAGTTGGGAACCAGTGGCGACTCTAAAACAAGACCACCACAACAAAAGGAATGAGTAAAATGTGATATCAAAATGAAACAGCTATACTAAAAAGAATGAGTAAAATATGATATCAAAATGAAACAGCTATACTAAAAAGAATGAGTAAAGTATGATATCAAAATGAAACAGCTTTACTAAAAAGAATGAGTAAAATATGTCATATTCTTCATTCCCTCTCTTGGTCTCCTAAAGAGACCAGATCAACAACACCACACAGGTTAGTGTCAAATGAAATGTAAAACTATATTAGTATAAAAACAAAGAAGCACTACATTAGTATATCCATGAACACGTGCCCAGCGGGGGGTCCAGAGGGGTCAGTTTGGCGCAACTGGACATACTGACCTCTAGGGCCTGGTCCCACTGCTTTATCGATCAGTCGAGTGACTAGAGTACGAGCTAAGGGGAAGATACAACAGCTACAGAGAATAAGCAGAGTAATGAGCACTCCAGCAGATATGAGGATGTTGCCTATCAAACCTTTCCAGGCACCAAAATAATCCATCCATTGGTCCCAGATTGAGGTGTCCACACCTGACTGATCGGCCATCTTATTAGTCAGGGTTCGGAGGCCTTCTAAAGCTTTGGTGAGACGTCCATTTGGAGCAGTGTTATTAGGAATGAAAGTACAACAGGCATCACCAAAGATAGCACACACACCACCCTTCTCAGCCAATAACATGTCTAATGCTATACGATTTTGGAAGGCCATGAGGGATGTTGCCGCTAGCTGGTCACGTACCGCCTCTAACAACTCAACCGTGTAATTGCCAAGTCGCTGGACATTGTAATGAATATAATTGATGCGATCAACATTTTTGTTGGGAGTTACCCAAATTAGAATACTTTCGAATCCCGCTGAAACCTGATTAGCAAGTTTATACTCATTAGGAACGCCACGGGGGACGCCTATGGCGTCAATATAGGTGGGATCGGAGTTACCCATCCAGGTGTGTGGTGCTCTCTTTTGGCGATGCAAGACCTCCTTTAGGTTTGGAGGTAACCTTATTTCAGCTGTGAGATTCACTGAGGAAACAGAAACAGGAAGTAACAGAGACACCACAGAACACACACCCGCAGCATTTGTGGGCAATCTATCATACAACTTATCACTTCCACACCATAACCAGATGTCAGCTCGGGATAAGGGGTATGGTACCGGAAAGAACATGTTTGATACACACCAGTCAGACGGAATGCTTCCCAATGATGTTCCAGTCCCTTGTAATTTGAGGCAGGTAAAATTTTGGCGTGCTACTGATTTGTCAAAAATTGGTTTTTCTTTGTTCTCTCGGGTAAGTGGGAATATCGAATCGTATTTAGAGCACTTAAAGGTTGGATTGGTGTTTTTTAGGAGGTTCACAATACATTCTTTATCAATTGGGGCCGAAATGATACGGAGTACGGGTCGGGCACCCATACATACAAGACAATCATTTCGGGTTTCGCTGGCAGCTTGTTCCGCCATTAACAGCCAATTGTTAGATAACGCTGAAACACCTGTAGTCATTCTAAACCACTCGTCCACTGATGGTTTGCCATGAATTATCTGGACTTTACTCGATCTAGGGGATACAAATGACGGAATCACCTTGCCGGTTGTCGCCTGAGTAATATTGGGGTTTTTACATATCCCCACTGACCAGCATGGATCGTTGTCCGAACACCATACACACAGGTTCAGGAAGCTACACTTTGTGGACGATGAAGTCCAGTCCCCCTCCCTCCACAGAGGTAAAGTGCCTTCCGACTCATTTATCCTGAGATACAAACCAGAATTATCAACAGAAAAATTTGAAACCCTCTTTTGCCATTCTTAAGCTATTTTTGACCAGCCATAAGTACCAGGTGACCAGCGGGTCGACTGATCCATTACAAAGGTGTGTGCCCAATTACCCCTTGTGTCCTGGTACGGCCTAGCATCAATATACCATTGGTATCTGTTTCCCGAATCCGAACCTCTTCCATTATTTGTTGAGTATAGCGCTGCGTATGGAATAAACATGCGAATTTCGAACGTACCGTTGTAACAAAACCATAGCCTATTGTCATATAATATCCTTTGATTTACTGTGTCCGTCCATTTTCTTGTTCGACCCGGGGCACACGGATCATAGCTTACCAGCGAAAAATTCCCAAACACTACTTTGGATGGGCGTCTTCTAAGACCTCCATACCGTACTGAGGTTGCAGGTCTTTTAAATCGCTTGTGTACCAATGGTGTCCCTTTCGTTGGAGATGTCAATGTCATTGGAGCCGCATCCGTCTGATTGTAGATTGCCCAACAGGTGTATGACATACACATATGAAGTGCTCCTTCAAAAAATAACAAGAGAAAGATTAAAACAATAATCACTAAGCAAACACATCCTATACAACACTTCCCTCTCTTGGACTGGGTTAAGCCCAGTCCAGAGCAGGAACTAGGTTTCATGCTTAGATATATGCGTGTCCGGATCCCGGGAGAATCAAAAGTCCCCTTTGGAGGATCCTGTGGTGGAGTGTGTAGTTATGGGTTAGGTGGATCCACAGGTCTAGTCTGGGAATAATGAAAACACTTCTTTCCCTTATGTTCAAGTTGAACCGCCTTTGATGTACGTGCAGTCACTTTGAAGGGACCTGTCCACTTGGGCTCAGAACACTTCCGGGATAGAACTTTGAGAAGAACGTGGGTTGAAATTGTGGGTTCCTCCTGTGGGTGATCCCGTGCAGCCGCAGTAGTCCCCTCCACCTGTGCAGAAATACTAGATACCAGAGAATGCAATTGAGACCAATATGCTGCGTGTGAGAGATCGGGTAACGGTACTTCTTCGTACGGGGTGAGTGAGAAACTGGGACTAGGGCATCAACCGGCCCGTAAGCAATTCGAATGGGGCAAAATTTGTGGTTTTGTTGATGGTTTGACGGATAGAGAGTAAAGCCAATGGGAGGGCTTGAAGCCAAGACATTTTGGTGTTGTACATTATTTTCGCCAATTTCTCTTTCAATGTACGGTTCAAACGTTCAACTTTACCTTGGCTTGTGGGTGGTAAACACAACCGAAACGATGTTTAAGGCCCAGCATGCTTTCAACCTTCTGTAGGGCCTTATTGTTAAAGTGAGTACCATTATCCGATCTAATGAGTGCAGGAAAACCATGTGAAGGAATATAATAAGTCACTAAAGCCTTAATGACTGCTGTTGAGTCCTCTTTAGCACACGGGTACGCCTCTGGCCAATGAGAGAATGAGTCTACAATGACCAGAAGATATCTTTTCCCGTTTGCACGTTGAGTCATGTCCATAAAGTCAATGGTGATCTCAGCCCCTGGCCAGAGGGCTGGATGAAAATCACCAGGTCTGGGTTTAAGGGTCGGTTTGGCGTTAAAAAACATACATGTCTTACAGTCGTTAACGTGCCGCCACACAAGGGAAGACAAGTGTGGGTGCCACCAGTTAGTCAATTTAGTCATCATCGCCTGGGGGCCCACATGAGCAGGTGAGTGGGCCTCCGTCAAGACAGACACAGATAATGGTCCCATGGGAATTACCGGACATCCCGTGGGACCCACCCATACACCATCCACACGTTTCACAGCACCCGCATGCGCCCACACAGTCCGTTCCCCCGGAGAAGCAGACTGCTGGCCTTCCAGAATCACATCCACAGAAAAACTCTCATGCACCGGCTCTGAGTGAAGGTGGTCCGATGTCAATACAACCATATTAGAAGGATTATCTACCCCGTACCCCGCTATTGATTTTGCTAATTGATCAGCCGCATGATTACCCCTAGATGCAAACGATGTAGATTTAGAGTGACCAGGGACTTTAACAATCGCTAATTGAGACGGAAGTAACATGGCTTCGCGCAAACGCAAAATGATATCTTTGTGTGCAATGATTCGACCTTTGGCCGTGGTGTAAGCATTGCGTTCCCATTCAGGGAGGTCAATGACAGCGGCCGAAACGGCATAAGCCGAGTCACTATAAATAGTAACTGGATGACCTGTTGCGGTCTCCAAGGCCAAACAGAGTGCCAACAGTTCAGCCGCTTTGGCAGACTGGTTAGTGGTCTGTATAGAAGATGCACAAGGCACGAAGTCATCCCCCTTGCTCTCCACTACGGCAGCCGCCGCACAGAGACGTCCTGAATGGTCTCTCCAACAACAACCATCTGTAAACATGATGCGACCAAATGTAAGCGGTTTAGTATTGAGATCAGGCCAAACGTACCTTTGGTGATTAACCCTCATAGCACATTCATGTGGTCCTAGCTGAATGTTATCCGCCATATTGATACCTGTGTGAACGTAATTGATGTTTGGAGCTGTGAGAATACGTAAAAGTCTAGACTGTCGAAGCGATGATAAGGTAAATGCTGATGAAGCCACATACGCCGATACCCCATGATCAGTCAGAACATATATGAGATGTCCCATCACTGTATGAGCTGTTTTAAGAAGCACTTTAGCGAGCCCTGCTGCATAACGAGTACACTCTGGTTGACGAAGCTCAACACCATCTAGTGTTACGCTACAATACATCAATACCCGCCTAGTCATCGAAACCTTCTGAAATAAAACAGCATTTACTGTAGTCGCCGAATTAGACACATCAAGATGAAAAGGTTTGTCGAAATCAGGGTTGGCCAGGGCAGCCGCAGAGGCCAGTTCTTGAACCAGAGACACAAAGGTTTCATCTGCTTCTTTCGTCCAATCAAGTTGTGCTCTAAGATTCTTAACACCTTTGTCTTTTACCAGAACGCGAAGTGTATGTGTCTTGTCCACATAACATGGTATATAGGTCCTATTGTAGCCACAGAGACCCAGAAATGACAACATGTCTTTGACGGTTTGGGGCCTGGAATGAGACAAAATGGTTTTTCGATGTTCAGGTGACATGGACAGTCCTTTGGCTGACACAACACGGCCTAGAAAAGTTACTTCTCTTCGACAACACCGAAGCTTCTTCTTTGACACTTTGAAACCAATATTATGAAGTTTTAGCAGGACCATCCTAGTGACCGCCAGACAGATTTCAGAAGTGGTTGTCGCAATGCAAAGGTCATCCACATACTGTAAAAGAACAGAGTTTTCAGGTAACGTTAGGTCTTGTAACAGGTCCTTCAGACACTGATTAAAAATACCAGGTGAGTTTTTAAACCCTTGTGGCAGGCGCTGATACTGCATGTAGACACCATGATAGGTGAACGCAAAGTACTGTCTGGCTGAAGGATGCAAAGGTACACAGAAAAAGGCGTTAGCTAGATCAATACAAGTAAACCATTGATACACTGGACTGAGCGAAGTCAACATTCTATGGGGGTCGGGTACTGGTAGGATCGGAGTCAGCGTCGCGTCGTTCACAGGTCTAAGGTAATGTGCCATACGGTAACTCTGTCCATCCGCCTTAAGTACTGGTCGCAATGCCGTGTTCCATCGTGAGTTAGAAAGTTCTATCACACCTGCGTCCCACAGTCCACCTAGAGTGTCTTCCATACCATTGTCCACATCTGGAGTTCATCTATATTGTGGCCTGTGGATGATGGCACTCTCATCTATAAGTCATCTTCTGTGTCATAAAACAAAGTACAATGAAAGTCATCCTTGGGCGGATGGTAAGGCCGGAGTGAATCAACGAATGATTTCCACTGGTGATAAACAAACAACAGTTCCCCAGTGGCCGGAGTTTCAGGCTCAAGACATGACCAATAGATTGTTGCTACCTCAGTGTCTTGTTGCAAGGGACACATCAACCATTGTCCACATGTTCATACTGGTTGCGAACACGGAATCTTTGCACCATTTGGTAAAGTCACTGTGAGGCCATCCGGCGCACATAAGATGGTAGCTCCAATAGACATCAACAAGTCTCTTCCCATTAAATTCACAGGTGTTTGGGGTGAATGGACGTAGGAATGAAATAGAGTCTGTTTTAGGTGGGGTATTTCCGTTTGCAGTGGTCTGGTAATAGGCAGAGCTTGAGGAGATCCCGAGAAGCCGACCAAAGTTATGGTTGAAGAGGAGAGACAACCGGCTGTGAGCGGCATGTTCAAAGATGAGTATGTTGCTCCCGTGTCCACCAAAGCTGATGTTTGGACGCTGTTGATTCTCATATGAAGCATTGGGTCTGCCGTTCCCCTGCTTACCGAGCCTCTCGGGCACCCCTATTCGGAGTGTGGAGAATCCCATGGACTGTGAGGATCATCTCCACCCTGGTAATATTGTCCAGTTGACTGAGCTGGCTGCTATGACCGCCATGGTCTGCCAGTGCCTCTTTCTCCTCCGCGCGTGGGCCGCTGTTGATGTGGTGGCCCCCCCTGTTGTGTTGGGGGTTGCCGCGGGTACTGTCGCTGACTGGGACACTCATGTCTCCAGTGTCCAGGACGGCCACATGTAAAACAGTTGTCTTGTTGGCCCGGTCTCGAGTACCCTTTTCCCCGGCCACCAGAGAAACCACCCCTGCGACCACCGTATCCATCATGGAACTGACCACCATCTCGAGCCCGACCATGGCCCTGGAACATCTGGGCAGATTGGTTTGTCTTTTCCTGTTTAGATTTTTTGGATTCACTATAAAATTTGGAAAGTTGTAATTTTACCAGAGCAGAATTCATATTTAGCGACTCGGCTTTTTCTTTTACCTTCTCGTTATCATACATCTTACAATTGTGAGACAGGTGACGTTTAAACCTTGGTTCATCACCAGTCAACAAGTCAGGGTCCTTTTTCAACTCCTTTTTCACAGGTTCTGGAAGACCCTCGACAACAGCTGTTCGGAATAAGAGGATATTATCTAATCTGCCCGATGGGTGTCGGCCGGTACTATCTATCCAGGCATTAATGCACTTTTCATAGTGTACCAGACCTCCCACTCCATCGATGTATGGAAACACGGTTGGAGCCATGTCATGGGATCTTGGGAAGGTATTTTTAATTGCCGTAAATAAGGCGCCCGATACCTGGGACAATGGGGTTTCGTGTGGGTACCTGATAGTTTCTGCTTCCTCCTCTATCATTTCTAATTGATGATGAGAGCAGGAAGCTGATATGGCCTGTCTCATGTCACCAAGCGTACAATTCTGTCCGCTCATTAGGGCCAAAAACTTCATCAGCCATGTACTTCCTCCATTCGCCATTGGAGGGAGTTGGTCAGCCAATGTAGCCACATCTCTAAGACCAAGCGGTTCAAATATCATTTCTGCTCCCTGAGGGCGTAGGGGATACATACCTCCAGATGTAGCTTGTACCCGCTTTGCGCTGGGCTTTGGTTTTGGCGCGGCAGTCTTGTCTGGTGTCTCTTTTGCCCCATTGTTACGTGGGCGAAGGGCGTAATGAGATCTCAAATCTGATAGAGCCTGTTTATACATGTCCACACTCTCATTCCCCTGTTCACCTGCAATGTCTGAATCATTATCTGAGTTATAGTCTGATTGTCGATTCACGTCCTCAAACAGTATAAGATTGTCAGTCAAGTCATCTTTTCCTTTTTTCCTACCTTTCTTTATTTCATTTTTCTGTCGAGTCCCTTTGGTCATTTCTTTTTCATCATTGTCCTCTCGGTCAGTCAAGCCAACTCTGGATCGTTCTGTCCTATCTTTCGCGTGTTCGAGATTACATGCTTTTCCTATGAGGCCTTTTGCCTCGGAGGACATAGCTTCCTCCTCATTCTCAACGTCAAGGATCAATCGTCCCCCTAAAGTCACTATTGGTGCTTGTATGGGTATACCGTGAGGTTTTAATGGAGCTTTATTATTCAGTGGAGGCGCTGAAGGTACAAGAGTCAAAGTTGGTTCGATCTGGGTGGGGGCCCTCACAGCACCCAAAGCTGTTGACGCAATTACCAGGTTGTGTATTGCCAATCTATGCTGTTCCAACTCCTCCTCCTTTCTCAGTATCGACCCCCGCCTCCACCTCCACACCTCCTCTTTGCTCCTTCGGAGTTCCACCTCCTTAGCTGTGACGTCACGCTCTACTTTCCGCAAAGCAATGGACAAGTTATTCATATTCCATTCATGCTTTTGACCTACAAAATGTATATTTTCTTTTAAAGTACTAAATTGTTTCACCAACTCGCGTCTTATTTTTGGTTGTTTTTTAACTTGAACACCACTCAGAACCTGTGCTTCCACATCTGCATACAAAATTGTCAATTCATTCCATTCTCCACATTCTCCCGCACTCTCACATCCTTCCATTTTCACCAATTCAATCTAGATCAAGTCTCTGGATAAATTTGGAATTTTAGTATGTTCAATTCTAGGAATTATTGTTTCTGTTTTTTTTTATTTTTTTTAATTTTTTTTAGAATCAATTCTAGGAATCAAACATCTGTGGACCCAGTCGTTTCCCTGCTGAAGACTTTAAAATAACTCCTGCATACAACTCTTTCCGGAATCTCTTGTTCCTTTGTTTCATACGACCGTTTTCTCTACCACAAAACGACCGTTCTGGGATCGTCATTAATTCCGACTCTAGGTATATTACAACCTTTTCGGAATCTCCTATTCCCGATATCCCCTTTCTATAGCCACTTCTCCATAATTTAAAAATCCAATAGCAGAATTTTAACGTTTCAGTAATAGGTATTCTGCTTACCTTTCAGTTGATCAGGCGCCTGTCGGAGAAGTCCCAAGAGAAAGGTCTCACGCTCGCCGGCGTGCCCTCACGTTCGCTGACGTGTTTAACTTTTCCTTATTCCCACGTTCGCTGACGTGTTTCGATAACCGCGACTCCACGTTCGCCGACGTGTTTCAGAGTCCGCGGCTGGCCTTAACCCATATGTCTACGCAGTCTCCTCCCTGGTTCACGGACGGAGTTATCGGCCTTAACCCCTATCTGTCTACGCAACCGACTCACGGACTGGGTCACCAAAACTGTTAGACTATAAATATTTTACCTGACTCCAATTCCTTAACTCTGTAGTCTCCAGTCTAACAATGGAGCGTGTTCAGCATCGGAGGAGACAAACCAGGGTTGAGCGAGTTTATCCACAGATGATTTATTCCATTCAAATTGATTCATACAGAGCTCCAGGTCTCCCTCCCATAGAATAAGCCCGCTGAGTGTTGATGTCCCAAAGCGGAGGATGGAAAAGACATTGTCCAAACCCGCGTTTGCCCAGTTATAGTCCAACAAAAATGCATATTCATTCGCTGATTAATAATGAGATGTGGGTTGGTCCAGGGCTGCTGTGAGGGGGGGTTTCTCTGGGCTCCACATCTTCCAGCCTTGAATCCACATCATCCGGACCTCTGTCCCCGCTGGTCCTATAAAGTCCCGACCCTCCGCCCTGCTCTTTGTTCCTCTGCCCTTTGAAGTCCTCCATCTGGTCTCTTATCAGTGTGGATCCCACCTTGAAATAAGAATCTCAGGAAGAGCCTTTTGTTAACATTATAGTTGAGGAGTCTCAGACCCATCCTTCTGTTCATATTGAATTTGAGTTGGGAACCAGTGGCGACTCTAAAACAAGACCGCCACAACAAAAGGAATGAGTAAAATGTGATATCAAAATGAAACAGCTATATTAAAAAGAATGAGTAAAATATGATATCAAAATGAAACAGCTATACTAAAAAGAATGAGTAAAATATGATATCAAAATGAAACAGCCATACTAAAAAGAATGAGTAAAATATGTCATATTCTTCACCACTCAACGAATCATAATTAACCACGTATATGCAACTGACCTAATGGACAACCCATTGCCCCCCGGACACATTGCCTATGGGGATGGATCATCATCAAAAACCCTGGATGGAGAAAAACACAACGTATATGCCGTGGTGACTCAAAAAGACAACCTCAAGACAGGACGACTCCCCGGCGACTGGTCTGCACAAGCCGCAGAAATAGTGGCACTGACAGAGGCATGTAGACTATTCCTAGAACAAGACGTGACGGTGGAAAGACACAGCCCAATCCCTGCTGAATTCCTAAGAGAAATGCAAAATCATGCCCCAGAAAAAGAGAAACTGCAATGGGAAACAGAAGGAGCCACTCAACACAAGAACGGACTCTATGCAGTAGAAAACAAGCCATGCATCCCACGATCATTGTTTGAAGTAATTGCCAAATTGAGCCATGGGAGGAGCCATGTCTCAACAGAAGGGATGATCAGTACAGTACAACAAACAATGCATGTTCCCAGAGGTCTCCAAACTTACTTCAATTTTTTTTGCAGAAACTGTCTAAACTGCTGTAGACACAACTCTCAAGGCAATGAACGACCCAAGCATGGAACAAGGCAAACAGGAACATATCCCTTCGAGCTTCTGAACATGGATTTCATCAAACTGAACCAAAGTGCTGGACTCGTCGAACAAACCATTAGAACAGTAAAACTCAGACTCAGAAAAACCATGGAAGATACAGGAAAACCATGGCAAGAATGCCTAAGCCTGGTAGAAACGTACATGAGAATCATTCCAACAGCACAGGGATGCACACCATTTGAGGCAGTGAACGACAGACCCTTTTACTTAACAATGTGGGAAAAAGATCTGGTGGTAGAAGAGAAAGGAGAAACAGATTCCCTCACTAAAAGGTTATGCAAAATGTTCCAAGAAATAACTGTGATGAATGCAAAATAATCTGCCGACATCTTCTCTGTCTCCCACAGAGGAGGTCCTGTCCCCAGGAGACCTGGTACTCGTCAAGGTGATAAAAAGAAAGTGCTGGTCTTCTCCACGTTTTGACGGACCTCACCGTGTGATTTTGCCCACACCCACTGCCATCAAAATAGAAGGAAGAGACACCTGGATACATCAGTCCCACAGTAAACAAAGTACAAGAATGAACTGGCTACTCATCATCATCATCACCGCTCTGTGTTCAACCACATGGGGGGAACGTACCAGAACCTTGGTACACTCCCACTGGAGGAGAATGCCCCACTAGCTGGTTCAGGAAACGATCAGGGGCCCCCAGATCTGCATACCATTAACCAAGACACCAATCGTCGTTCAAGTCCCTTTGCTCAGCCTACAGCTTACTCACTTGGGATTACACAGGACTGACTCCAGTTATTTTTATTGGTACCTACAAGCTCCCTGAGTCTGAGTGGTCTGGCCAGACACCTGGGACCAGGTCCTCCTTCATACAGGCTACAAAACCATCACATGGCCCCTTTCCAAAGAAGCTACCACCATGACCGCTAACTTCACCAAGTTAGCCACCACCATCAAAGATGGTAAACATACGCTGGAGCTCACCACCAATATCTAACAAAAAGGCTGCATCAACCTATGCCTCCGACCGGACCGACCAGGAAAAGACCCCCTCTTTACTATCACCATCCGCACCACTAGTCCAGCCATGGTCCCCAAAGTGATTGGTGTGAACCCCTTCGTAAAACCATCCGCCACACGCCTACTCAAAATCCGTCCGGCAGGAGCACCTAAGCCTTAGGAGATACACCTAATTTTCACCCATGTCCAAACACAAGAAGAAAACGAGTACAACCCGATGATGAGGAACAGTTGGTACAGATACACCGCACTCACAGCCCGCGCCACAACCAATGAGTTGTTATGTTTGTTCCCTCATGCCTACTGCCGTAGGCCAACCACAGCTATGGGCCAACCGACAGAACGAAGAACTCGCCAACCTCACCTACAACTGTATTCTGGGTAATCTGAGAGAATCCTTCTAGCAAAGCTCGACCGCCTACATACCATGGTCGCAGTACCATTAGCAGCTACAGTCAATACCGCAACGTATGTCCAGTGCAACAACCGAACAGACTGGTATCCATCCTGTTTCAACTTCAGCGGACCGAAACCGAAGACCCCTTTAGACCAAGTTCACGTCACCAGGTGTGCCGAGATCAGACACATTCCTTCCCAATCATGGACAGTACTGGACCAAATATGGTGGCTCTGCGAATGGCAAGTGTATATGATCATCCCCGCCAATACAACTGGGCTCTGTGTCCCTACATCTGCATCCGACCACACGTACGTTCTAACAGCAGACTCGATTCCAACTGTCCATGCCAACCCACATCTACCCACCAGGCGTCAACGACGGAGCTTTGATTTCTTCCCCCAAGATTCAGTGTGTGGCTCGGATGTCCCCCTCGAATACAAACACTGGTCAGTCTCCTCCAAAATCATGATGCCGGTGTTCCCCAGGGTAGGAACAGCGAAGGACACCCTTCGTCTGGAAACCATTGACTACAGATTCCAGGCCTACGTCAACGCATCAGTCTGACTGCAACAAGGCTGAGAAATCCAAATAACTGCCATGACCCAGATGATTATCCAGAACCGCCTTGCCCTCGACAGAAGAACCGCCCAGCAGGGAGGTGTGTGTGCCATGGTAGGAGACTCATGCTGCACCTTCATTCCTGCCAATGAATCCCACTCAGTCCATGATGCCTTACAAACTATGAAGAACATACAGAACGCTATGACCAAAGATCCAGTTCCACAACAAGGATGGCTTGACTTGTTCCTCTCTGGCTCATCATGGACACATACTCTTTTGAAAGCCCTAGTACCAGTCGTAACTGTTATTGCTCTCGTGCTTGTTGTCCTTACTTGTTGTTTGCCCTGCTTCTCAGCTTTAATCAAACGTACCATTAATTCCACAGTCGAACAAATCATGATTGTTGAAACCCAGCTAATGCTAACTCGTATTCACATGCAACAATCCATATCCCAATCTGACATTGATGCTGTGCTACTGTCTGACACTGATTAATATATCTTTCCTATTCTGAGACGCCTGGTACCCTTCCTGGTCGGTCTAAACTCCAGTTTGAAATAATTTGTGAAGAATTTCGTTCAAAAGTAGCGTCGCTAACAAACGAGGTTCCGATGTGTTGATACTCACAAACAGGAGGGATATGTAAAATTAGACAAAGTATCTTTACAAATGCTTGTTCATATTGTATTAGATTTTGTAAGTATAACAGCATCGTAGTAATTCTTATGGCTGACATATCAGCATAAACACCCTGACTGAATAATAAAGCAGTCTTGTGATTGGGTTGACATGTAATCACAAATACTCAACTGTCTGACACTGATCAATTACTTTTTGCCCTGCAAATGACTGAAACGTATCTGTCCAAAGTCCTAGGGACAACTGTCAGTTTTGCCTGTATTTAAGACAGACTCACTGGTCATTCGACTAGATTTGCAGTAACATCGCGTTGAACAGGACCCCACTGCAGGAACTCTCACTGTCCACTTTGCAGTCTGGTAATACATATTTTCTTTTTAAATTTATCTCACTCTTTCTAAGCCTGCTCCTGAAGTTGTATTTTCAGACCTAACAAACATTTCAGTTTTTTTTTGCCTTAGTGCTTTTCATGCGCTGAAAATCACGTTTTGGCCAAGTATGGTAGTTTTCATTATAACTTAATTTCTATCACTAAGAATGATGCGAAATGAAAAAAGTAATTGGATTGGACGATTTTACACTATATACAAAGTAACTATGTGTCTCTGACGAGTTGATTGGCAGCAGGGGAACACTTCAGTTTTGATTGCCTTAATGTGCTTTTCATGAGCTGAAAATCATGTTTTGGCCGAGTATGATAGTTTTCATTATAACTTAATTTCTATCACTTAGAATGAAAAAAAAAAGAAAATCCTACTTGAATTGGACGATTTTACACTATATACACAGTAACTATGTGTCTCTGACAGTTTGTTTCGCAGCGGGGGAACATTTCAGTTTTTATTGCCCTAATGTGCATTTCATGCGCTGAAAATCACGTTTTGGCCAAGTATCATAGTTTTCACAATAACTTAATTTCTATCACTTAGAATGATGCTAAATGAAAAACTTACTTGAATTGGACGATTATACACTATATCCACAGTAACTATGTGTCTCTGACAGTTTGTTTCGCAGCGGGGGAACATTTCAGTTTTTATTGCCTTAATGTGCATTTCATGCGCTCAAAATCAAGTTTTGGCCAAGTATCATAGTTTTCACTATAACTTAATTTCTATCACTTAGAATGATGCCAAATGAAAAACTTACTTGAATTGGACAATTATACACTATATACACAGTAACTATGTGTCTCTGACAGTTTGTTTCGCAGAAGGGGAACATTTCAGTTTTTATTGCCTTAACGTGCGTTTCATGCGCTGAAAATCACGTTTTGGCCAAGTATCATAGTTTTCACTATAACTTAATTTCTATCACTTAGAATGATGCTAAATGCAAAACTTACTTGAATTGGACGATTTTACACTATATACACAGTAACTATGTGCCTCTGACAGTTTGTCTCGCAGCAGGAGAAGATTTCAGTTTTTATTGCCTTAACGTGTGTTTCATGCGCTGAAAATCACGTTTTGGCCAAGTATCATAGTTTTCACTATAACTTAATTTCTAGCACTTAGAATGATGCCAAATGCAATACTTACTTGAATTGGACGATTTTACACTATATACACAGTAACTATGTGCCTCTGACAGTTTGTTTCGCAGCAGGGGAACATTTCAGTTTTTATTGCCTTAACGTGCGTTTCATGCGCTGAAAATCAAGTTTTGGCCAAGTATCATAATTTTCACTATAACTTAATTTCTATCACTTAGAATGATGCCAAATGAAAAACTTACTTGAATTGGACGATTTTACACTATATACACAGTAACTATGTGTCTCTGACAGTTTGTTTCGCAGCAGGGGAACATTTCAGTTTTTATTGCCTTAACGTGCGTTTCATGCGCTGAAAATCACGTTTTGGCCAAGTATCATAGTTTTCACTATAACTTAATTTCTATCGCTTAGAATGATGCTAAATGCAAAACTTACTTGAATTGGACGATTTTATACTATATACACAGTAACTATGTGCCTCTGACAGTTTGTTTCGCAGCCGGGGAACATTTCAGTTTTTATTGCCTTAACGTGCGTTTCATGTGCTGAAAATCACGTTTTGGCCAAGTATCACAATTTTCACTATAACTTAATTTCTATCACTTAGAATGATGCTAAATGAAAAAACTTACTTGAATTGGACGATAATACACTATATACACAGTAACTATGTGTCTCTGACAGTTTGTTTCGCAGCAGGGGAACATTTCAGTTTTTATTGCCTTAATGTGCGTTTCATGCGCTGAAAATCACGTTTTGGCCAAGTATCATAGTTTTCACTATAACTTAAATTCTAGCACTTAGAATGAGGCCAAATGAAAAACTTATTAAATTATAAAATTTGATGATATTACACTATATATAGAGAGAGATTTGTGTCTCTGACAGTTTTACACAGTTTTACAAGTTATGACTCCAAACTCTTAATTTACAATTCTGCCTTTATGGATACATTGCATCACCACCCCCTGAGTGGATTTACCTCTCACTGTCTTTCACTTACCTTCATTCAGCATGTAGGTGTCAGATCACCTTGTACCTAATGTCTATTCATATTACCTCACTCGAAGTTATTACACAGAAGGGATTGTGTTATGTTACCCCAAGTTTAGAGTCCCAACGGATGTGGGAAACTTACAGCGTCTGTCTGCCAGAGAGCAGCAGCTGGAACCGATTGTGACCAGGGTGGCATGGGTCCCTGATCATGTCCCTGGCTCTGCTGAGGTAACGAGGGCTGGCAATGTCTTCCAGTGAGGGCAGAGTAGCCGACGATCTTCTGCGTAGTGGTGATACCTTTCTAAATAGCCTTTTTGTCTGCTGCCGTTCTTTCCGCGTACCACCAAATGTGCTTTTTATGCGCTGATAAGCACATTTTGGTCGAATATGAAAGTTTTTCAAGTGTGCACTTGACCCTGGATGACCTGGAGAGTGACAGTTACTCCTGAAGTTGAACCCTTTTTTCATCCCACAATTCAAGGAAACAATTGCAAACCCTGTTAGAAAGCCTTTCTTATATTTCGCGAGGCGAACAAACAATTGCAAGGCCAACTAGTTAGTCTTTCTTACATTCCACGATCTTTATTCAATTGTAAAACCAGTTTGGCTAGTCTACCTTGCATTCTACGATCTTATCAAACAAAGGTAAAACCAGTATGACCACATGGTGCGACAAGAATAAACAATTATTAAGCCAGTTAGCCAGTCCATCCCACAATTCCCTTCTTTTGTGTCTGTGAAAATATCGAAATATTGAAATGGCTGTTTCCATGAGCCAGAGAAGAACCAGTCAAGCCATTCTCGTTGTGGAACCGAATCTCCGGTCACAGCTCTCTGCATGTTCCTAATAGCCTGCAGGGCATCATGGACCGAGCAGGACATGCCGGCAGGGATGAAGGGGCAGCACGAGTCTCCCACCATGGCACACACACAGCCCCGCTGGGTGGCCACTCCGTCAAGAGCAGGGCAGCCCTGGAAAATCACCTGGGCCATGGCGGCTACCCAGCCTGACTGATGCGCCGACACAGGCCCGGAACCTGCCTTCAATGGTCTTCAAATGCAGGGCGTTCCTTGCCGCTCCCACTCAAGGGAACTGAGCCATTCGGATTTTGGATGAGACTGACCAGTATTTGTGTTTGAGGGACACACCCGAGCCACACACTGGATCATGGTCGTGAGCTCCGTCAATAATGTGCCCAAATGGAGGTCATTGATTCGGGAATAACAGAACTTTTGAAGATCCCTAGATGATTATTTTTATACATAATAATCAAAAATACATCCCCATCGTCAATGGATACAATTTTTCGGGTAAATTCACTAACCAGAACAGACTGGGCCTGGTTCTAATACAACCACTATTTTAATCCCAGGATGCCTGTTTTGGACACTGTTTATGGTGGGAAAATAGCTCCAGAACCATCCTGGATCATTATTTTTACACAGAATAGTGAAAATACATCCATCTACACATTCAACACTAATTATGGGTAGAAGCACCAACCAGAACTGACTGGGCCCGGTTCTAATACGACCACTATTTTAATCGCAAAATGCCTGTTTTGGACAATGTTTATGGTGGGAAACATTATTTTTATAGAAAATAGTGAAACTACATCCACCTACTCAACCAACACAAATTCTGGGTAAATACACCAACCAGAACCGATTGGGCCTTGTTCTAATACAACCACTATTTTTATCGCAAAATGTTTTGGACACTATTGACGGTGGGAAATATTCCCAAAACATCCCTGCATCTTTCATTTTACACATAATAGTGAAAATGCATCCATCCACACAATTGACACTAAATCTGGGTAAAAGCACCAACCAGAACCGACTGGGCCCGGTTCTAATTCAACCACCATGCAAAATAACGATCAAAATGGAGGTTTTTGATTCTTGTATAAAAAAAGCCACAAAACATCCCTGCATGATTATGTTTAAACAGAATAGTAAAATATACATCCCCATCATCTTTGGACACAAGTTTCGGATATAAACAGCAACCAGAACCGAGACGACCCAGTTATAATGCAACTACTATTTTTTATCGCAAAATGCATGTTTTGGAGACTATTTATGGTGGCAAATACCCCTAGAACCATCCTGGATCTTTATTTTTAGACAGAATAGTGAAAATACATCCACCTGCACAATCAACACTAACTCTGGGTAAAAGCACCAACCAGAACCGACTCGGCTTGGTTCTACTACAACCACCATGCAAAATAAAGTGCCCAAATGGAGGTCATTTATTCGGGCATAGAAAAACTTCTGAACATCCCTAGATGATATTTTTTAATACAGAATAGTCAAAAATACAACCCCATTCCTATTGGACACACGTTACGGGTGTAGACACAAACCAGAACCGACTGGGCCTGGTTCTAATACAACCACTATTTTTGTCGCAAAATGCATGTTTTTGACACTATTTATGGTGGGAAATAGTCTCAGAACATCTCTGGATCTTTATTCTTACAGAGAATAGTGAAAATACATCCACTCACACCATCGACACTAATTGTGGGTAAAGCACCAACCAGAACCGACTGGGCCTGGTTCTAAACAACCACTTGTAAATGAAGTGTCCAAATTGAGGTCATTGATTCGGGCATAACAGAACTTCTGAACATCCCTAGAATATTATTTTTATAAAGAATAATCAAAAATACATCCCCATCATCATTGGACACAATTTCTGGGTAAAAACACGAACCAGAACCGACTGGTCCTGGTTCTAATACAACCACTACTTTAACCGCAAAATGCCTGTTTTGGACACTGTTTGTGGTGGGAAATAGCTCCAGAACCATCCTTGATCATTATTGTTATACAAAATAGTGAAAATACATCCACTCACACAATAAACACAAATTCTGGGTAAAAGCACCAACCAAAACCGACTGGGCCTGTTTCTAAACCACCACTTGTGAATAAAGTGACCAAATGAAAGTAATTCATTCGGGCATAACAGAACTTCTGAACATCGCTAGATGATTATTTCTATACAAAATAGTCAAGTATACATCCCCATCATAATTGGACACAAGTTCCGTATACAAACACCCACCAGAACCGACTGGACCCTGTTATAATGCAACCACTATTTTGTATCGCCTGTTTTGGACACTGTTTATGGTGGGAGATAGCTCCAGTATCACCTAGAATGATGCCAATGAAAGACTTACTTGAATTGGACGATTTTACACTATATACACAGGAACTATGTGTCTCTGACAGTGTTTGGCAGCAGGGGAACGTTTCAGTTTTTATTGCCTTAATGTGCTTTTCATGGCCTGATAATCACGTTTTGGCCAAGTATGATAGTTTTCATTGTAACTTAATTTCTATCACTTAGAACGATGCCAAATAAAAAACTCACTTGAATTGGACGATTTTACACTATATACACAGTAACTGTGTCTCTGACAGTTTGTTTGGCACCAGGGAAACTTTTTTAGTTTTTATTGCCTTAATGTACTTTTCATGCCCTGAAAATCACGTTTTAGCCAAGTATGATTGTTTTCATTATAACCTAATTTCTAGCCATGAGAATGATGCCAAATGGATAACTTACTTGAATTGGACGATTTTACACTATATACACAGTAACTATGTGTCTCTGACAGTTTGTTTGGCAGCAGGGGAACATGTAAGATTAGACAAAGTATCTTTGCAAATGCTTGTTCATATTGTATACATTTTTGTGAGTATAACAGCATCGTAGTCATCCTTATGGCTGACATGTCAGCATAAACACCCAACTGTCTGACTGAATAAACAATCTTAGTCTTGTGATTGGGGTGACATGTCAGCACAAATACTCAACTGTCTGACACTGATTAATTACTTTTTGCCCTGCAAATGACTGAAATGTATCTGTCCAAAGTCTTAGTGACAACTGTCAGTTTTTCCTGTATTTAAGACACACACACCGGTCATTCGACTAGAGTTGCAGGAACATCGCGTTGAGCAGGACCCTACTGTAGGAACTCTCACTGTCCACTTTGCAGTCTGGTAATAAATCAATTGGTCCGGGACCAATGAAAGTAGAATGAGAATTAGCAAGGGCTTTATAGTCTTGGTCTGTTAATAGAGTCAGGGACTTAACTAAGACAAAGTCAGAGACTTTTGGTCTTTGTGTGTTCAGAGATATTGGGTTAATCACAAAGTAGAGATCAATTTCGGGTAATTTAGAAAATAATTGTTGTTTAAACTATTAAGTCGGTGATTAATATGGGTCAGAAAGCAACAAAAGGGATGGGTTTATTGTCAGATTGCAAAATGAAAATCGGAGAGTTACCGGGACGAGATATCATGGTCCAGCTTGGGCTAAGCCTAGTGGCCACCCAAAATGGCCTCCGACCCAGGGAATTACAGACCAAAAATATCTTCCACACCACCACATCTAACAGCTTCTACTCTCTCGACATTGTCGGGAATGATTCTGCCAAGGTAGCTGAAAGTCTAAGAGAACAGTCTGAAGATATCTGCCCAGCAGCACCAGGACAGGAACAACAAACATGGCCATTACATGTCACCCTGAAGTTCATGGGAGACCGGACGACAAGTGGTTAAACCAATTCTCACAGTTGCCCACTCAACGAATCATAATTAACCACGTATATGCAACTGACCTAATGGACAACCCATTGCCCCCCGGACACATTGCCTATGGGGATGGATCATCATCAAAAACCCTGATGGAGAAAAACACAACGTATATGCCGTGGTGACTCAAAAAGACAACCTCAAGACAGGACGACTCCCCGGCGACTGGTCTGCACAAGCCGCAGAAATAGTGGCACTGACAGAGGCATGTAGACTATTCCTAGAACAAGACGTGACGGTGGAAAGACACAGCCCAATCCCTGCTGAATTCCTAAGAGAAATGCAAAATCATGCCCCAGAAAAAGAGAAACTGCAATGGGAAACAGAAGGAGCCACTCAGTACAAGAACGGACTCTATGCAGTAGAAAACAAGCCATGCGTCCCACAATCATTGTTTGAAGTAATTGCCAAATTGAGCCATGGGAGGAGCCATGTCTCAACAGAAGGGATGATCAGTACAGTACAACAAACAATGCATGTTCCCAGAGGTCTCCAAACTTACTTCAATTTTTTTGCAGAAACTGTCTAAACTGCTGTAGACACAACTCTCAAGGCAATGAACGACCCAAGCATGGAACAAGGCAAACAGGAACATATCCCTTCGAGCTTCTGAACATGGATTTCATCAAACTGAACCAAAGTGCTGGACTCGTCGAACAAACCATTAGAACAGTAAAACTCAGACTCAGAAAAACCATGGAAGATACAGGAAAACCATGGCAAGAATGCCTGAGCCTGGTAAAAACTTACATGAGAATCATTCCAACAGCACAGGGATGCACACCATTTGAGGCAGTGAAAGACAGACCCTTCCACTTAACAATGTGGGAAAAAGATCTGGTGGTAGAAGAGAAAGGAGAAACAGAATCCCTCACTAAGTGGTTATGCAAAATGTTCCAAGAAAGAACTGTGATGAATGCAAAATAATCTGCCGACATCTTCTCTGTCTCCCACAGAGGAGGTCCTGTCCCCAGGAGACCTGGTACTGGTCAAGGTGATGAAAAGAAAGTGCTGGTCTTCTCCACGTTGGGACAGACCTCACCGTGTGATTTTGGCCATCATCATCACCGCTCTGTGTTCAACCACATGGGGGGAACGTACCAGAACCTTAGTACACTCCCACTGGAGGAGAATGCCCCACTAGTAGTTCAGGAAACAATCAGGGGCCCCCAGATCTGCATCCCATTAACCAAGACACCAATCGTCGTTCAAGTCCCTTTGCTCAGCCTACAGCTTACTCACTTGGGATTACACAGGACTGACTCCAGTTATTTTTATTGGTACCTACAAGCTCCCAGAGTCTGAGTGGTCTGGCCAGACACCTTGGACCAGGTCCTCCTCCATACAGGCTACAAAACCATCACATGGCCCCTTTCAAAAGAAGCTACCACCATGACCGCTAACTTCACCAAGTTAGCCACCACCATCAAAGATGGTAAACATATGCTAGAGCTCACGACCAATATCCAACAAAAAGGCTGCATCAACCTATGCGTCCGACCGGACCGACCAGGAAAAAGCCCCCTCTTTACTATCACCATCCGCACTACTAGTCCAGCCATGGTCCCCAAAGTGATTGGTGTGAACCCCTTCGTACAACCATCCGCCACACGCCTACTCAAAATCCGTCCGGCAGGAACACCTAAGCCTGAGTAGATACACCTTATTCTCGCCCATGTCCAAACACAGGAAGAAAACGACTACAACCCGATGATGAGGAACAGTTGGTACAGATACACCGCACTCACAGCCCGCGCCACAACCAATGAGTTGTTATGTCTGTTCCCTCATGCCTACTGCCGTAGCCCAACCACAGCTATGGTCCAACCGACAGAACGAAGAACTCGCCAACCTCACCTACAACTGTATCCTGGGTAATCTGAGAGAATCCTTCCAGCAAAGCTCGACCGCCTACATACCATGGTCGCAGTACCATTAGCAGCTACAGTCAATACCGCAACGTATGTCCAGTGCAACAACCGAACAGACTGTTATCCATCCTGTTTCAACTTCAGCGGACCGGATCCGAAGACCCCTTTGGACCAAGTTCACGTCACCAGGTGCGCCGAGATCAGACACATTCCTTCCCAATCATGGACAGTACTGGACCAAATATGGTGGCTCTGCGAATGGCAAGTGTATATGATCATCCCCACCAATACAACTGGGCTCTGTGTCCCTACATCTGCATCCGACCACACGTACGTTCTAACAGCAGACTCGATTCCAACTGTCGACGCCAACCCACATCTACCCACCAGGCGTCAACGACGGAGCTTTGATTTCTTCCCCCATGATTCAGTTTGGGGCTCGGATGTCCCCCTCTAATACAAACACTGGTCAGTCTCCTCCAAAATCATGATGGCGGTGTTCCCCAGGGTAGGAACAGCGAAGAACACCCTACGTCTGGAAACCATTGACTACAGATTCCAGGCCCGACACTAATCAATTACTTGTTGCCCTGCAAATGATTGAAACGTATGTGTCCAAAGTCTTAGGGACAACTGTCAGTTTTGGCTGTAGTTAAGACACACTCACTGGTCATTCGACTAGATTTGCAGTAAAATCGCAGTTAACAGGACCCCACTGTAGGAACTCTCACTGTCCACTTTGCAGTCTGGTAATACATATTTTCTATTTAAATTTATCTCATTCTTTCTTAGCCTGCTCCTGAAGTTGTATTTTCAGACCTAACAAACATTTCAGTTTTTTTGCCCTAATGTGCGTTTCATGCGCTGAAAGTTTTGGCCAAGTATCATAGTTTTCACTATAACTTAACCTAACCCTAACCCTAACCCTAACCCTTACCATAACCCTAACCCTAACCCTAACCCTAACCCTAACCCTAACCCTAACCCTCCCTAACCCAAACCCTAACCCTAACCCTAACCCTAACCCAAACCCTAACCCTAACCCTAACTTCCATCACTTAGAATGATATCAAATGAAAAACCGACTTAATTTGGACGATTATACACTATATACACAGTAACTATGTGTCACTGACAGTTTGTTTCGCAGCAGGGGAACATTTCAGTTTTTATTGCCTTAACGTGCGTTTCATGCGCTGAAAATCACGTTTTGGCCAAGTATCATAGTTTTCACTATAACTTAATTTCTATCACTTAGAATGATGCTAAATGCAAAACTTACTTGAAGTGGACGATTTTACACTATATACACAGTAACTATGTGCCTCTGACAGTTTGTCTCGCAGCAGGGGAACATTTCAGTTTTTATTGCCTTAACGTGCGTTTCATGCGCTGAAAATCACGTTTTGGCCAAGTATCATAGTTTTCACTATAACTTAATTTCTATCACTTAGAATGATGCCAAATGAAAAACTTACTTGAATTGGACGATTTTATACTATATACACAGTAACTATGTGCCTCTGACAGTTTGTTTCGCAGCCGGGGAACATTTCAGTTTTTATTGCCTTAACGTGCGTTTCATGTGCTGAAAATCACGTTTTGGCCAAGTATCACAATTTTCACTATAACTTAATTTCTATCACTTAGAATGATGCTAAATGAAAAACTTACTTGAATTGGACGATAATACACTATATACACAGTAACTATGTGTATCTGACAGTTTGTTTCGCAGCAGGGGAACATTTCAGTTTTTATTGCCTTAATGTGCGTTTCACGTGCTGAAAATCACGTTTTGGCCAAGTATCATAGTTTTCACTATAACTTAATTTCTAGCACTTAGAATGAGGCCAAATGAAAAACTTACTTGAATTGGACAATTGTACACTACATACACAGTAACTATATGTCTCTGACAGTTTGTTTCGCAGCAGGGGAACATTTCAGTTTTTATTGCCTTAACGTGCGTTTCATGCGCTGAAAATCACGTTTTGGGCAAGTATCATAATTTTCACTATAACTTAATTTCTATCACTTAGAATGATGCTAAATGCAAAACTTACTTAAATTGGACGATTTTACACTATATACACAGTAACTATGTGCCTCCGACAGTTTGTTTCGCAGCCGGGCAACATTTCAGTTTTTATTGCCTTAACGTGCGTTTCATGTGCTGAAAATCACGTTTTGGCCAAGTATCATAGTTTTCACTATAACTTAATTTCTAGCACTTAGAATGAGGCCAAATGAAAAACTTACTTGAATTGGACAATTGTACACTACATACACAGTAACTATATGTCTCTGACAGTTTGTTTCGCAGCAGGGGAACATTTCAGTTTTTATTGCCTTAACGTGCGTTTCATGCGCTGAAAATCACGTTTTGGGCAAGTATCATAATTTTCACTATAACTTAATTTCTATCACTTAGAATGATGCTAAATGCAAAACTTACTTAAATTGGACGATTTTACACTATATACACAGTAACTATGTGTCTCTGACAGTTTGTTTGGCAGCAGGGGAACATTTCAGTTTTTATTGCCTGAATGTGCTTTTCATGCGCTGAAAATCATGTTTAGGCCAAGTATCATGGTTTTTATTATAACTTAATATCTAGCCATTAGAATGATGCCAAATTAAAAACTTATTAAATTATAAAATTTGATGATATTACACTATATATAGAGAGACATTTGTGTCTCTGACAGTTTTACACAGTTTTACAAGTTATGACTCCAAACTCTTAATTTACAATTCTGCCTTTATGGATACATTGCATCACCACCCCCTGAGTGGATTTACCTCTCACTGTCTTTCACTTACCTTCATTCAGCATGTAGGTGTCAGATCACCTTGTACCTAATGTCTATTCATATTACCTCACTCGAAGTTATTACACAGAAGGGATTGTGTTATGTTACCCCAAGTTTAGAGTCCCAACGGATGTGGGAAACTTACAGCGTCTGTCTGCCAGAGAGCAGCAGCTGGAACCGATTGTGACCAGGGTGGCATGGGTCCCTGATCATGTCCCTGGCTCTGCTGAGGTAACGAGGGCTGGCAATGTCTTCCAGTGAGGGCAGAGTAGCCGACGATCTTCTGCGTAGTGGTGATACCTTTCTAAATAGCCTTTTTGTCTGCTGCCGTTCTTTCCGCGTACCACCAAATGTGCTTTTTATGCGCTGATAAGCACATTTTGGTCGAATATGAAAGTTTCCAAGTGTGCACTTGACCCTGGATGACCTGGAGAGTGACAGTTACTCCTGAAGTTGAACCTTTTTTTTCATCCCACAATTCAAGGAAACAATTGCAAACCCTGTTAGCCAGCCTTTCTTATATTTCGCGAGGCGAACAAACAATTGCAAGGCCAACTAGTTAGTCTTTCTTACATTCCACGATCTTTATTCAATTGTAAAACCAGTTTGGCTAGTCTACCTTGCATTCTACGATCTTATCAATCAAAGGTAAAACCAGTATGACCACATGGTGCGACAAGAATAAACAATTATTAAGCCAGTTAGCCAGTCCATCCCACAATTCCCTTCTTTTGTGTCTGTGAAAATATCGAAATATTGAAGTGGCTGTTTCCATGAGCCAGAGAAGAACCAGTCAAGCCATTCTCGTCGTGGAACCGAATCTCCGGTCACAGCTCTCTGCATGTTCCTAATAGCCTGCAGGGCATCATGGACCGAGTAGGACATGCCGGCAGGGATGAAAGGGCAGCACGAGTCTCCCACCATGGCACACACACAGCCCCGCTGGGTGGCCACTCCGTCAAGAGCAGGGCAGCCCTGGAAAATCACCTGGGCCATGGCGGCTACCCAGCCTGACTGATGCGCCGACACAGGCGCGGAACCTGCCTTCAATGGTCTTCAAATGCAGGGCGTTCCTTGCCGCTCCCACTCAAGGGAACTGAGCCATTAGGATTTTGGATGAGACTGACCAGTATTTGTGTTTGAGGGACACATCCGAGCCACACACTGGATCATGGTCGTGAGCTCCGTCAATAATGTGCCCAAATGGAGGTCATTGATTCGGGAATAACAGAACTTCTGAAGATCCCTAGATGATTATTTTTATACATAATAATCAAAAATACATCCCCATCGTCAATGGATACAATTTTTCGGGTAAATTCACTAACCAGAACAGACTGGGCCTGGTTCTAATACAACCACTATTTTAATCCCAGGATGCCTGTTTTGGACACTGTTTATGGTGGGAAAATAGCTCCAGAACCATCCTGGATCATTATTTTTACACAGAATAGTGAAAATACATCCATCTACACATTCAACACTAATTATGGGTAGAAGCACCAACCAGAACTGACTGGGCCCGGTTCTAATACGACCACTATTTTAATCGCAAAATGCCTGTTTTGGAAAATGTTTATGGTGGGAAACATTATTTTTATAGAAAATAGTGAAACTACATCTACCTACTCAATCAACACAAATTCTGGGTAAATACACCAACCAGAACCGATTGGGCCTTGTTCTAATACAACCACTATTTTTATCGCAAAATGTTTTGGACACTATTGACGGTGGGAAATATTCCCAAAACATCCCTGCATCTTTAATTTTACTCATAATAGTGAAAATGCATCCATCCACACAATTGACACTAAATCTGGGTAAAAGCGGCAACCAGAACCGACTGGTCCCGGTTCTAATTAAACAACCATGCAAAATTAAGATCCATTGGAGGTTTTTCATTCTTGTATAAAAAAGCCCCAAAACATCCCTGCATGATTATTTTTAAACAGAATAGTAAAATATACATCCCAATCATCTTTGGACACAAGTTTCAGATATAAACAGCAACCAGACCCGACTGGACCCAGTTATAATGCAACTACTATTTTTTATCGCAAAATGCATGTTTTGGAGAAAATGTATGCTGGGAAATAGCCCTAGAAGCATCCTGGATCTTTAATTTTAGACAGAATTGTGAAAATACATCCACCTACACAATCAATACTAACTCTGGGTATAAGACCCAACCAGAACCGACTGGGCTTGGTTCTTATACAACCACCATGCAAAATAAAGTGCCCAAATGGAGGTCATTTATTCGGGCATAAAATAACTTCTGAACATCCCTAGATGACGATTTTTATACAGAATAGTGAAAAATACAACCCCATTCCCATCGGACACAAGTTACGGGTGTATACACAGACCAGAACCGACTGGGCCTGGTTCTAATACAACCACTATGCAAAATAAAGTGCCCAAAGGGAGGTCATTGATTAGGGCATAAAAGAACTTCTGAAAATCCCTAGATGATTATTTTTATAGAGAATAGTCAAAAATACATCCCCATTATCATTTGACACAAGTTCCGGCTACATACATCAACCAGAACCGACTGGGCCTGGTTCTAATAGGACCACTATTTTAATCGCAAAGTGCCTGTTATGGACACTATTGACGGTGGGAAATATTCCCTGAACATCCCTGCATCTTTAATTTCACACAGAATAGTGAAAATGCATCCATCAAATCAAATGACACTAATTCTTGGTAAAAGCACCAACCAGAACCGACTGGGCCCGGTTCTAATTCAACCACCATGCAAAATAACGATCAAAATGGAGGTTTTTGATTCTTGTATAAAAAAAGCCACAAAACATCCCTGCATGATTATGTTTAAACAGAATAGTAAAATATACATCCCCATCATCTTTGGACACAAGTTTCGGATATAAACAGCAACCAGAACCGAGACGACCCAGTTATAATGCAACTACTATTTTTTATCGCAAAATGCATGTTTTGGAGACTATTTATGGTGGCAAATACCCCTAGAACCATCCTGGATCTTTATTTTTAGACAGAATAGTGAAAATACATCCACCTGCACAATCAACACTAACTCTGGGTAAAAGCACCAACCAGAACCGACTCGGCTTGGTTCTACTACAACCACCATGCAAAATAAAGTGCCCAAATGGAGGTCATTTATTCGGGCATAGAAAAACTTCTGAACATCCCTAGATGATATTTTTTAATACAGAATAGTCAAAAATACAACCCCATTCCTATTGGACACACGTTACGGGTGTAGACACAAACCAGAACCGACTGGGCCTGGTTCTAATACAACCACTATTTTTGTCGCAAAATGCATGTTTTTGACACTATTTATGGTGGGAAATAGTCTCAGAACATCTCTGGATCTTTATTCTTACAGAGAATAGTGAAAATACATCCACTCACACCATCGACACTAATTGTGGGTAAAGCACCAACCAGAACCGACTGGGCCTGGTTCTAAACAACCACTTGTAAATAAAGTGTCCAAATTGAGGTCATTGATTCGGGCATAACAGAACTTCTGAACATCCCTAGAATATTATTTTTATAAAGAATAATCAAAAATACATCCCCATCATCATTGGACACAATTTCTGGGTAAAAACACGAACCAGAACCGACTGGTCCTGGTTCTAATACAACCACTACTTTAACCGCAAAATGCCTGTTTTGGACACTGTTTGTGGTGGGAAATAGCTCCAGAACCATCCTTGATCATTATTGTTATACAAAATAGTGAAAATACATCCACTCACACAATAAACACAAATTCTGGGTAAAAGCACCAACCAAAACCGACTGGGCCTGTTTCTAAACCACCACTTGTGAATAAAGTGACCAAATGAAAGTAATTCATTCGGGCATAACAGAACTTCTGAACATCGCTAGATGATTATTTCTATACAAAATAGTCAAGTATACATCCCCATCATAATTGGACACAAGTTCCGTATACAAACACCCACCAGAACCGACTGGACCCTGTTATAATGCAACCACTATTTTGTATCGCCTGTTTTGGACACTGTTTATGGTGGGAGATAGCTCCAGTATCACCTAGAATGATGCCAATGAAAGACTTACTTGAATTGGACGATTTTACACTATATACACAGGAACTATGTGTCTCTGACAGTGTTTGGCAGCAGGGGAACGTTTCAGTTTTTATTGCCTTAATGTGCTTTTCATGGCCTGATAATCACGTTTTGGCCAAGTATGATAGTTTTCATTGTAACTTAATTTCTATCACTTAGAACGATGCCAAATAAAAAACTCACTTGAATTGGACGATTTTACACTATATACACAGTAACTGTGTCTCTGACAGTTTGTTTGGCAGCAGGGAAACTTTTTTAGTTTTTATTGCCTTAATGTACTTTTCATGCCCTGAAAATCACGTTTTAGCCAAGTATGATTGTTTTCATGATAACCTAATTTCTAGCCATGAGAATGATGCCAAATGGATAACTTACTTGAATTGGACGATTTTACACTATATACACAGTAACTATGTGTCTCTGACAGTTTGTTTGGCAGCAGGGGAACATGTAAGAGTAGACAAAGTATCTTTGCAAATGCTTGTTCATATTGTATACATTTTTGTGAGTATAACAGCATCGTAGTCATCCTTATGGCTGACATGTCAGCATAAACACCCAACTGTCTGACTGAATAAACAATCTTAGTCTTGTGATTGGGGTGACATGTCAGCACAAATACTCAACTGTCTGACACTGATTAATTACTTTTTGCCCTGCAAATGACTGAAATGTATCTGTCCAAAGTCTTAGTGACAACTGTCAGTTTTTCCTGTATTTAAGACACACACACCGGTCATTCGACTAGAGTTGCAGGAACATCGCGTTGAGCAAAACCCTACTGTAGGAACTCTCACTGTCCACTTTGCAGTCTGGTAATAAATCAATTGGTCCGGGACCAATGAAAGTAGAATGAGAATTAGCAAGGGCTTTATAGTCTTGGTCTGTTAATAGAGTCAGGGACTTAACTAAGACAAAGTCAGGGACTTTTGGTCTTTGTGTGTTCAGAGATATTGGGTTAATCACAAAGTAGAGATCAATTTCGGGTTATTTAGAAAATAATTGTTGTTTAAACTATTAAGTCGGTGATTAATATGGGTCAGAAAGCAACAAAAGGGATGGGTTTATTGTCAGATTGCAAAATGAAAATCGGAGAGTTACCGGGACGAGATATCATGGTCCAGCTTGGGCTAAGCCTAGTGGCCACCCAAAATGGCCTCCGACCCAGGGAATTACAGACCAAAAATATCTTCCACACCACCACATCTAACAGCTTCTACTCTCTCGACATTGTCGGGAATGATTCTGCCAAGGTAGCTGAAAGTCTAAGAGAACAGTCTGAAGATATCTGCCCAGCAGCACCAGGACAGGAACAACAAACATGGCCATTACATGTCACCCTGAAGTTCATGGGAGACCGGACGACAAGTGGTTAAACCAATTCTCACAGTTGCCCACTCAACGAATCATAATTAACCACGTATATGCAACTGACCTAATGGACAACCCATTGCCCCCCGGACACATTGCCTATGGGGATGGATCATCATCAAAAACCCTGATGGAGAAAAACACAACGTATATGCCGTGGTGACTCAAAAAGACAACCTCAAGACAGGACGACTCCCCGGCGACTGGTCTGCACAAGCCGCAGAAATAGTGGCACTGACAGAGGCATGTAGACTATTCCTAGAACAAGACGTGACGGTGGAAAGACACAGCCCAATCCCTGCTGAATTCCTAAGAGAAATGCAAAATCATGCCCCAGAAAAAGAGAAACTGCAATGGGAAACAGAAGGAGCCACTCAGTACAAGAACGGACTCTATGCAGTAGAAAACAAGCCATGCGTCCCACGATCATTGTTTGAAGTAATTGCCAAATTGAGCCATCGGAGGAGCCATGTCTCAACAGAAGGGATGATCAGTACAGTACAACAAACAATGCATGTTCCCAGAGGTCTCCAAACTTACTTCAATTTTTTTTGCAGAAACTGTCTAAACTGCTGTAGACACAACTCTCAAGGCAATGAACGACCCAAGCATGGAACAAGGCAAACAGGAACATATCCCTTCGAGCTTCTGAACATGGATTTCATCAAACTGAACCAAAGTGCTGGACTCGTCGAACAAACCATTAGAACAGTAAAACTCAGACTCAGAAAAACCATGGAAGATACAGGAAAACCATGGCAAGAATGCCTGAGCCTGGTAAAAACTTACATGAGAATCATTCCAACAGCACAGGGATGCACACCATTTGAGGCAGTGAAAGACAGACCCTTCCACTTAACAATGTGGGAAAAAGATCTGGTGGTAGAAGAGAAAGGAGAAACAGAATCCCTCACTAAGTGGTTATGCAAAATGTTCCAAGAAAGAACTGTGATGAATGCAAAATAATCTGCCGACATCTTCTCTGTCTCCCACAGAGGAGGTCCTGTCCCCAGGAGACCTGGTACTGGTCAAGGTGATGAAAAGAAAGTGCTGGTCTTCTCCACGTTGGGACAGACCTCACCGTGTGATTTTGGCCATCATCATCACCGCTCTGTGTTCAACCACATGGGGGGAACGTACCAGAACCTTTGTACACTCCCACTGGAGGAGAATGCCCCACTAGCTAGTTCAGGAAACAATCAGGGGCCCCCAGATCTGCATCCCATTAACCAAGACACCAATCGTCGTTCAAGTCCCTTTGCTCAGCCTACAGCTTACTCACTTGGGATTACACAGGACTGACTCCAGTTATTTTTATTGGTACCTACAAGCTCCCAGAGTCTGAGTGGTCTGGCCAGACACCTTGGACCAGGTCCTCCTCCATACAGGCTACAAAACCATCACATAGCCCCTTTCCAAAGAAGCTACCACCATGACCGCTAACTTCACCAAGTTAGCCACCACCATCAAAGATGGTAAACATATGCTAGAGCTCACGACCAATATCCAACAAAAAGGCTGCATCAACCTATGCGTCCGACCGGACCGACCAGGAAAAAGCCCCCTCTTTACTATCACCATCCGCACTACTAGTCCAGCCATGGTCCCCAAAGTGATTGGTGTGAACCCCTTCGTACAACCATCCGCCACACGCCTACTCAAAATCCGTCCGGCAGGAACACCTAAGCCTGAGTAGATACACCTTATTCTCGCCCATGTCCAAACACAGGAAGAAAACGACTACAACCCGATGATGAGGAACAGTTGGTACAGATACACCGCACTCACAGCCCGCGCCACAACCAATGAGTTGTTATGTCTGTTCCCTCATGCCTACTGCCGTAGCCCAACCACAGCTATGGTCCAACCGACAGAACGAAGAACTCGCCAACCTCACCTACAACTGTATCCTGGGTAATCTGAGAGAATCCTTCCAGCAAAGCTCGACCGCCTACATACCATGGTCGCAGTACCATTAGCAGCTACAGTCAATACCGCAACGTATGTCCAGTGCAACAACCGAACAGACTGTTATCCATCCTGTTTCAACTTCAGCGGACCGGATCCGAAGACCCCTTTGGACCAAGTTCACGTCACCAGGTGCGCCGAGATCAGACACATTCCTTCCCAATCATGGACAGTACTGGACCAAATATGGTGGCTCTGCGAATGGCAAGTGTATATGATCATCCCCACCAATACAACTGAGCTCTGTGTCCCTACATCTGCATCCGACCACACGTACGTTCTAACAGCAGACTCGATTCCAACTGTCGACGCCAACCCACATCTACCCACCAGGCGTCAACGACGGAGCTTTGATTTCTTCCCCCATGATTCAGTTTGGGGCTCGGATGTCCCCCTCTAATACAAACACTGGTCAGTCTCCTCCAAAATCATGATGGCGGTGTTCCCCAGGGTAGGAACAGCGAAGAACACCCTACGTCTGGAAACCATTGACTACAGATTCCAGGCCCGACACTCATCAATTACTTGTTGCCCTGCAAATGATTGAAACGTATGTGTCCAAAGTCTTAGGGACAACTGTCAGTTTTGGCTGTAGTTAAGACACACTCACTGGTCATTCGACTAGAGTTGCAGTAACATCGCAGTTAACAGGACCCCACTGTAGGAACTCTCACTGTCCACTTTGCAGTCTGGTAATACATATTTTCTATTTAAATTTATCTCACTCTTTCTTAGCCTGCTCCTGAAGTTGTATTTTCAGACCTAGCAAACATTTCAGTTTTTTTGCCCTAATGTGCGTTTCATGCGCTGAAAATCACGTTTTGGCCAAGTATCATAGTTTTCACTATAACTTAACCTAACCCTAACCCTAACCCTAACCCTAACCCTTACCATAACCCTAACCCTAACCCTAACCCTCCCTAACCCAAACCCAAACCCTAACCCTAACCCTAACCCAAACCCAAACCCTAACCCTAACCCTAACTTCCATCACTTAGAATGATATCAAATGAAAAACCGACTTAATTTGGACGATTATACACTATATACACAGTAACTATGTGTCACTGACAGTTTGTTTCGCAGCGGGGGAACATTTCAGTTTTTATTGCCTTAATGTGCATTTCGTGCGCTGAAAATCACGTTTTGGACAAGTATCATAGTTTTCACTATAACTTAATTTCTATCACTTAGAATGATGCCAAATGAAAAACTCACTTGAATTGGACGATAATACACTATATACACAGTAACTATGTGTCTCTGACAGTTTGTTTCGCAGCAGGGGAACATTTCAGTTTTTATTGCCTTAACGTGCGTTTCATGCGCTGAAAATCACGTTTTGGCCAAGTATCATAGTTTTCACTATAACTTAATTTCTATCACTTAGAATGATGCTAAATGCAAAACTTACTTGAAGTGGACGATTTTACACTATATACACAGTAACTATGTGCCTCTGACAGTTTGTCTCGCAGCAGGGGAACATTTCAGTTTTTATTGCCTTAACGTGCGTTTCATGCGCTGAAAATCACGTTTTGGCCAAGTATCATAGTTTTCACTATAACTTAATTTCTAGCACTTAGAATGTTGCCAAATGCAATACTTACTTGAATTGGACGATTTTACACTATATACACAGTAACTATGTGCCTCTGACAGTTTGTTTCGCAGCAGGGGAACATTTCAGTTTTTATTGCCTTAACGTGCGTTTCATGCGCTGAAAATCACGTTTTGGCCAAGTATCATAATTTTTACTATAACTTAATTTCTATCACTTAGAATGATGCCAAATGAAAAACTTACTTGAATTGGACGATTTTACACTATATACACAGTAACTATGTGTCTCTGACAGTTTGTTTCGCAGCAGGGGAACATTTCAGTTTTTATTGCTTTAACGTGCGTTTCATGCGCTGAAAATCACGTTTTGGCCAAGTATCATAGTTTTCACTATAACTTAATTTCTATCGCTTAGAATGATGCTAAATGCAAAACTTACTTGAATTGGACGATTTTATACTATATACACAGTAACTATGTGCCTCTGACAGTTGTTTCGCAGCCGGGGAACATTTCAGTTTTTATTGCCTTAACGTGCGTTTCATGTGCTGAAAATCACGTTTTGGCCAAGTATCACAATTTTCACTATAACTTAATTTCTACCACTTAGAATGATGCTAAATGAAAAACTTACTTGAATTGGACGATAATACACTATATACACAGTAACTATGTGTCTCTGACAGTTTGTTTCGCAGCAGGGGAACATTTCAGTTTTTATTGCCTTAATGTGCGTTTCATGCGCTGAAAATCACGTTTTGGCCAAGTATCATAGTTTTCACTATAACTTAATTTCTAGCACTTAGAATGAGGCCAAATGAAAAACTTACTTGAATTGGACAATTGTACACTACATACACAGTAACTATATGTCTCTGACAGTTTGTTTCGCAGCAGGGGAACATTTCAGTTTTTATTGCCTTAACGTGCGTTCCATGCGCTGAAAATCACGTTTTGGGCAAGTATCATAATTTTCACTATAACTTAATTTCTATCACTTAGAATGATGCTAAATGCAAAACTTACTTAAATTGGACGATTTTACACTATATACACAGTAACTATGTGCCTCCGACAGTTTGTTTCGCAGCCGGGCAACATTTCAGTTTTTATTGCCTTAACGTGCGTTTCATGTGCTGAAAATCACGTTTTGGCCAAGTATCAAAATTTTCAATATAACTTAATTTCCATCACTTAGAATGATGCTAAATGCAAAACGTACTTGAATTGGACGATTTTACACTATATACACAGTAACTATGTGTCTCTGACAGTTTGTTTGGCAGCAGGGGAACATTTCAGTTTTTATTGCCTGAATGTGCTTTTCATGCGCTGAAAATCATGTTTAGGCCAAGTATCATGGTTTTTATTATAACTTAATATCTAGCCATTAGAATGATGCCAAATTAAAAACTTATTAAATTATAAAATTTGATGATATTACACTATATATAGAGAGACATTTGTGTCTCTGACAGTTTTACACAGTTTTACAAGTTATGACTCCAAACTCTTAATTTACAATTCTGCCTTTATGGATACATTGCATCACCACCCCCTGAGTGGATTTACCTCTCACTGTCTTTCACTTACCTTCATTCAGCATGTAGGTGTCAGATCACCTTGTACCTAATGTCTATTCATATTACCTCACTCGAAGTTATTACACAGAAGGGATTGTGTTATGTTACCCCAAGTTTAGAGTCCCAACGGATGTGGGAAACTTACAGCGTCTGTCTGCCAGAGAGCAGCAGCTGGAACCGATTGTGACCAGGGTGGCATGGGTCCCTGATCATGTCCCTGGCTCTGCTGAGGTAACGAGGGCTGGCAATGTCTTCCAGTGAGGGCAGAGTAGCCGACGATCTTCTGCGTAGTGGTGATACCTTTCTAAATAGCCTTTTTGTCTGCTGCCGTTCTTTCCGCGTACCACCAAATGTGCTTTTTATGCGCTGATAAGCACATTTTGGTCGAATATGAAAGTTTCCAAGTGTGCACTTGACCCTGGATGACCTGGAGAGTGACAGTTACTCCTGAAGTTGAACCTTTTTTTTCATCCCACAATTCAAGGAAACAATTGCAAACCCTGTTAGCCAGCCTTTCTTATATTTCGCGAGGCGAACAAACAATTGCAAGGCCAACTAGTTAGTCTTTCTTACATTCCACGATCTTTATTCAATTGTAAAACCAGTTTGGCTAGTCTACCTTGCATTCTACGATCTTATCAAACAAAGGTAAAACCAGTATGACCACATGGTGCGACAAGAATAAACAATTATTAAGCCAGTTAGCCAGTCCATCCCACAATTCCCTTCTTTTGTGTCTGTGAAAATATCGAAATATTGAAGTGGCTGTTTCCATGAGCCAGAGAAGAACCAGTCAAGCCATTCTCGTCGTGGAACCGAATCTCCGGTCACAGCTCTCTGCATGTTCCTAATAGCCTGCAGGGCATCATGGACCGAGTAGGACATGCCGGCAGGGATGAAGGGGCAGCACGAGTCTCCCACCATGGCACACACACAGCCCCGCTGGGTGGCCACTCCGTCAAGAGCAGGGCAGCCCTGGAAAATCACCTGGGCCATGGCGGCTACCCAGCCTGACTGATGCGCCGACACAGGCCCGGAACCTGCCTTCAATGGTCTTCAAATGCAGGGCGTTCCTTGCCGCTCCCACTCAAGGGAACTGAGCCATTAGGATTTTGGATGAGACTGACCAGTATTTGTGTTTGAGGGACACATCCGAGCCACACACTGGATCATGGTCGTGAGCTCCGTCAATAATGTGCCCAAATGGAGGTCATTGATTCGGGAATAACAGAACTTCTGAAGATCCCTAGATGATTATTTTTATACATAATAATCAAAAATACATCCCCATCGTCAATGGATACAATTTTTCGGGTAAATTCACTAACCAGAACAGACTGGGCCTGGTTCTAATACAACCACTATTTTAATCCCAGGATGCCTGTTTTGGACACTGTTTATGGTGGGAAAATAGCTCCAGAACCATCCTGGATCATTATTTTTACACAGAATAGTGAAAATACATCCATCTACACATTCAACACTAATTATGGGTAGAAGCACCAACCAGAACTGACTGGGCCCGGTTCTAATACGACCACTATTTTAATCGCAAAATGCCTGTTTTGGAAAATGTTTATGGTGGGAAACATTATTTTTTATAGAAAATAGTGAAACTACATCTACCTACTCAATCAACACAAATTCTGGGTAAATACACCAACCAGAACCGATTGGGCCTTGTTCTAATACAACCACTATTTTTATCGCAAAATGTTTTGGACACTATTGACGGTGGGAAATATTCCCAAAACATCCCTGCATCTTTAATTTTACTCATAATAGTGAAAATGCATCCATCCACACAATTGACACTAAATCTGGGTAAAAGCGGCAACCAGAACCGACTGGTCCCGGTTCTAATTAAACAACCATGCAAAATTAAGATCCATTGGAGGTTTTTCATTCTTGTATAAAAAAGCCCCAAAACATCCCTGCATGATTATTTTTAAACAGAATAGTAAAATATACATCCCAATCATCTTTGGACACAAGTTTCAGATATAAACAGCAACCAGACCCGACTGGACCCAGTTATAATGCAACTACTATTTTTTATCGCAAAATGCATGTTTTGGAGAAAATGTATGCTGGGAAATAGCCCTAGAAGCATCCTGGATCTTTAATTTTAGACAGAATTGTGAAAATACATCCACCTACACAATCAATACTAACTCTGGGTATAAGACCCAACCAGAACCGACTGGGCTTGGTTCTTATACAACCACCATGCAAAATAAAGTGCCCAAATGGAGGTCATTTATTCGGGCATAAAATAACTTCTGAACATCCCTAGATGACGATTTTTATACAGAATAGTGAAAAATACAACCCCATTCCCATCGGACACAAGTTACGGGTGTATACACAGACCAGAACCGACTGGGCCTGGTTCTAATACAACCACTATGCAAAATAAAGTGCCCAAAGGGAGGTCATTGATTAGGGCATAAAAGAACTTCTGAAAATCCCTAGATGATTATTTTTATAGAGAATAGTCAAAAATACATCCCCATTATCATTTGACACAAGTTCCGGCTACATACATCAACCAGAACCGACTGGGCCTGGTTCTAATAGGACCACTATTTTAATCGCAAAGTGCCTGTTATGGACACTATTGACGGTGGGAAATATTCCCTGAACATCCCTGCATCTTTAATTTCACACAGAATAGTGAAAATGCATCCATCAAATCAAATGACACTAATTCTTGGTAAAAGCACCAACCAGAACCGACTGGGCCCGGTTCTAATTCAACCACCATGCAAAATAACGATCAAAATGGAGGTTTTTGATTCTTGTATAAAAAAAGCCACAAAACATCCCTGCATGATTATGTTTAAACAGAATAGTAAAATATACATCCCCATCATCTTTGGACACAAGTTTCGGATATAAACAGCAACCAGAACCGAGACGACCCAGTTATAATGCAACTACTATTTTTTATCGCAAAATGCATGTTTTGGAGACTATTTATGGTGGCAAATACCCCTAGAACCATCCTGGATCTTTATTTTTAGACAGAATAGTGAAAATACATCCACCTGCACAATCAACACTAACTCTGGGTAAAAGCACCAACCAGAACCGACTCGGCTTGGTTCTACTACAACCACCATGCAAAATAAAGTGCCCAAATGGAGGTCATTTATTCGGGCATAGAAAAACTTCTGAACATCCCTAGATGATATTTTTTAATACAGAATAGTCAAAAATACAACCCCATTCCTATTGGACACACGTTACGGGTGTAGACACAAACCAGAACCGACTGGGCCTGGTTCTAATACAACCACTATTTTTGTCGCAAAATGCATGTTTTTGACACTATTTATGGTGGGAAATAGTCTCAGAACATCTCTGGATCTTTATTCTTACAGAGAATAGTGAAAATACATCCACTCACACCATCGACACTAATTGTGGGTAAAGCACCAACCAGAACCGACTGGGCCTGGTTCTAAACAACCACTTGTAAATAAAGTGTCCAAATTGAGGTCATTGATTCGGGCATAACAGAACTTCTGAACATCCCTAGAATATTATTTTTATAAAGAATAATCAAAAATACATCCCCATCATCATTGGACACAATTTCTGGGTAAAAACACGAACCAGAACCGACTGGTCCTGGTTCTAATACAACCACTACTTTAACCGCAAAATGCCTGTTTTGGACACTGTTTGTGGTGGGAAATAGCTCCAGAACCATCCTTGATCATTATTGTTATACAAAATAGTGAAAATACATCCACTCACACAATAAACACAAATTCTGGGTAAAAGCACCAACCAAAACCGACTGGGCCTGTTTCTAAACCACCACTTGTGAATAAAGTGACCAAATGAAAGTAATTCATTCGGGCATAACAGAACTTCTGAACATCGCTAGATGATTATTTCTATACAAAACAGTCAAGTATACATCCCCATCATAATTGGACACAAGTTCCGTATACAAACACCCACCAGAACCGACTGGACCCTGTTATAATGCAACCACTATTTTGTATCGCCTGTTTTGGACACTGTTAATGGTGGAAGATAGCTCCAGTATCACCTAGAATGATGCCAATGAAAGACTTACTTGAATTGGACGATTTTACACGATATACACAGGAACTATGTGTCTCTGACAGTGTTTGGCAGCAGGGGAACGTTTCAGTTTTTATTGCCTTAATGTGCTTTTCATGGCCTGATAATCACGTTTTGGCCAAGTATGATAGTTTTCATTGTAACTTAATTTCTATCACTTAGAACGATGCCAAATAAAAAACTCACTTGAATTGGACGATTTTACACTATATACACAGTAACTGTGTCTCTGACAGTTTGTTTGGCAGCAGGGAAACTTTTTTAGTTTTTATTGCCTTAATGTACTTTTCATGCCCTGAAAATCACGTTTTAGCCAAGTATGATTGTTTTCATGATAACCTAATTTCTAGCCATGAGAATGATGCCAAATGGATAACTTACTTGAATTGGACGATTTTACACTATATACACAGTAACTATGTGTCTCTGACAGTTTGTTTGGCAGCAGGGGAACATGTAAGATTAGACAAAGTATCTTTGCAAATGCTTGTTCATATTGTATACATTTTTGTGAGTATAACAGCATCGTAGTCATCTTTATGGCTGACATGTCAGCATAAACACCCAACTGTCTGACTGAATAAACAATCTTAGTCTTGTGATTGGGGTGACATGTCAGCACAAATACTCAACTGTCTGACACTGATTAATTACTTTTTGCCCTGCAAATGACTGAAATGTATCTGTCCAAAGTCTTAGTGACAACTGTCAGTTTTTCCTGTATTTAAGACACACACACCGGTCATTCGACTAGAGTTGCAGGAACATCGCGTTGAGCAAAACCCTACTGTAGGAACTCTCACTGTCCACTTTGCAGTCTGGTAATAAATCAATTGGTCCGGGACCAATGAAAGTAGAATGAGAATTAGCAAGGGCTTTATAGTCTTGGTCTGTTAATAGAGTCAGGGACTTAACTAAGACAAAGTCAGGGACTTTTGGTCTTTGTGTGTTCAGAGATATTGGGTTAATCACAAAGTAGAGATCAATTTCGGGTAATTTAGAAAATAATTGTTGTTTAAACTATTAAGTCGGTGATTAATATGGGTCAGAAAGCAACAAAAGGGATGGGTTTATTGTCAGATTGCAAAATGAAAATCGGAGAGTTACCGGGACGAGATATCATGGTCCAGCTTGGGCTAAGCCTAGTGGCCACCCAAAATGGCCTCCGACCCAGGGAATTACAGACCAAAAATATCTTCCACACCACCACATCTAACAGCTTCTACTCTCTCGACATTGTCGGGAATGATTCTGCCAAGGTAGCTGAAAGTCTAAGAGAACAGTCTGAAGATATCTGCCCAGCAGCACCAGGACAGGAACAACAAACATGGCCATTACATGTCACCCTGAAGTTCATGGGAGACCGGACGACAAGTGGTTAAACCAATTCTCACAGTTGCCCACTCAACGAATCATAATTAACCACGTATATGCAACTGACCTAATGGACAACCCATTGCCCCCCGGACACATTGCCTATGGGGATGGATCATCATCAAAAACCCTGATGGAGAAAAACACAACGTATATGCCGTGGTGACTCAAAAAGACAACCTCAAGACAGGACGACTCCCCGGCGACTGGTCTGCACAAGCCGCAGAAATAGTGGCACTGACAGAGGCATGTAGACTATTCCTAGAACAAGACGTGACGGTGGAAAGACACAGCCCAATCCCTGCTGAATTCCTAAGAGAAATGCAAAATCATGCCCCAGAAAAAGAGAAACTGCAATGGGAAACAGAAGGAGCCACTCAGTACAAGAACGGACTCTATGCAGTAGAAAACAAGCCATGCGTCCCACGATCATTGTTTGAAGTAATTGCCAAATTGAGCCATCGGAGGAGCCATGTCTCAACAGAAGGGATGATCAGTACAGTACAACAAACAATGCATGTTCCCAGAGGTCTCCAAACTTACTTCAATTTTTTTTGCAGAAACTGTCTAAACTGCTGTAGACACAACTCTCAAGGCAATGAACGACCCAAGCATGGAACAAGGCAAACAGGAACATATCCCTTCGAGCTTCTGAACATGGATTTCATCAAACTGAACCAAAGTGCTGGACTCGTCGAACAAACCATTAGAACAGTAAAACTCAGACTCAGAAAAACCATGGAAGATACAGGAAAACCATGGCAAGAATGCCTGAGCCTGGTAAAAACTTACATGAGAATCATTCCAACAGCACAGGGATGCACACCATTTGAGGCAGTGAAAGACAGACCCTTCCACTTAACAATGTGGGAAAAAGATCTGGTGGTAGAAGAGAAAGGAGAAACAGAATCCCTCACTAAGTGGTTATGCAAAATGTTCCAAGAAAGAACTGTGATGAATGCAAAATAATCTGCCGACATCTTCTCTGTCTCCCACAGAGGAGGTCCTGTCCCCAGGAGACCTGGTACTGGTCAAGGTGATGAAAAGAAAGTGCTGGTCTTCTCCACGTTGGGACAGACCTCACCGTGTGATTTTGGCCATCATCATCACCGCTCTGTGTTCAACCACATGGGGGGAACGTACCAGAAACTTTGTACACTCCCACTGGAGGAGAATGCCCCACTAGCTAGTTCAGGAAACAATCAGGGGCCCCCAGATCTGCATCCCATTAACCAAGACACCAATCGTCGTTCAAGTCCCTTTGCTCAGCCTACAGCTTACTCACTTGGGATTACACAGGACTGACTCCAGTTATTTTTATTGGTACCTACAAGCTCCCAGAGTCTGAGTGGTCTGGCCAGACACCTTGGACCAGGTCCTCCTCCATACAGGCTACAAAACCATCACATAGCCCCTTTCCAAAGAAGCTACCACCATGACCGCTAACTTCACCAAGTTAGCCACCACCATCAAAGATGGTAAACATATGCTAGAGCTCACGACCAATATCCAACAAAAAGGCTGCATCAACCTATGCGTCCGACCGGACCGACCAGGAAAAAGCCCCCTCTTTACTATCACCATCCGCACTACTAGTCCAGCCATGGTCCCCAAAGTGATTGGTGTGAACCCCTTCGTACAACCATCCGCCACACGCCTACTCAAAATCCGTCCGGCAGGAACACCTAAGCCTGAGTAGATACACCTTATTCTCGCCCATGTCCAAACACAGGAAGAAAACGACTACAACCCGATGATGAGGAACAGTTGGTACAGATACACCGCACTCACAGCCCGCGCCACAACCAATGAGTTGTTATGTCTGTTCCCTCATGCCTACTGCCGTAGCCCAACCACAGCTATGGTCCAACCGACAGAACGAAGAACTCGCCAACCTCACCTACAACTGTATCCTGGGTAATCTGAGAGAATCCTTCCAGCAAAGCTCGACCGCCTACATACCATGGTCGCAGTACCATTAGCAGCTACAGTCAATACCGCAACGTATGTCCAGTGCAACAACCGAACAGACTGTTATCCATCCTGTTTCAACTTCAGCGGACCGGATCCGAAGACCCCTTTGGACCAAGTTCACGTCACCAGGTGCGCCGAGATCAGACACATTCCTTCCCAATCATGGACAGTACTGGACCAAATATGGTGGCTCTGCGAATGGCAAGTGTATATGATCATCCCCACCAATACAACTGAGCTCTGTGTCCCTACATCTGCATCCGACCACACGTACGTTCTAACAGCAGACTCGATTCCAACTGTCGACGCCAACCCACATCTACCCACCAGGCGTCAACGACGGAGCTTTGATTTCTTCCCCCATGATTCAGTTTGGGGCTCGGATGTCCCCCTCTAATACAAACACTGGTCAGTCTCCTCCAAAATCATGATGGCGGTGTTCCCCAGGGTAGGAACAGCGAAGAACACCCTACGTCTGGAAACCATTGACTACAGATTCCAGGCCCGACACTAATCAATTACTTGTTGCCCTGCAAATGATTGAAACGTATGTGTCCAAAGTCTTAGGGACAACTGTCAGTTTTGGCTGTAGTTAAGACACACTCACTGGTCATTCGACTAGAGTTGCAGTAACATCGCAGTTAACAGGACCCCACTGTAGGAACTCTCACTGTCCACTTTGCAGTCTGGTAATACATATTTTCTATTTAAATTTATCTCACTCTTTCTTAGCCTGCTCCTGAAGTTGTATTTTCAGACCTAGCAAACATTTCAGTTTTTTTGCCCTAATGTGCGTTTCATGCGCTGAAAATCACGTTTTGGCCAAGTATCATAGTTTTCACTATAACTTAACCTAACCCAAACTCTAACCCTAACACTTACCATAACCCTAACCCTAACCCTAACCCTCCCTTACCCTAACCCAAACCCTAACCCTAACCCTAACCCTAACCCTAACCCTAACCCTAACCCTAACCCTAACCCAAACCCTAACTTCCATCACTTAGAATGATATCAAATGAAAAACCGACTTAATTTGGACGATTATACACTATATACACAGTAACTATGTGTCACTGACAGTTTGTTTCGAAAAGGGGGAACATTTCAGATTTTATTGCCTTAATGTGCATTTCATGCGCTGAAAATCACGTTTTGGCCAAGTATCATAGTTTTCACTATAACTTAATTTCTATCACTTAGAATGATGCTAAATGCAAAACTTACTTGGATTGGACGATTTTACACTATATACACAGTAACTATGTGCCTCTGACAGTTTGTTTCGCAGCAGGGGAACATTTCAGTTTTTATTGCCTTAACGTGCGTTTCATGCGCTGAAAATCACGTTTTGGCCAAGTATCATAGTTTTCACTATAACTTAATTTCTATCACTTAGAATGATGCTAAATGCAAAACTTACTTGATCTGGACGATTTTACACTATATACACAGTAACTATGTGCCTCTGACAGTTTGTTTCCCAGCAGGGGAACATTTCAGTTTTTATTGCCTTAACGTGCGTTTCATGTGCTGAAAATCACGTTTTGGCCAAGTATCAAAATTTTCACTATAACTTAATTTCCATCACTTAGAATGATGCTAAATGCAAAACTAACTTGAATTGGACGATTTTACACTATATACACAGTAACTGTGTGTCTCTGACAGTTTGTTTGGCAGCAGGGGAACATTTCAGTTTTTATTGCCTGAATGTGCTTTTCATGCGCTGAAAATCATGTTTAGGCCAAGTATCATGGTTTTCATTATAACTTAATATCTAGCCATTAGAATGATGCCAAATTAAAAACTTATTAAATTATAAAATTTGATGATATTACACTATATATAGAGAGACATTTGTGTCTCTGACATTTTTACACAGTTTTACAAGTTATGACTCCAAACTCTTAATTTACAATTCTGCCTTTATGGATACATTGCATCACCACCCCCTGAGTGGATACCTTACCTCTCACTGTCTTTCACTTACCTTCATTCAGCATGTAGGTGTCAGATCACCTTGTACCTAATGTCTATTCATATTACCTCACCCGAAGTTATTACACAGAAGGGATTGTGTTATGTTACCCCAAGTTTAGAGTCCCAACGGATGTGGGAAACTTACAGCGTCTGTCTGCCAGAGAACAGCAGCTGGAGGGAGACAAAGTTGGAAACCTTCACGTGGTGTCTCCTGAGAGGCCGCTCGCCGCGGCCTGCGAATTCCAACAAATACCACTTAGAGCTGCCAACAAGGAACGTGGCACCCTACGTTTTTCATCCAGCCGGAGATATTTGACTGCCCCTCACCTCCGACTACCCCCCAGATGAACTAATCTGCGTTCCAGTGGCAGCTCTAGCGCTGTCTGAGGGTAATCCTCAGGCGCTCGTAGTGACTCAACAACAACAACAACAGCAGCTGGAACCGATTGTGACCAGGGTGGCATGGGTCCCTGATCATGTCCCTGGCTCTGCTGAGGTAACGAGGGCTGGCAATGTCTTCCAGTGAGGGCAGAGTAGCCGACGATCTTCTGCGTAGTGGTGATACCTTTCTAAATAGCCTTTTTGTCTGCTGCCGTTCTTTCCGCGTACCACCAAATGTGCTTTTTATGCACTGATAAGCACATTTTGGTCGAATATGAAAGTTTCCAAGTGTGCACTTGACCCTGGATGACCTGGAGAGTGACAGTTACTCCTGAAGTTGAACCTTTTTTTCATCCCACAATTCAAGGAAACAATTGCAAACCCTGTTAGCTAGCCTTTCTTATATTTCGCGAGGCGAACAAACAATTGCAAGGCCAACTAGTTAGTCTTTCTTACATTCCACGATCTTTATTCAATTGTAAAACCAGTTTGGCTAGTCTACCTTGCATTCTACGATCTTATCAAACAAAGGTAAAACCAGTATGACCACATGGTGCGACAAGAATAAACAATTATTAAGCCAGTTAGCCAGTCCATCCCACAATTCCCTTCTTTTGTGTCTGTGAAAATATCGAAATATTGAAGTGGCTGTTTCCATGAGCCAGAGAAGAACCAGTCAAGCCATTCTCGTCGTGGAACCGAATCTCCGGTCACAGCTCTCTGCATGTTCCTAATAGCCTGCAGGGCATCATGGACCGAGCAGGACATGCCGGCAGGGATGAAGGGGCAGCACGAGTCTCCCACCATGGCACACACACAGCCCCGCTGGGTGGCCACTCCGTCAAGAGCAGGGCAGCCCTGGAAAATCACCTGGGCCATGGCGACTACCCAGCCTGACTGATGCGCCGACACAGGCCCGGAACCTGCCTTCAATGGTCTTCAAATGCAGGGCGTTCCTTGCCGCTCCCACTCAAGGGAACTGAGCCATTAGGATTTTGGATGAGACTGACCAGTATTTGTGTTTGAGGGACACATCCGAGCCACACACTGGATCATGGTCGTGAGCTCCGTCAATAATGTGCCCAAATGGAGGTCATTGATTCGGGAATAACAGAACTTCTGAAGATCCCTAGATGATTATTTTTATACATAATAATCAAAAATACATCGTCAATGGATACAATTTTTCGGGTAAATTCACTAACCAGAACAGACTGGGCCTGGTTCTAATACAACCACTATTTTAATCCCAGAATGCCTGTTTTGGACACTGTTTATGGTGGGAAAATAGCTCTAGAACCATCCTGGATCATTATTTTTACACAGAATAGTGAAAATACATCCATCTACACATTCAACACTAATTATGGGTAAAAGCGGCAACCAGAACCGACTGGGCCCGGTTCTAATACGACCACTATTTTAATCGCAAAATGCCTGTTTTGGACAATGTCTATGGTGGGAAACTTTATTTTTATAGAAAATAGTGAAACTACATCCACCTACTCAACCAACACAAATTCTGGGTAAATACACCAACCAGAACCGATTGGGCCTTGTTCTAATACAACCACTATTTTTATCGCAAAATGTTTTGCACACTATTGACGGTGGGAAATATTCCCAAAACATCCCTGCATCTTTAATTTTACACATAATAGTGAAAATGCATCCATCTACACAATTGACTCTAAATCTGGGTAAAAGCGGCAACCAGAACCGACTGGTCCCGGTTCTAATTCAACAACCATGCAAAATTAAGATCCATTGGAGGTTTTTGATTCTTGTATTAAAAAAGCCCCAAAACATCCCTGCATGATTATTTTTAAACAGAATAGTAAAATATACATCCCAATCATCTTTGGACACAAGTTTCAGATATAAACAGCAACCAGACCCGAGACAACCCAGTTATAATGCAACTACTAATTTTTATCGCAAAATGCATGTTTTGGAGACTATTTATGGTGGCAAATACCCCTAGAACCATCCTGGATCTTTATTTTTAGACAGAATAGTGAAAAAACATCCACCTACACAATCAGCACTAACTCTGGGTAAAAGCACCAACCAGAACCGACTGGGCTTGGTTCTTGTCAGGTTCATTAATAATTACCTTCGTCCGTAATTATCAATAACTGCAGGAAGACATCTTATTCAATTATTGACATTTAATTAAATAGAAATGGATACAACAATGGGTAAAAGCCTCCGAAGGGGAGAGTCAGCAAGTGTCACCTTACAACTTCCGAACGTCTCCTCGAATAGACATTTTCGTCCTATTCTTATGGTCACAAGTTACAGAGTTGTTGATCATTCCATCACGTATGAGTAAAAACAACATCTGGGACTACAATAACAATCAAGGTATTTTACTAATAACAAAAACAGGGACTAGACCTAACAACATTTAGATTAGAGTAATTATACAACCTCCTTGACCTAAGAATCATATAATATAATCATAATCATATAATCGTTACATACAGAAAAACCCGAAGTGTACGGTTACATAACGATAACAATATTCTTGTTATTGTCCGAATAGCCCTGTCCTCGTCATCAAGGGCCCACCAAATCTCAAGGACCGAGATTGGGTGGATTGTTTGTATAACCATCCTGGAACAGGCTGTCTAGGTTAAAGATGACTTGGTGTGACCTCAAGACTTTTGAAAAACAGAAAGAGAATGATTTAACAAAGTAATGAATTAATACAGAGAAAAGAAAGAGAATGATTTAATAAAGAAATGAATTAATATAACTATTATAATAGTAAAACAGAATAAACCCAACAGTTCTACTACAACCACGATGCAAAATAAAGTGCCCAAATGGAGGTCATTTATTCGGGCATAGAAGACCTTCCGAACATCCCTAGATGATAATTTTTTATACAGAATAGTCAAAAATACAACCCCATTCCTATTGGACACACGTTACGGGTGTATACACACACCAGAACCGACTGGGCCTGGTTCTAATACAACCACTATTTTTTTCGCAAAATGCATGTTTTTGACACTATTTATGGTGGGAAATAGTCTCAGAACATCCCTGGATCTTTATTCTTAAAGAGAATAGTGAAAATACATCCACCCACACAATCGACACTAATTGTGGGTAAAGCACCAACCAGAACCGACTGGGCCTGGTTCTAAACAACCACTTGTAAATAAAGTGCCCAAATTGAAGTCATTGATTCGGGCATAACAGAACTTCTGAACATTCCTAGAATATTATTTTTATAAAGAATAATCAAAAATACATCCCCATCGTCATTGGACACAATTTCTGGGTAAAAACACGAACCAGAACCGACTGGTCCTGGTTCTAATACAACCACTACTTTAACCGCAAAATGCCTGTTTTGGACACTGTTTGTGGTGGGAAATAGCTCCAGAACCATCCTGGATCATTATTGTTATACAAAATAGTGAAAATACATCCACTCACACAATAAACACAAATTCTGGGTAAAAGCACCAACCAAAACCGACTGGGCCTGTTTCTAAACCACCACTTGTAAATAAAGTGACCAAATGAAAGTAATTCATTCGGGCGTAACAGAACTTCTGAACATCGCTAGATGATTATTTCTATACAGAATAGTGAAGTATACATCCCCATCATAATTCGACACAAGTTCCGTATACAAACACCCACCAGAACCTACTGGACCCTGTTATAATGTAACCACTATTTTGTATCGCAAAATGCATGTTTTGGACACTATTTATGGTGGGAAATAGCCCCAGAACTGTCCTGGATCTTTATTTTTAGACAGAATAGTGAAAATACATCTACCCACACAATGGATAAAGCACCAACCAGAACCGACTGGGCCTGGTTCTTAAAAACCACCACTTGTAAATAAAGTGCCCAAATTGAGGTCATTGATTCGGGCATAACAGAACTTCTGAACATCCCTAGATGATTATTTTTATACAGAATAATCAAAAATACATCCTTATCATCATTGGACACAATTTCTGGGTAAAAACACCAACCAGAACCGCCTGGGCCTGGTTCTAATACAACCACTATTTTAATCGCAAAATGCCTGCTTTGGACACTGTTTATGGTGGGAAATAGCTCCAGAATCACCTGGAATGATGCCAATGAATGAATTACTTGAATTGGACGATTTTACACTATATACACAGGAACTATGTGTCTCTGACAGTGTGTTTGGCAGCAGGGGAACGTTTCAGTTTTTATTGCCTTAATGTGCTTTTCATGGCCTGATAATCACGTTTTGGCCAAGTATGATAGTTTTCATTGTAACTTAATTTCTATCACTTTGAACGATGCCAAATAAAAAACTTACTTGAATTGGACGATTTTTCACTACATACACAGTAACTGTGTCTCTGACAGTTTGTTTGGCAGCAGGGGAACTTTTCAGTTTTTATTGCCTTAATGTACTTTTTATGCCCTGAAAATCACGTTTTGGCCAAGTATGATTGTTTTCATTATAGCTTAATTTCTATCTTGAGAATGATGCCAAATGGATAACTTCCTTGAACTTACTTGATTTTTCACTTTATACACAGTAACTATGTGTCTCTGACAGTTTGTTTGGCAGCAGGGAAACATGTGAGATTAGACAAAGTATCTTTGCAAATGCTTGTTCATATTGTATAAGTTTTTGTGAGTATAACAGCATCATAGTCATCCTTATGGCTGACATGTCAGCATAAACACCCAACTGTCTGACTGAATAAACAATCTTAGTCTTGTGATTAGGGTGACATGTCAGCACAAATGCTCAACTGGCCGACACTGATCAATTACTTTTTGCCCTGCAAATGACTGAAATGTATCTGTCCAAAGTCCTAGTGACAACTGTCAGTTTTTCCTGTATTTGAGACACACACACTGGTCATTCGACTAGAGTTGCAGGAACATCACGTTGAACAGGACCCTACTGTAGGAACTCTCACTGTCCACTTTGAAGTCTGGTAATAAACCAATTGGTCCCGGACCAATGAAACTAGAACAATAATTAGCAAGGGCTTTATAGTCTTGGTCTGTTAATAGAGTCAGGGACTTAACTAAGACAAAGTCAGGGACTTTTGGTCTTTGTGTGTTCAGAGATATTGGGTTAATCACAAAGTAGAGATCACTTTCGGGTAATTTAGAAAATAATTGTTGTTTAAACTATTAAGTAGGTGATTAATATGGGTCAGAAAGCAACAAAAGGAATGGGTTTATTGTCAGAATACAAAATGAAAATCGGAGAGTTACCGGGACGAGATATCATGGTCCAGCTTGGGCTAAGCCTAGTGGCCACCCAAAATGGCCTCCGACCCAGGGAATTACAGACCAAAAATATCTTCCACACCACCACATCTAACAGCTTCTACTCTCTCGACATTGTCGGGAATGATTCTGCCAAGGTAGCTGAAAGTCTAAGAGAACAGTCTGAAGATATCTGCCCAGCAGCACCAGGACAGGAACAACAAACATGGCCATTACATGTCACCCTGAAGTTCATGGGAGACCGGACGACAAGTAGTTAAACCAATTCTCACAGTTGCCCACTGTTAGACTATAAATATTTTACCTGACTCCAATTCCTTAACTCTGTAGTCTCCAGTCTAACAATGGAGCGTGTTCAGCATCGGAGGAGACAAACCAGGGTTGAGCGAGTTTATCCACAGATGATTTATTCCATTCAAATTGATTCATACAGAGCTCCGGGTCTCCCTCCCATAGAATAAGCCCGCTGAGTGTTGATGTCCCAAAGCGGAGGATAGAAAAGACATTGTCCAAACCCGCGTTTGCCCAGTTATAGTCCAACAAAAATGCATATTCATTCGCTGATTAATAATGAGATGTGGGCTGGTCCAGGGCCGCTGTGAGGGGGGGTTTCTCTGGGCTTCACATCTTCCAGCCTTGAATCCACATCATCCAGACCTCTGTCTCCGCTGGTCCTATAAAGTCCCGACCCTCTGCCCTGCTCTTAGTTCCTCTGCCCTTTGAAGTCCTCCATCTGGTCTCTTATCAGTGTGGATCCCACCTTGAAATAAGAATCTCAGGAAGAGCCTTTTGTTAACATTATAGTTGAGGAGTCTCAGACCCATCCTTCTGTTCATATTGTATTTGAGTTGGGAACCAGTGGTGACTCTAAAACAAGACCGCCACAACAAAAGGAATGAGTAAAATGTGATATCAAAATGAAAGAGCTATACTAAAAAGAATGAGTAAAATATGATATCAAAATGAAACAGCTATACTAAAAAGAATGAGTAAAGTATGATATCAAAATGAAACAGCTTTACTAAAAAGAATGAGTAAAATATGTCATATTCTTCATTCCCTCTCTTGGTCTCCTAAAGAGACCAGATCAACAACACCACACAGGTTAGTGTCAAATGAAATGTAAAACTATATTAGTATAAAAACAAAGAAGCACTACATTAGTATATCCATGAACACGTGCCCAGCGGGGGGTCCAGAGGGGTCAGTTTGGCGCAACTGGACATACTGACCTCTAGGGCCTGGTCCCACTGCTTTATCGATCAGTCGAGTGACTAGAGTACGAGCTAAGGGGAAGATACAACAGCTACAGAGAATAAGCAGAGTAATGAGCACTCCAGCAGATATGAGGATGTTGCCTATCAAACCTTTCCAGGCACCAAAATAATCCATCCATTGGTCCCAGATTGAGGTGTCCACACCTGACTGATCGGCCATCTTATTAGTCAGGGTTCGGAGGCCTTCTAAAGCTTTGGTGAGACGTCCATTTGGAGCAGTGTTATTAGGAATGAAAGTACAACAGGCATCACCAAAGATAGCACACACACCACCCTTCTCAGCCAATAACATGTCTAATGCTATACGATTTTGGAAGGCCATGAGGGATGTTGCCGCTAGCTGGTCACGTACCGCCTCTAACAACTCAACCGTGTAATTGCCAAGTCGCTGGACATTGTAATGAATATAATTGATGCGATCAACATTTTTGTTGGGAGTTACCCAAATTAGAATACTTTCGAATCCCGCTGAAACCTGATTAGCAAGTTTATACTCATTAGGAACGCCACGGGGGACGCCTATGGCGTCAATATAGGTGGGATCGGAGTTACCCATCCAGGTGTGTGGTGCTCTCTTTTGGCGATGCAAGACCTCCTTTAGGTTTGGAGGTAACCTTATTTCAGCTGTGAGATTCACTGAGGAAACAGAAACAGGAAGTAACAGAGACACCACAGAACACACACCCGCAGCATTTGTGGGCAATCTATCATACAACTTATCACTTCCACACCATAACCAGATGTCAGCTCGGGATAAGGGGTATGGTACCGGAAAGAACATGTTTGATACACACCAGTCAGACGGAATGCTTCCCAATGATGTTCCAGTCCCTTGTAATTTGAGGCAGGTAAAATTTTGGCGTGCTACTGATTTGTCAAAAATTGGTTTTTCTTTGTTCTCTCGGGTAAGTGGGAATATCGAATCGTATTTAGAGCACTTAAAGGTTGGATTGGTGTTTTTTAGGAGGTTCACAATACATTCTTTATCAATTGGGGCCGAAATGATACGGAGTACGGGTCGGGCACCCATACATACAAGACAATCATTTCGGGTTTCGCTGGCAGCTTGTTCCGCCATTAACAGCCAATTGTTAGATAACGCTGAAACACCTGTAGTCATTCTAAACCACTCGTCCACTGATGGTTTGCCATGAATTATCTGGACTTTACTCAATCTAGGGGATACAAATGACGGAATCACCTTGCCGGTTGTCGCCTGAGTAATATTGGGGTTTTTACATATCCCCACTGACCAGCATGGATCGTTGTCCGAACACCATTCACACAGGTTCAGGAAGCTACACTTTGTGGACCATGAAGTCCAGTCCCCCTCCCTCCACAGAGGTAAAGTGCCTTCCGACTCATTTATCCTGAGATACAAACCAGAATTATCAACAGAAAAATTTGAAACCCTCTTTTGCCATTCTTAAGCTATTTTTGACCAGCCATAAGTACCAGGTGACCAGCGGGTCGACTGATCCATTACAAAGGTGTGTGCCCAATTACCCCTTGTGTCCTGGTACGGCCTAGCATCAATATACCATTGGTATCTGTTTCCCCAATCCGAACCTCTTCCATTATTTGTTGAGTATAACGCTGCGTATGGAATAAACATGCGAATTTCGAACGTACCGTTGTAACAAAACCATAGCCTATTGTCATATAATATCCTTTGATTTACTGTGTCCGTCCATTTTCTTGTTCGACCCGGGGCACACGGATCATAGCTTACCAGCGAAAAATTCCCAAACACTACTTTGGATGGGCGTCTTCTAAGACCTCCATACCGTACTGAGGTTGCAGGTCTTTTAAATCGCTTGTGTACCAATGGTGTCCCTTTCGTTGGAGATGTCAATGTCATTGGAGCCGCATCCGTCTGATTGTAGATTGCCCAACAGGTGTATGACATACACATATGAAGTGCTCCTTCAAAAAATAACAAGAGAAAGATTAAAACAATAATCACTAAGCAAACACATCCTATACAACACTTCCCTCTCTTGGACTGGGTTAAGCCCAGTCCAGAGCAGGAACTAGGTTTCATGCTTAGATATATGCGTGTCCGGATCCCGGGAGAATCAAAAGTCCCCTTTGGAGGATCCTGTGGTGGAGTGTGTAGTTATGGGTTAGGTGGATCCACAGGTCTAGTCTGGGAATAATGAAAACACTTCTTTCCCTTATGTTCAAGTTGAACCGCCTTTGATGTACGTGCAGTCACTTTGAAGGGACCTGTCCACTTGGGCTCAGAACACTTCCGGGATAGAACTTTGAGAAGAACGTGGGTTGAAATTGTGGGTTCCTCCTGTGGGTGATCCCGTGCAGCCGCAGTAGTCCCCTCCACCTGTGCAGAAATACTAGATACCAGAGAATGCAATTGAGACCAATATGCTGCGTGTGAGAGATCGGGTAACGGTACTTCTTCGTACGGGGTGAGTGAGAAACTGGGACTAGGGCATCAACCGGCCCGTAAGCAATTCGAATGGGGCAAAATTTGTGGTTTTGTTGATGGTTTGACGGATAGAGAGTAAAGCCAATGGGAGGGCTTGAAGCCAAGACATTTTGGTGTTGTACATTATTTTCGCCAATTTCTCTTTCAATGTACGGTTCAAACGTTCAACTTTACCTTGGCTTGTGGGTGGTAAACACAACCGAAACGATGTTTAAGGCCCAGCATGCTTTCAACCTTCTGTAGGGCCTTATTGTTAAAGTGAGTACCATTATCCGATCTAATGAGTGCAGGAAAACCATGTGAAGGAATATAATAAGTCACTAAAGCCTTAATGACTGCTGTTGAGTCCTCTTTAGCACACGGGTACGCCTCTGGCCAATGAGAGAATGAGTCTACAATGACCAGAAGATATCTTTTCCCGTTTGCACGTTGAGTCATGTCCATAAAGTCAATGGTGATCTCAGCCCCTGGCCAGAGGGCTGGATGAAAATCACCAGGTCTGGGTTTAAGGGTCGGTTTGGCGTTAAAAAACATACATGTCTTACAGTCGTTAACGTGCCGCCACACAAGGGAAGACAAGTGTGGGTGCCACCAGTTAGTCAATTTAGTCATCATCGCCTGGGGGCCCACATGAGCAGGTGAGTGGGCCTCCGTCAAGACAGACACAGATAATGGTCCCATGGGAATTACCGGACATCCCGTGGGACCCACCCATACACCATCCACACGTTTCACAGCACCCGCATGCGCCCACACAGTCCGTTCCCCCGGAGAAGCAGACTGCTGGCCTTCCAGAATCACATCCACAGAAAAACTCTCATGCACCGGCTCTGAGTGAAGGTGGTCCGATGTCAATACAACCATATTAGAAGGATTATCTACCCCGTACCCCGCTATTGATTTTGCTAATTGATCAGCCGCATGATTACCCCTAGATGCAAACGATGTAGATTTAGAGTGACCAGGGACTTTAACAATCGCTAATTGAGACGGAAGTAACATGGCTTCGCGCAAACGCAAAATGATATCTTTGTGTGCAATGATTCGACCTTTGGCCGTGGTGTAAGCATTGCGTTCCCATTCAGGGAGGTCAATGACAGCGGCCGAAACGGCATAAGCCGAGTCACTATAAATAGTAACTGGATGACCTGTTGCGGTCTCCAAGGCCAAACAGAGTGCCAACAGTTCAGCCGCTTTGGCAGACTGGTTAGTGGTCTGTATAGAAGATGCACAAGGCACGAAGTCATCCCCCTTGCTCTCCACTACGGCAGCCGCCGCACAGAGACGTCCTGAATGGTCTCTCCAACAACAACCATCTGTAAACATGATGCGACCAAATGTAAGCGGTTTAGTATTGAGATCAGGCCAAACGTACCTTTGGTGATTAACCCTCATAGCACATTCATGTGGTCCTAGCTGAATGTTATCCGCCATATTGATACCTGTGTGAACGTAATTGATGTTTGGAGCTGTGAGAATACGTAAAAGTCTAGACTGTCGAAGCGATGATAAGGTAAATGCTGATGAAGCCACATACGCCGATACCCCATGATCAGTCAGAACATATATGAGATGTCCCATCACTGTATGAGCTGTTTTAAGAAGCACTTTAGCGAGCCCTGCTGCATAACGAGTACACTCTGGTTGACGAAGCTCAACACCATCTAGTGTTACGCTACAATACATCAATACCCGCCTAGTCATCGAAACCTTCTGAAATAAAACAGCATTTACTGTAGTCGCCGAATTAGACACATCAAGATGAAAAGGTTTGTCGAAATCAGGGTTGGCCAGGGCAGCCGCAGAGGCCAGTTCTTGAACCAGAGACACAAAGGTTTCATCTGCTTCTTTCGTCCAATCAAGTTGTGCTCTAAGATTCTTAACACCTTTGTCTTTTACCAGAACGCGAAGTGTATGTGTCTTGTCCACATAACATGGTATATAGGTCCTATTGTAGCCACAGAGACCCAGAAATGACAACATGTCTTTGACGGTTTGGGGCCTGGAATGAGACAAAATGGTTTTTCGATGTTCAGGTGACATGGACAGTCCTTTGGCTGACACAACACGGCCTAGAAAAGTTACTTCTCTTCGACAACACCGAAGCTTCTTCTTTGACACTTTGAAACCAATATTATGAAGTTTTAGCAGGACCATCCTAGTGACCGCCAGACAGATTTCAGAAGTGGTTGTCGCAATGCAAAGGTCATCCACATACTGTAAAAGAACAGAGTTTTCAGGTAACGTTAGGTCTTGTAACAGGTCCTTCAGACACTGATTAAAAATACCAGGTGAGTTTTTAAACCCTTGTGGCAGGCGCTGATACTGCATGTAGACACCATGATAGGTGAACGCAAAGTACTGTCTGGCTGAAGGATGCAAAGGTACACAGAAAAAGGCGTTAGCTAGATCAATACAAGTAAACCATTGATACACTGGACTGAGCGAAGTCAACATTCTATGGGGGTCGGGTACTGGTAGGATCGGAGTCAGCGTCGCGTCGTTCACAGGTCTAAGGTCATGTGCCATACGGTAACTCTGTCCATCCGCCTTAAGTACTGGTCGCAATGCCGTGTTCCATCGTGAGTTAGAAAGTTCTATCACACCTGCGTCCCACAGTCCACCTAGAGTGTCTTCCATACCATTGTCCACATCTGGAGTCCATCTATATTGTGGCCTGTGGATGATGGCACTCTCATCTATAAGTCATCTTCTGTGTCATAAAACAAAGTACAATGAAAGTCATCCTTGGGCGGATGGTAAGGCCGGAGTGAATCAACGAATGATTTCCACTGGTGATAAACAAACAACAGTTCCCCAGTGGCCGGAGTTTCAGGCTCAAGACATGACCAATAGATTGTTGCTACCTCAGTGTCTTGTTGCAAGGGACACATCAACCATTGTCCACATGTTCATACTGGTTGCGAACACGGAATCTTTGCACCATTTGGTAAAGTCACTGTGAGGCCATCCGGCGCACATAAGATGGTAGCTCCAATAGACATCAACAAGTCTCTTCCCATTAAATTCACAGGTGTTTGGGGTGAATGGACGTAGGAATGAAATAGAGTCTGTTTTAGGTGGGGTATTTCCGTTTGCAGTGGTCTGGTAATAGGCAGAGCTTGAGGAGATCCCGAGAAGCCGACCAAAGTTATGGTTGAAGAGGAGAGACAACCGGCTGTGAGCGGCATGTTCAAAGATGAGTATGTTGCTCCCGTGTCCACCAAAGCTGATGTTTGGACGCTGTTGATTCTCATATGAAGCATTGGGTCTGCCGTTCCCCTGCTTACCGAGCCTCTCGGGCACCCCTATTCGGAGTGTGGAGAATCCCATGGACTGTGAGGATCATCTCCACCCTGGTAATATTGTCCAGTTGACTGAGCTGGCTGCTATGACCGCCATGGTCTGCCAGTGCCTCTTTCTCCTCCGCGCGTGGGCCGCTGTTGATGTGGTGGCCCCCCCTGTTGTGTTGGGGGTTGCCGCGGGTACTGTCGCTGACTGGGACACTCATGTCTCCAGTGTCCAGGACGGCCACATGTAAAACAGTTGTCTTGTTGGCCCGGTCTCGAGTACCCTTTTCCCCGGCCACCAGAGAAACCACCCCTGCGACCACCGTATCCATCATGGAACTGACCACCATCTCGAGCCCGACCATGGCCCTGGAACATCTGGGCAGATTGGTTTGTCTTTTCCTGTTTAGATTTTTTGGATTCACTATAAAATTTGGAAAGTTGTAATTTTACCAGAGCAGAATTCATATTTAGCGACTCGGCTTTTTCTTTTACCTTCTCGTTATCATACATCTTACAATTGTGAGACAGGTGACGTTTAAACCTTGGTTCATCACCAGTCAACAAGTCAGGGTCCTTTTTCAACTCCTTTTTCACAGGTTCTGGAAGACCCTCGACAACAGCTGTTCGGAATAAGAGGATATTATCTAATCTGCCCGATGGGTGTCGGCCGGTACTATCTATCCAGGCATTAATGCACTTTTCATAGTGTACCAGACCTCCCACTCCATCGATGTATGGAAACACGGTTGGAGCCATGTCATGGGATCTTGGGAAGGTATTTTTAATTGCCGTAAATAAGGCGCCCGATACCTGGGACAATGGGGTTTCGTGTGGGTACCTGATAGTTTCTGCTTCCTCCTCTATCATTTCTAATTGATGATGAGAGCAGGAAGCTGATATGGCCTGTCTCATGTCACCAAGCGTACAATTCTGTCCGCTCATTAGGGCCAAAAACTTCATCAGCCATGTACTTCCTCCATTCGCCATTGGAGGGAGTTGGTCAGCCAATGTAGCCACATCTCTAAGACCAAGCGGTTCAAATATCATTTCTGCTCCCTGAGGGCGTAGGGGATACATACCTCCAGATGTAGCTTGTACCCGCTTTGCGCTGGGCTTTGGTTTTGGCGCGGCAGTCTTGTCTGGTGTCTCTTTTGCCCCATTGTTACGTGGGCGAAGGGCGTAATGAGATCTCAAATCTGATAGAGCCTGTTTATACATGTCCACACTCTCATTCCCCTGTTCACCTGCAATGTCTGAATCATTATCTGAGTTATAGTCTGATTGTCGATTCACGTCCTCAAACAGTATAAGATTGTCAGTCAAGTCATCTTTTCCTTTTTTCCTACCTTTCTTTATTTCATTTTTCTGTCGAGTCCCTTTGGTCATTTCTTTTTCATCATTGTCCTCTCGGTCAGTCAAGCCAACTCTGGATCGTTCTGTCCTATCTTTCGCGTGTTCAAGATTACATGCTTTTCCTATGAGGCCTTTTGCCTCGGAGGACATAGCTTCCTCCTCATTCTCAACGTCAAGGATCAATCGTCCCCCTAAAGTCACTATTGGTGCTTGTATGGGTATACCGTGAGGTTTTAATGGAGCTTTATTATTCAGTGGAGGCGCTGAAGGTACAAGAGTCAAAGTTGGTTCGATCTGGGTGGGGGCCCTCACAGCAGCCAAAGCTGTTGACGCAATTACCAGGTTGTGTATTGCCAATCTATGCTGTTCCAACTCCTCCTCCTTTCTCAGTATCGACCCCCGCCTCCACCTCCACACCTCCTCTTTGCTCCTTCGGAGTTCCACCTCCTTAGCTGTGACGTCACGCTCTACTTTCCGCAAAGCAATGGACAAGTTATTCATATTCCATTCATGCTTTTGACCTACAAAATGTACATTTTCTTTTAAAGTACTAAATTGTTTCACCAACTCGCGTCTTATTTTTGGTTGTTTTTTAACTTGAACACCACTCAGAACCTGTGCTTCCACATCTGCATACAAAATTGTCAATTCATTCCATTCTCCACATTCTCCCGCACTCTCACATCCTTCCATTTTCACCAATTCAATCTAGATCAAGTCTCTGGATAAATTTGGAATTTTAGTATGTTCAATTCTAGGAATTATTGTTTCTGTTTTTTTTTATTTTTTTTAATTTTTTTTAGAATCAATTCTAGGAATCAAACATCTGTGGACCCAGTCGTTTCCCTGCTGAAGACTTTAAAATAACTCCTGCATACAACTCTTTCCGGAATCTCTTGTTCCTTTGTTTCATACGACCGTTTTCTCTACCACAAAACGACCGTTCTGGGATCGTCATTAATTCCGACTCTAGGTATATTACAACCTTTTCGGAATCTCCTATTCCCGATATCCCCTTTCTATAGCCACTTCTCCATAATTTAAAAATCCAATAGCAGAATTTTAACGTTTCAGTAATAGGTATTCTGCTTACCTTTCAGTTGATCAGGCGCCTGTCGGAGAAGTCCCAAGAGAAAGGTCTCACGCTCGCCGGCGTGCCCTCACGTTCGCTGACGTGTTTAACTTTTCCTTATTCCCACGTTCGCTGACGTGTTTCGATAACCGCGACTCCACGTTCGCCGACGTGTTTCAGAGTCCGCGGCTGGCCTTAACCCATATGTCTACGCAGTCTCCTCCCTGGTTCACGGACGGAGTTATCGGCCTTAACCCCTATCTGTCTACGCAACCGACTCACGGACTGGGTCACCAAAACTGTTAGACTATAAATATTTTACCTGACTCCAATTCCTTAACTCTGTAGTCTCCAGTCTAACAATGGAGCGTGTTCAGCATCGGAGGAGACAAACCAGGGTTGAGCGAGTTTATCCACAGATGATTTATTCCATTCAAATTGATTCATACAGAGCTCCAGGTCTCCCTCCCATAGAATAAGCCCGCTGAGTGTTGATGTCCCAAAGCGGAGGATGGAAAAGACATTGTCCAAACCCGCGTTTGCCCAGTTATAGTCCAACAAAAATGCATATTCATTCGCTGATTAATAATGAGATGTGGGTTGGTCCAGGGCTGCTGTGAGGGGGGGTTTCTCTGGGCTCCACATCTTCCAGCCTTGAATCCACATCATCCGGACCTCTGTCCCCGCTGGTCCTATAAAGTCCCGACCCTCCGCCCTGCTCTTTGTTCCTCTGCCCTTTGAAGTCCTCCATCTGGTCTCTTATCAGTGTGGATCCCACCTTGAAATAAGAATCTCAGGAAGAGCCTTTTGTTAACATTATAGTTGAGGAGTCTCAGACCCATCCTTCTGTTCATATTGAATTTGAGTTGGGAACCAGTGGCGACTCTAAAACAAGACCGCCACAACAAAAGGAATGAGTAAAATGTGATATCAAAATGAAACAGCTATATTAAAAAGAATGAGTAAAATATGATATCAAAATGAAACAGCTATACTAAAAAGAATGAGTAAAATATGATATCAAAATGAAACAGCTATACTAAAAAGAATGAGTAAAATATGTCATATTCTTCACCACTCAACGAATCATAATTAACCACGTATATGCAACTGACCTAATGGACAACCCATTGCCCCCCGGACACATTGCCTATGGGGATGGATCATCATCAAAAACCCTGGATGGAGAAAAACACAACGTATATGCCGTGGTGACTCAAAAAGACAACCTCAAGACAGGACGACTCCCCGGCGACTGGTCTGCACAAGCCGCAGAAATAGTGGCACTGACAGAGGCATGTAGACTATTCCTAGAACAAGACGTGACGGTGGAAAGACACAGCCCAATCCCTGCTGAATTCCTAAGAGAAATGCAAAATCATGCCCCAGAAAAAGAGAAACTGCAATGGGAAACAGAAGGAGCCACTCAACACAAGAACGGACTCTATGCAGTAGAAAACAAGCCATGCATCCCACGATCATTGTTTGAAGTAATTGCCAAATTGAGCCATGGGAGGAGCCATGTCTCAACAGAAGGGATGATCAGTACAGTACAACAAACATTGCATGTTCCCAGAGGTCTCCAAACTTACTTCAATTTTTTTTTGCAGAAACTGTCTAAACTGCTGTAGACACAACTCTCAAGGCAATGAACGACCCAAGCATGGAACAAGGCAAACAGGAACATATCCCTTCGAGCTTCTGAACATGGATTTCATCAAACTGAACCAAAGTGCTGGACTCGTCGAACAAACCATTAGAACAGTAAAACTCAGACTCAGAAAAACCATGGAAGATACAGGAAAACCATGGCAAGAATGCCTAAGCCTGGTAGAAACGTACATGAGAATCATTCCAACAGCACAGGGATGCACACCATTTGAGGCAGTGAACGACAGACCCTTTTACTTAACAATGTGGGAAAAAGATCTGGTGGTAGAAGAGAAAGGAGAAACAGATTCCCTCACTAAAAGGTTATGCAAAATGTTCCAAGAAATAACTGTGATGAATGCAAAATAATCTGCCGACATCTTCTCTGTCTCCCACAGAGGAGGTCCTGTCCCCAGGAGACCTGGTACTCGTCAAGGTGATAAAAAGAAAGTGCTGGTCTTCTCCACGTTTTGACGGACCTCACCGTGTGATTTTGCCCACACCCACTGCCATCAAAATAGAAGGAAGAGACACCTGGATACATCAGTCCCACAGTAAACAAAGTACAAGAATGAACTGGCTACTCATCATCATCATCACCGCTCTGTGTTCAACCACATGGGGGGAACGTACCAGAACCTTGGTACACTCCCACTGGAGGAGAATGCCCCACTAGCTGGTTCAGGAAACGATCAGGGGCCCCCAGATCTGCATAGCATTAACCAAGACACCAATCGTCGTTCAAGTCCCTTTGCTCAGCCTACAGCTTACTCACTTGGGATTACACAGGACTGACTCCAGTTATTTTTATTGGTACCTACAAGCTCCCTGAGTCTGAGTGGTCTGGCCAGACACCTGGGACCAGGTCCTCCTTCATACAGGCTACAAAACCATCACATGGCCCCTTTCCAAAGAAGCTACCACCATGACCGCTAACTTCACCAAGTTAGCCACCACCATCAAAGATGGTAAACATACGCTGGAGCTCACCACCAATATCTAACAAAAAGGCTGCATCAACCTATGCCTCCGACCGGACCGACCAGGAAAAGACCCCCTCTTTACTATCACCATCCGCACCACTAGTCCAGCCATGGTCCCCAAAGTGATTGGTGTGAACCCCTTCGTAAAACCATCCGCCACACGCCTACTCAAAATCCGTCCGGCAGGAGCACCTAAGCCTTAGGAGATACACCTAATTTTCACCCATGTCCAAACACAAGAAGAAAACGAGTACAACCCGATGATGAGGAACAGTTGGTACAGATACACCGCACTCACAGCCCGCGCCACAACCAATGAGTTGTTATGTTTGTTCCCTCATGCCTACTGCCGTAGGCCAACCACAGCTATGGGCCAACCGACAGAACGAAGAACTCGCCAACCTCACCTACAACTGTATTCTGGGTAATCTGAGAGAATCCTTCTAGCAAAGCTCGACCGCCTACATACCATGGTCGCAGTACCATTAGCAGCTACAGTCAATACCGCAACGTATGTCCAGTGCAACAACCGAACAGACTGGTATCCATCCTGTTTCAACTTCAGCGGACCGGATCCGAAGACCCCTTTAGACCAAGTTCACGTCACCAGGTGTGCCGAGATCAGACACATTCCTTCCCAATCATGGACAGTACTGGACCAAATATGGTGGCTCTGCGAATGGCAAGTGTATATGATCATCCCCGCCAATACAACTGGGCTCTGTGTCCCTACATCTGCATCCGACCACACGTACGTTCTAACAGCAGACTCGATTCCAACTGTCCACGCCAACCCACATCTACCCACCAGGCGTCAACGACGGAGCTTTGATTTCTTCCCCCAAGATTCAGTGTGTGGCTCGGATGTCCCCCTCGAATACAAACACTGGTCAGTCTCCTCCAAAATCATGATGCCGGTGTTCCCCAGGGTAGGAACAGCGAAGGACACCCTTCGTCTGGAAACCATTGACTACAGATTCCAGGCCTACGTCAACGCATCAGTCTGACTGCAACAAGGCTGAGAAATCCAAATAACTGCCATGACCCAGATGATTATCCAGAACCGCCTTGCCCTCGACAGAAGAACCGCCCAGCAGGGAGGTGTGTGTGCCATGGTAGGAGACTCATGCTGCACCTTCATTCCTGCCAACGAATCCCACTCATTCCATGATGCCTTACAAACTATGAAGAACATACAGAACGCTATGACCAAAGATCCAGTTCCACAACAAGGATGGCTTGACTTGTTCCTCTCTGGCTCATCATGGACACATACTCTTTTGAAAGCCCTAGTACCAGTCGTAACTGTTATTGCTCTCGTGCTTGTTGTCCTTACTTGTTGTTTGCCCTGCTTCTCAGCTTTAATCAAACGTACCATTAATTCCACAGTCGAACAAATCATGATTGTTGAAACCCAGCTAATGCTAACTCGTATTCACATGCAACAATCCATATCCCAATCTGACATTGATGCTGTGCTACTGTCTGACACTGATTAATATATCTTTCCTATTCTGAGACGCCTGGTACCCTTCCTGGTCGGTCTAAACTCCAGTTTGAAATAATTTGTGAAGAATTTCGTTCAAAAGTAGCGTCGCTAACAAACGAGGTTCCGATGTGTTGATACTCACAAACAGGAGGGATATGTAAAATTAGACAAAGTATCTTTACAAATGCTTGTTCATATTGTATTAGATTTTGTAAGTATAACAGCATCGTAGTAATTCTTATGGCTGACATATCAGCATAAACACCCTGACTGAATAATAAAGCAGTCTTGTGATTGGGTTGACATGTAATCACAAATACTCAACTGTCTGACACTGATCAATTACTTTTTGCCCTGCAAATGACTGAAACGTATCTGTCCAAAGTCCTAGGGACAACTGTCAGTTTTGCCTGTATTTAAGACAGACTCACTGGTCATTCGACTAGATTTGCAGTAACATCGCGTTGAACAGGACCCCACTGCAGGAACTCTCACTGTCCACTTTGCAGTCTGGTAATACATATTTTCTTTTTAAATTTATCTCACTCTTTCTAAGCCTGCTCCTGAAGTTGTATTTTCAGACCTAACAAACATTTCAGTTTTTTTTTGCCTTAGTGCTTTTCATGCGCTGAAAATCACGTTTTGGCCAAGTATGGTAGTTTTCATTATAACTTAATTTCTATCACTAAGAATGATGCGAAATGAAAAAAGTAATTGGATTGGACGATTTTACACTATATACAAAGTAACTATGTGTCTCTGACAAGTTGTTTGGCAGCAGGGGAACACTTCAGTTTTGATTGCCTTAATGTGCTTTTCATGAGCTGAAAATCATGTTTTGGCCGAGTATGATAGTTTTCATTATAACTTAATTTCTATCACTTAGAATGAAAAAAAAAAGAAAATCCTACTTGAATTGGACGATTTTACACTATATACACAGTAACTATGTGTCTCTGACAGTTTGTTTCGCAGCGGGGGAACATTTCAGTTTTTATTGCCCTAATGTGCATTTCATGCGCTGAAAATCACGTTTTGGCCAAGTATCATAGTTTTCACAATAACTTAATTTCTATCACTTAGAATGATGCTAAATGAAAAAACTTACTTGAATTGGACGATTATACACTATATCCACAGTAACTATGTGTCTCTGACAGTTTGTTTCGCAGCGGGGGAACATTTCAGTTTTTATTGCCTTAATGTGCATTTCATGCGCTCAAAATCAAGTTTTGGCCAAGTATCATAGTTTTCACTATAACTTAACTTCTATCACTTAGAATGATGCCAAAGGAAAAACCTACTTGAATTGGACGATTATACACTATATTCACAGTAAATATGTGTCTTTGGCAGTTTGTTTGGAAGCAGGGGAGCATTTCAGTTTTTATTGCCCTAATGTGCGTTTCATGCGCTGAAAATCACGTTTTGGCAAAGTATTATAGTTTTCACTATAACTTAATTTCTATCACTTAGAATGATGCCAAATGAAAAACTTACTTGAATTGGACGATTATACACTATATACACAGTAACCATGTGTATCTGACAGTTTGTTTCGCAGCAGGGGAACATTTCAGTTTTTATTGCCTTAAAGTGCTTTTCCTGTGCTGAAAATCACGTTTTGGACAAGTATCATAGTTTTCACAATAACTTAATTTTTACCACTTAGAATGATGCCAAATGAAAAACTTACTTGAATTGGACGATTATACACTATATTCACAGTAAATATGTGTCTTTGGCAGTTTGTTTGGAAGCAGGGGAGCATTTCAGTTTTTATTGCCCTAATGTGCGTTTCATGCGCTGAAAATCACGTTTTGGCAAAGTATTATAGTTTTCACTATAACTTAATTTCTATCACTTAGAATGATGCCAAATGAAAAACTTACTTGAATTGGACGATTATACACTATATACACAGTAACCATGTGTATCTGACAGTTTGTTTCGCAGCAGGGGAACATTTCAGTTTTTATTGCCTTAAAGTGCTTTTCCTGTGCTGAAAATCACGTTTTGGCCAAGTATCATAGTTTTCACTATAACTTAATTTCTATCACTCAGAATGATGCCAAATGAAAAACTTACTTGAATTGGACGATAATACACTATATACATAGTAACTATGTGTCTCTGACAGTTTGTTTCGCAGCGGGGGAACATTTCAGTTTTAATTGCCTTAATGTGCATTTCATGCGATGAAATTCACGTTTTGGCCAAGTATCATAGTTTTCACTATAACTTAATTTCTATTTCTCAGAATGATGCCAAATGAAAAACCTAATTGAATTGGACGATTATACACTATATACACAGTAACTATGTGTCTCTGACAGTTTGTTTGGAAGCAGGGGAACATTTCAGTTTTTATTGCCTTAACGTGCGTTTCATGCGCTGAAAATGACGTTTTGGCCAAGTATCATAGTTTTCACAATAACTTAATTTCTAGCTATTACATTGATTTAAAATGAATAACTTACTTGAATTGGACGATTTTACACTATATACACAGTAACTATGTGTCTCTGACATTTTGTTTGGCAGCAGGGGAACATTTCAGTTTTTATTGCCTGAATGTGCTTTTCATGCGCTGAAAATCATGTTTTGGCCAAGTATCATAATTTTCATTATAACTTAATATCTAGCCATCAGAATGATGCCGAATTAAAAACTTATTAAATTATGAAATTTGATGATATTACACTATGTATAGAGACATTTGTGTCTCTGACAGTTTTACACAGTTTTACAAGTTATGACTCCAGACTCTTAATTTACAATTCTGCCTTTATGGATACATTGCATCACCACCCCCTGAGTGGATCACTTACCTCTCACTGTCTTTCACTTACCTCCATTCAGCATGTAGGTGTCGGATCAACTTGTACCTAATGTCTATTCATATTACCTAACCCGAAGTTATTACACAGAAGGGATTGTCTGGTGTTACCCCAAGTTTAGAGTCCCAACGGATATGGGAAACTTACAGCGTCTGTCTGCCAGAGAGCAGAAGCTGGAACCGATTGTGACCAGGGTGGCTTGGGTTCCTGATCATGTCCCTGGCTCTGCTGAGGTAACGCGGGCTGGCAATGTCTTCCAGTGAGGGCAGAGTAGCTGACGATCTTCTGCGTAGTGGTGATACCTTTCTAAATAGCCTTTTTGTCTGCTGCCGTTCTTCCCGCGTACCACCAAATGTGCTTTTTATGCGCTGATAAGCACGTTTTGGTTGAATATGAAAGTTTTCAAGTGTGCACTTGACCCTGGATGACCTGGAGAGTGACAGTTACTCCTGAAGTTGAACCTTTTTTCATCGCACAATTCAAGGAAACAATTGCAAACCCTGTTAGCCAGCCTCTCTAATATTTCGCGAGGCGAACAAACAATTGCAAGGCCAACTAGTTAGTCTTTCTTACATTCCACGATCTTTTTAATCAATTGTAAAACCAGTTTGACTAGTCTACCTTGCATTCTACGATCTTAACAAACAAAGTTAAAACCAGTATGACCACATGGTGCGACAAGAATAAACAATTATAAAGCCAGTTAGCCAGTCCATCCCACAATTCCCTCCTTTTGTGTCTGTGCAAATATCAAAATATTGAAGTGGCTGTTTCCATGAGCCAGAGAAGAACCAGTCAAGCCATCCTCGCTGTGGAACCGAATCTCCGGTCACAGCTCTCTGCATGTTCCTAATAGCCTGCAGGGCATCATGGACCGAGCAGGACATGCCGGCGGGGATGAAGGGGCAGCACGAGTCTCCCACCATGGCACACACACAGCCCCGCTGGGTGGCCACTCCGTCAAGAGCAGGGCAGCCCTGGAAAATCACCTGGGCCATGGCGGCTACCCAGCCTGACTGATGCGCCGACACAGGCCCGGAACCTGCCTTCAATGGTCTTCAAATGCAGGGCGATCCTTGCCGCTCCCACTCAAGGGAACTGAGCCATTAGGATTTTGGATGAGACTGACCAGTATTTATGTTTGAGGGACACATCCGAGCCACACACTGGATCATGGTCGTGAGCTCCGTCAATAATGTGCCCAAATGGAGGTCATTGATTCGGGAATAACAGAACTTCTGAAGATCCCTAGATGATTATTTTTATACATAATAATCAAAAATACATCCCCATCGTCAATGAATACAATTTTTTGGGTAAATTCACTAACCAGAACAGACTGGGCCTGGTTCTAATACAACCACTATTTTAATCGCAGAATGCCTGTTTTGGACACTGTTTATGGTGGGAAAATAGCTCCAGAACAATCCTGGATAATTATTTTTACACAGAATAGTGAAAATACATCCATCTACACATTCAAAACTAATTATGGGTAGAAGCACCAACCAGAACCGACTGGGCCTGGTTCTAATACGACCACTATTTTAATAGCAAAATGCCTGTTTTGGACAATGTTTATGGTGGGAAACATTATTTTTATAGAAAATAGTGAAACTACATCTACCTACTCAATCAACACAAATTCTGGGTAAATACACCAACCAGAACCGATTGGGCCTTGTTCTAATACAACCACTATTTTTATCGCAAAATGTTTTGGACACTATTGACGGTGGGAAATATTCCCAAAACATCCCTGCATCTTTAATTTTACTCATAATAGTGAAAATGCATCCATCCACACAATTGACACTAAATCTGGGTAAAAGCGGCAACCAGAACCGACTGGTCCCGGTTCTAATTAAACAACCATGCAAAATTAAGATCCATTGGAGGTTTTTCATTCTTGTATAAAAAAGCCCCAAAACATCCCTGCATGATTATTTTTAAACAGAATAGTAAAATATACATCCCAATCATCTTTGGACACAAGTTTCAGATATAAACAGCAACCAGACCCGACTGGACCCAGTTATAATGCAACTACTATTTTTTATCGCAAAATGCATGTTTTGGAGAAAATGTATGCTGGGAAATAGCCCTAGAAGCATCCTGGATCTTTAATTTTAGACAGAATTGTGAAAATACATCCACCTACACAATCAATACTAACTCTGGGTATAAGACCCAACCAGAACCGACTGGGCTTGGTTCTTATACAACCACCATGCAAAATAAAGTGCCCAAATGGAGGTCATTTATTCGGGCATAAAATAACTTCTGAACATCCCTAGATGACGATTTTTATACAGAATAGTGAAAAATACAACCCCATTCCCATCGGACACAAGTTACGGGTGTATACACAGACCAGAACCAACTGGGCCTGGTTCTAATACAACCACTATGCAAAATAAAGTGCCCAAAGGGAGGTCATTGATTAGGGCATAAAAGAACTTCTGAAAATCCCTAGATGATTATTTTTATAGAGAATAGTCAAAAATACATCCCCATTATCATTTGACACAAGTTCCGGCTACATACATCAACCAGAACCGACTGGGCCTGGTTCTAATAGGACCACTATTTTAATCGCAAAGTGCCTGTTATGGACACTATTGACGGTGGGAAATATTCCCTGAACATCCCTGCATCTTTAATTTCACACAGAATAGTGAAAATGCATCCATCAAATCAAATGACACTAATTCTTGGTAAAAGCACCAACCAGAACCGACTGGGCCCGGTTCTAATTCAACCACCATGCAAAATAACGATCAAAATGGAGGTTTTTGATTCTTGTATAAAAAAAGCCACAAAACATCCCTGCATGATTATGTTTAAACAGAATAGTAAAATATACATCCCCATCATCTTTGGACACAAGTTTCGGATATAAACAGCAACCAGAACCGAGACGACCCAGTTATAATGCAACTACTATTTTTTATCGCAAAATGCATGTTTTGGAGACTATTTATGGTGGCAAATACCCCTAGAACCATCCTGGATCTTTATTTTTAGACAGAATAGTGAAAATACATCCACCTGCACAATCAACACTAACTCTGGGTAAAAGCACCAACCAGAACCGACTCGGCTTGGTTCTACTACAACCACCATGCAAAATAAAGTGCCCAAATGGAGGTCATTTATTCGGGCATAGAAAAACTTCTGAACATCCCTAGATGATATTTTTTAATACAGAATAGTCAAAAATACAACCCCATTCCTATTGGACACACGTTACGGGTGTAGACTCAAACCAGAACCGACTGGGCCTGGTTCTAATACAACCACTATTTTTGTCGCAAAATGCATGTTTTTGACACTATTTATGGTGGGAAATAGTCTCAGAACATCTCTGGATCTTTATTCTTACAGAGAATAGTGAAAATACATCCACTCACACCATCGACACTAATTGTGGGTAAAGCACCAACCAGAACCGACTGGGCCTGGTTCTAAACAACCACTTGTAAATGAAGTGTCCAAATTGAGGTCATTGATTCGGGCATAACAGAACTTCTGAACATCCCTAGAATATTATTTTTATAAAGAATAATCAAAAATACATCCCCATCATCATTGGACACAATTTCTGGGTAAAAACACGAACCAGAACCGACTGGTCCTGGTTCTAATACAACCACTACTTTAACCGCAAAATGCCTGTTTTGGACACTGTTTGTGGTGGGAAATAGCTCCAGAACCATCCTTGATCATTATTGTTATACAAAATAGTGAAAATACATCCACTCACACAATAAACACAAATTCTGGGTAAAAGCACCAACCAAAACCGACTGGGCCTGTTTCTAAACCACCACTTGTGAATAAAGTGACCAAATGAAAGTAATTCATTCGGGCATAACAGAACTTCTGAACATCGCTAGATGATTATTTCTATACAAAATAGTCAAGTATACATCCCCATCATAATTGGACACAAGTTCCGTATACAAACACCCACCAGAACCGACTGGACCCTGTTATAATGCAACCACTATTTTGTATCGCCTGTTTTGGACACTGTTTATGGTGGGAGATAGCTCCAGTATCACCTAGAATGATGCCAATGAAAGACTTACTTGAATTGGACGATTTTACACTATATACACAGGAACTATGTGTCTCTGACAGTGTTTGGCAGCAGGGGAACGTTTCAGTTTTTATTGCCTTAATGTGCTTTTCATGGCCTGATAATCACGTTTTGGCCAAGTATGATAGTTTTCATTGTAACTTAATTTCTATCACTTAGAACGATGCCAAATAAAAAACTCACTTGAATTGGACGATTTTACACTATATACACAGTAACTGTGTCTCTGACAGTTTGTTTGGCAGCAGGGAAACTTTTTTAGTTTTTATTGCCTTAATGTACTTTTCATGCCCTGAAAATCACGTTTTAGCCAAGTATGATTGTTTTCATTATAACCTAATTTCTAGCCATGAGAATGATGCCAAATGGATAACTTACTTGAATTGGACGATTTTACACTATATACACAGTAACTATGTGTCTCTGACAGTTTGTTTGGCAGCAGGGGAACATGTAAGATTAGACAAAGTATCTTTGCAAATGCTTGTTCATATTGTATACATTTTTGTGAGTATAACAGCATCGTAGTCATCCTTATGGCTGACATGTCAGCATAAACACCCAACTGTCTGACTGAATAAACAATCTTAGTCTTGTGATTGGGGTGACATGTCAGCACAAATACTCAACTGTCTGACACTGATTAATTACTTTTTGCCCTGCAAATGACTGAAATGTATCTGTCCAAAGTCTTAGTGACAACTGTCAGTTTTTCCTGTATTTAAGACACACACACCGGTCATTCGACTAGAGTTGCAGGAACATCGCGTTGAGCAAAACCCTACTGTAGGAACTCTCACTGTCCACTTTGCAGTCTGGTAATAAATCAATTGGTCCGGGACCAATGAAAGTAGAATGAGAATTAGCAAGGGCTTTATAGTCTTGGTCTGTTAATAGAGTCAGGGACTTAACTAAGACAAAGTCAGGGACTTTTGGTCTTTGTGTGTTCAGAGATATTGGGTTAATCACAAAGTAGAGATCAATTTCGGGTAATTTAGAAAATAATTGTTGTTTAAACTATTAAGTCGGTGATTAATATGGGTCAGAAAGCAACAAAAGGGATGGGTTTATTGTCAGATTGCAAAATGAAAATCGGAGAGTTACCGGGACGAGATATCATGGTCCAGCTTGGGCTAAGCCTAGTGGCCACCCAAAATGGCCTCCGACCCAGGGAATTACAGACCAAAAATATCTTCCACACCACCACATCTAACAGCTTCTACTCTCTCGACATTGTCGGGAATGATTCTGCCAAGGTAGCTGAAAGTCTAAGAGAACAGTCTGAAGATATCTGCCCAGCAGCACCAGGACAGGAACAACAAACATGGCCATTACATGTCACCCTGAAGTTCATGGGAGACCGGACGACAAGTTGTTAAACCAATTCTCACAGTTGCCCACTCAACGAATCATAATTAACCACGTATATGCAACTGACCTAATGGACAACCCATTGCCCCCCGGACACATTGCCTATGGGGATGGATCATCATCAAAAACCCTGATGGAGAAAAACACAACGTATATGCCGTGGTGACTCAAAAAGACAACCTCAAGACAGGACGACTCCCCGGCGACTGGTCTGCACAAGCCGCAGAAATAGTGGCACTGACAGAGGCATGTAGACTATTCCTAGAACAAGACGTGACGGTGGAAAGACACAGCCCAATCCCTGCTGAATTCCTAAGAGAAATGCAAAATCATGCCCCAGAAAAAGAGAAACTGCAATGGGAAACAGAAGGAGCCACTCAGTACAAGAACGGACTCTATGCAGTAGAAAACAAGCCATGCGTCCCACGATCATTGTTTGAAGTAATTGCCAAATTGAGCCATCGGAGGAGCCATGTCTCAACAGAAGGGATGATCAGTACAGTACAACAAACAATGCATGTTCCCAGAGGTCTCCAAACTTACTTCAATTTTTTTTGCAGAAACTGTCTAAACTGCTGTAGACACAACTCTCAAGGCAATGAACGACCCAAGCATGGAACAAGGCAAACAGGAACATATCCCTTCGAGCTTCTGAACATGGATTTCATCAAACTGAACCAAAGTGCTGGACTCGTCGAACAAACCATTAGAACAGTAAAACTCAGACTCAGAAAAACCATGGAAGATACAGGAAAACCATGGCAAGAATGCCTGAGCCTGGTAAAAACTTACATGAGAATCATTCCAACAGCACAGGGATGCACACCATTTGAGGCAGTGAAAGACAGACCCTTCCACTTAACAATGTGGGAAAAAGATCTGGTGGTAGAAGAGAAAGGAGAAACAGAATCCCTCACTAAGTGGTTATGCAAAATGTTCCAAGAAAGAACTGTGATGAATGCAAAATAATCTGCCGACATCTTCTCTGTCTCCCACAGAGGAGGTCCTGTCCCCAGGAGACCTGGTACTGGTCAAGGTGATGAAAAGAAAGTGCTGGTCTTCTCCACGTTGGGACAGACCTCACCGTGTGATTTTGGCCATCATCATCACCGCTCTGTGTTCAACCACATGGGGGGAACGTACCAGAACCTTAGTACACTCCCACTGGAGGAGAATGCCCCACTAGCTAGTTCAGGAAACAATCAGGGGCCCCCAGATCTGCATCCCATTAACCAAGACACCAATCGTCGTTCAAGTCCCTTTGCTTAGCCTACAGCTTACTCACTTGGGATTACACAGGACTGACTCCAGTTATTTTTATTGGTACCTACAAGCTCCCAGAGTCTGAGTGGTCTGGCCAGACACCTTGGACCAGGTCCTCCTCCATACAGGCTACAAAACCATCACATGGCCCCTTTCCAAAGAAGCTACCACCATGACCGCTAACTTCACCAAGTTAGCCACCACCATCAAAGATGGTAAACATATGCTAGAGCTCACGACCAATATCCAACAAAAAGGCTGCATCAACCTATGCGTCCGACCGGACCGACCAGGAAAAAGCCCCCTCTTTACTATCACCATCCGCACTACTAGTCCAGCCATGGTCCCCAAAGTGATTGGTGTGAACCCCTTCGTACAACCATCCGCCACACGCCTACTCAAAATCCGTCCGGCAGGAACACCTAAGCCTGAGTAGATACACCTTATTCTCGCCCATGTCCAAACACAGGAAGAAAACGACTACAACCCGATGATGAGGAACAGTTGGTACAGATACACCGCACTCACAGCCCGCGCCACAACCAATGAGTTGTTATGTCTGTTCCCTCATGCCTACTGCCGTAGCCCAACCACAGCTATGGTCCAACCGACAGAACGAAGAACTCGCCAATCTCACCTACAACTGTATCCTGGGTAATCTGAGAGAATCCTTCCAGCAAAGCTCGACCGCCTACATACCATGGTCGCAGTACCATTAGCGGCTACAGTCAATACCGCAACGTATGTCCAGTGCAACAACCGAACAGACTGTTATCCATCCTGTTTCAACTTCAGCGGACCGGATCCGAAGACCCCTTTGGACCAAGTTCACGTCACCAGGTGCGCCGAGATCAGACACATTCCTTCCCAATCATGGACAGTACTGGACCAAATATGGTGGCTCTGCGAATGGCAAGTGTATATGATCATCCCCACCAATACAACTGGGCTCTGTGTCCCTACATCTGCATCCGACCACACGTACGTTCTAACAGCAGACTCGATTCCAACTGTCGACGCCAACCCACATCTACCCACCAGGCGTCAACGACGGAGCTTTGATTTCTTCCCCCATGATTCAGTTTGGGGCTCGGATGTCCCCCTCTAATACAAACACTGGTCAGTCTCCTCCAAAATCATGATGGCGGTGTTCCCCAGGGTAGGAACAGCGAAGAACACCCTACGTCTGGAAACCATTGACTACAGATTCCAGGCCCGACACTAATCAATTACTTGTTGCCCTGCAAATGATTGAAACGTATGTGTCCAAAGTCTTAGGGACAACTGTCAGTTTTGGCTGTAGTTAAGACACACTCACTGGTCATTCGACTAGAGTTGCAGTAACATCGCAGTTAACAGGACCCCACTGTAGGAACTCTCACTGTCCACTTTGCAGTCTGGTAATACATATTTTCTATTTAAATTTATCTCACTCTTTCTTAGCCTGCTCCTGAAGTTGTATTTTCAGACCTAGCAAACATTTCAGTTTTTTTGCCCTAATGTGCGTTTCATGCGCTGAAAATCACGTTTTGGCCAAGTATCATAGTTTTCACTATAACTTAACCTAACCCTAACCCTTACCATAACCCTAACCCTAACCCTAACCCTCCCTAACCCAAACCCTAACCCTAACCCTAACCCAAACCCAAACCCTAACCCTAACCCTAACCCTAACCCTAACTTCCATCACTTAGAATGATATCAAATGAAAAACCGACTTAATTTGGACGATTATACACTATATACACAGTAACTATGTGTCACTGACAGTTTGTTTCGCAGCGGGGGAACATTTCAGTTTTTATTGCCTTAATGTGCATTTCGTGCGCTGAAAATCACGTTTTGGACAAGTATCATAGTTTTCACTATAACTTAATTTCTATCACTTAGAATGATGCCAAATGAAAAACTCACTTGAATTGGACGATAATACACTATATACACAGTAACTATGTGTCTCTGACAGTTTGTTTCGCAGCAGGGGAACATTTCAGTTTTTATTGCCTTAACGTGCGTTTCATGCGCTGAAAATCACGTTTTGGCCAAGTATCATAGTTTTCACTATAACTTAATTTCTATCACTTAGAATGATGCTAAATGCAAAACTTACTTGAAGTGGACGATTTTACACTATATACACAGTAACTATGTGCCTCTGACAGTTTGTCTCGCAGCAGGGGAACATTTCAGTTTTTATTGTCTTAACGTGCGTTTCATGCGCTGAAAATCACGTTTTGGCCAAGTATCATAGTTTTCACTATAACTTAATTTCTAGCACTTAGAATGTTGCCAAATGCAATACTTACTTGAATTGGACGATTTTACACTATATACACAGTAACTATGTGTCTCTGACAGTTTGTTTCGCAGCAGGGGAACATTTCAGTTTTTATTGCCTTAACGTGCGTTTCATGCGCTGAAAATCACGTTTTGGCCAAGTATCATAGTTTTCACTATAACTTAATTTCTATCGCTTAGAATGATGCTAAATGCAAAACTTACTTGAATTGGACGATTTTATACTATATACACAGTAACTATGTGCCTCTGACAGTTGTTTCGCAGCCGGGGAACATTTCAGTTTTTATTGCCTTAACGTGCGTTTCATGTGCTGAAAATCACGTTTTGGCCAAGTATCACAATTTTCACTATAACTTAATTTCTACCACTTAGAATGATGCTAAATGAAAAACTTACTTGAATTGGACGATAATACACTATATACACAGTAACTATGTGTCTCTGACAGTTTGTTTCGCAGCAGGGGAACATTTCAGTTTTTATTGCCTTAATGTGCGTTTCATGCGCTGAAAATCACTTTTTGGCCAAGTATCATAGTTTTCACTATAACTTAATTTCTAGCACTTAGAATGAGGCCAAATGAAAAACTTACTTGAATTGGACAATTGTACACTACATACACAGTAACTATATGTCTCTGACAGTTTGTTTCGCAGCAGGGGAACATTTCAGTTTTTATTGCCTTAACGTGCGTTTCATGCGCTGAAAATCACGTTTTGGGCAAGTATCATAGTTTTCACTATAACTTAATTTCTATCACTTAGAATGATGCTAAATGCAAAACTTACTTAAATTGGACGATTTTACACTATATACACAGTAACTATGTGCCTCCGACAGTTTGTTTCGCAGCCGGGCAACATTTCAGTTTTTATTGCCTTAACGTGCGTTTCATGTGCTGAAAATCACGTTTGGGCCAAGTATCAAAATTTTCAATATAACTTAATTTCCATCACTTAGAATGATGCTAAATGCACAACGTACTTGAATTGGACGATTTTACACTATATACACAGTAACTATGTGTCTCTGACAGTTTGTTTGGCAGCAGGGGAACATTTCAGTTTTTATTGCCTGAATGTGCTTTTCATGCGCTGAAAATCATGTTTAGGCCAAGTATCATGGTTTTTATTATAACTTAATATCTAGCCATTAGAATGATGCCAAATTAAAAACTTATTAAATTATAAAATTTGATGATATTACATTATATATAGAGAGACATTTGTGTCTCTGACAGTTTTACACAGTTTTACAAGTTATGACTCCAAACTCTTAATTTACAATTCTGCCTTTATGGATACATTGCATCACCACCCCCTGAGTGGATTTACCTCTCACTGTCTTTCACTTACCTTCATTCAGCATGTAGGTGTCAGATCACCTTGTACCTAATGTCTATTCATATTACCTCACTCGAAGTTATTACACAGAAGGGATTGTGTTATGTTACCCCAAGTTTAGAGTCCCAACGGATGTGGGAAACTTACAGCGTCTGTCTGCCAGAGAGCAGCAGCTGGAACCGATTGTGACCAGGGTGGCATGGGTCCCTGATCATGTCCCTGGCTCTGCTGAGGTAACGAGGGCTGGCAATGTCTTCCAGTGAGGGCAGAGTAGCCGACGATCTTCTGCGTAGTGGTGATACCTTTCTAAATAGCCTTTTTGTCTGCTGCCGTTCTTTCCGCGTACCACCAAATGTGCTTTTTATGCGCTGATAAGCACATTTTGGTCGAATATGAAAGTTTCCAAGTGTGCACTTGACCCTGGATGACCTGGAGAGTGACAGTTACTCCTGAAGTTGAACCTTTTTTTTCATCCCACAATTCAAGGAAACAATTGCAAACCCTGTTAGCCAGCCTTTCTTGTATTTCGCGAGGCGAACAAACAATTGCAAGGCCAACTAGTTAGTCTTTCTTACATTCCACGATCTTTATTCAATTGTAAAACCAGTTTGGCTAGTCTACCTTGCATTCTACGATCTTATCAAACAAAGGTAAAACCAGTATGACCACATGGTGCGACAAGAATAAACAATTATTAAGCCAGTTAGCAGGTCCATCCCACAATTCCCTTCTTTTGTGTCTGTGAAAATATCGAAATATTGAAGTGGCTGTTTCCATGAGCCAGAGAAGAACCAGTCAAGCCATTCTCGTCGTGGAACCGAATCTCCGGTCACAGCTCTCTGCATGTTCCTAATAGCCTGCAGGGCATCATGGACCGAGTAGGACATGCCGGCAGGGATGAAGGGGCAGCACGAGTCTCCCACCATGGCACACACACAGCCCCGCTGGGTGGCCACTCCGTCAAGAGCAGGGCAGCCCTGGAAAATCACCTGGGCCATGGCGGCTACCCAGCCTGACTGATGCGCCGACACAGGCCCGGAACCTGCCTTCAATGGTCTTCAAATGCAGGGCGTTCCTTGCCGCTCCCACTCAAGGGAACTGAGCCATTAGGATTTTGGATGAGACTGACCAGTATTTGTGTTTGAGGGACACATCCGAGCCACACACTGGATCATGGTCGTGAGCTCCGTCAATAATGTGCCCAAATGGAGGTCATTGATTCGGGAATAACAGAACTTCTGAAGATCCCTAGATGATTATTTTTATACATAATAATCAAAAATACATCCCCATCGTCAATGGATACAATTTTTCGGGTAAATTCACTAACCAGAACAGACTGGGCCTGGTTCTAATACAACCACTATTTTAATCCCAGGATGCCTGTTTTGGACACTGTTTATGGTGGGAAAATAGCTCCAGAACCATCCTGGATCATTATTTTTACACAGAATAGTGAAAATACATCCATCTACACATTCAACACTAATTATGGGTAGAAGCACCAACCAGAACTGACTGGGCCCGGTTCTAATACGACCACTATTTTAATCGCAAAATGCCTGTTTTGGAAAATGTTTATGGTGGGAAACATTATTTTTTATAGAAAATAGTGAAACTACATCTACCTACTCAATCAACACAAATTCTGGGTAAATACACCAACCAGAACCGATTGGGCCTTGTTCTAATACAACCACTATTTTTATCGCAAAATGTTTTGGACACTATTGACGGTGGGAAATATTCCCAAAACATCCCTGCATCTTTAATTTTACTCATAATAGTGAAAATGCATCCATCCACACAATTGACACTAAATCTGGGTAAAAGCGGCAACCAGAACTGACTGGTCCCGGTTCTAATTAAACAACCATGCAAAATTAAGATCCATTGGAGGTTTTTCATTCTTGTATAAAAAAGCCCCAAAACATCCCTGCATGATTATTTTTAAACAGAATAGTAAAATATACATCCCAATCATCTTTGGACACAAGTTTCAGATATAAACAGCAACCAGACCCGACTGGACCCAGTTATAATGCAACTACTATTTTTTATCGCAAAATGCATGTTTTGGAGAAAATGTATGCTGGGAAATAGCCCTAGCCCTAGCCCGACCCAGGGAATTACAGACCAAAAATATCTTCCACACCACCACATCTAACAGCTTCTACTCTCTCGACATTGTCGGGAATGATTCTGCCAAGGTAGCTGAAAGTCTAAGAGAACAGTCTGAAGATATCTGCCCAGCAGCACCAGGACAGGAACAACAAACATGGCCATTACATGTCACCCTGAAGTTCATGGGAGACCGGACGACAAGTGGTTAAACCAATTCTCACAGTTGCCCACTCAACGAATCATAATTAACCACGTATATGCAACTGACCTAATGGACAACCCATTGCCCCCCGGACACATTGCCTATGGGGATGGATCATCATCAAAAACCCTGATGGAGAAAAACACAACGTATATGCCGTGGTGACTCAAAAAGACAACCTCAAGACAGGACGACTCCCCGGCGACTGGTCTGCACAAGCCGCAGAAATAGTGGCACTGACAGAGGCATGTAGACTATTCCTAGAACGAGACGTGACGGTGGAAAGACACAGCCCAATCCCTGCTGAATTCCTAAGAGAAATGCAAAATCATGCCCCAGAAAAAGAGAAACTGCAATGGGAAACAGAAGGAGCCACTCAGTACAAGAACGGACTCTATGCAGTAGAAAACAAGCCATGCGTCCCACGATCATTGTTTGAAGTAATTGCCAAATTGAGCCATCGGAGGAGCCATGTCTCAACAGAAGGGATGATCAGTACAGTACAACAAACAATGCATGTTCCCAGAGGTCTCCAAACTTACTTCAATTTTTTTTGCAGAAACTGTCTAAACTGCTGTAGACACAACTCTCAAGGCAATGAACGACCCAAGCATGGAACAAGGCAAACAGGAACATATCCCTTCGAGCTTCTGAACATGGATTTCATCAAACTGAACCAAAGTGCTGGACTCGTCGAACAAACCATTAGAACAGTAAAACTCAGACTCAGAAAAACCATGGAAGATACAGGAAAACCATGGCAAGAATGCCTGAGCCTGGTAAAAACTTACATGAGAATCATTCCAACAGCACAGGGATGCACACCATTTGAGGCAGTGAAAGACAGACCCTTCCACTTAACAATGTGGGAAAAAGATCTGGTGGTAGAAGAGAAAGGAGAAACAGAATCCCTCACTAAGTGGTTATGCAAAATGTTCCAAGAAAGAACTGTGATGAATGCAAAATAATCTGCCGACATCTTCTCTGTCTCCCACAGAGGAGGTCCTGTCCCCAGGAGACCTGGTACTGGTCAAGGTGATGAAAAGAAAGTGCTGGTCTTCTCCACGTTGGGACAGACCTCACCGTGTGATTTTGGCCATCATCATCACCGCTCTGTGTTCAACCACATGGGGGGAACGTACCAGAACCTTTGTACACTCCCACTGGAGGAGAATGCCCCACTAGCTAGTTCAGGAAACAATCAGGGGCCCCCAGATCTGCATCCCATTAACCAAGACACCAATCGTCGTTCAAGTCCCTTTGCTCAGCCTACAGCTTACTCACTTGGGATTACACAGGACTGACTCCAGTTATTTTTATTGGTACCTACAAGCTCCCAGAGTCTGAGTGGTCTGGCCAGACACCTTGGACCAGGTCCTCCTCCATACAGGCTACAAAACCATCACATAGCCCCTTTCCAAAGAAGCTACCACCATGACCGCTAACTTCACCAAGTTAGCCACCACCATCAAAGATGGTAAACATATGCTAGAGCTCACGACCAATATCCAACAAAAAGGCTGCATCAACCTATGCGTCCGACCGGACCGACCAGGAAAAAGCCCCCTCTTTACTATCACCATCCGCACTACTAGTCCAGCCATGGTCCCCAAAGTGATTGGTGTGAACCCCTTCGTACAACCATCCGCCACACGCCTACTCAAAATCCGTCCGGCAGGAACACCTAAGCCTGAGTAGATACACCTTATTCTCGCCCATGTCCAAACACAGGAAGAAAACGACTACAACCCGATGATGAGGAACAGTTGGTACAGATACACCGCACTCACAGCCCGCGCCACAACCAATGAGTTGTTATGTCTGTTCCCTCATGCCTACTGCCGTAGCCCAACCACAGCTATGGTCCAACCGACAGAACGAAGAACTCGCCAACCTCACCTACAACAGTATCCTGGGTAATCTGAGAGAATCCTTCCAGCAAAGCTCGACCGCCTACATACCATGGTCGCAGTACCATTAGCAGCTACAGTCAATACCGCAACGTATGTCCAGTGCAACAACCGAACAGACTGTTATCCATCCTGTTTCAACTTCAGCGGACCGGATCCGAAGACCCCTTTGGACCAAGTTCACGTCACCAGGTGCGCCGAGATCAGACACATTCCTTCCCAATCATGGACAGTACTGGACCAAATATGGTGGCTCTGCGAATGGCAAGTGTATATGATCATCCCCACCAATACAACTGAGCTCTGTGTCCCTACATCTGCATCCGACCACACGTACGTTCTAACAGCAGACTCGATTCCAACTGTCGACGCCAACCCACATCTACCCACCAGGCGTCAACGACGGAGCTTTGATTTCTTCCCCCATGATTCAGTTTGGGGCTCGGATGTCCCCCTCTAATACAAACACTGGTCAGTCTCCTCCAAAATCATGATGGCGGTGTTCCCCAGGGTAGGAACAGCGAAGAACACCCTACGTCTGGAAACCATTGACTACAGATTCCAGGCCCGACACTAATCAATTACTTGTTGCCCTGCAAATGATTGAAACGTATGTGTCCAAAGTCTTAGGGACAACTGTCAGTTTTGGCTGTAGTTAAGACACACTCACTGGTCATTCGACTAGAGTTGCAGTAACATCGCAGTTAACAGGACCCCACTGTAGGAACTCTCACTGTCCACTTTGCAGTCTGGTAATACATATTTTCTATTTAAATTTATCTCACTCTTTCTTAGCCTGCTCCTGAAGTTGTATTTTCAGACCTAACAAACATTTCAGTTTTTTTTGCCCTAATGTGCGTTTCATGCGCTGAAAATCACGTTTTGGCCAAGTATCATAGTTTTCACTATAACTTAACCTAACCCTAACCCTAACCCTAACCCTTACCATAACCCTAACCCTAACCCTAACCCTAACCCTAACCCTCCCTAACCCAAACCCTAACCCTAACCCTAACCCTAACCCTAACCCAAACCCTAACCCTAACCCTAACTTCCATCACTTAGAATGATATCAAATGAAAAACCGACTTAATTTGGACGATTATACACTATATACACAGGTACTATGTGTCACTGACAGTTTGTTTCGCAGCAGGGGAACATTTCAGTTTTTATTGCCTTAACGTGCGTTTCATGCGCTGAAAATCACATTTTGGCCAAGTATCATAGTTTTCACTATAACTTAATTTCTAGCCCTTAGAATGTTGCCAAATGCAATACTTACTTGAATTGGACGATTTTACACTATATACACAGTAACTATGTGCCTCTGACAGTTTGTTTCGCAGCAGGGGAACATTTCAGTTTTTATTGCCTTAACGTGCGTTTCATGCGCTGAAAATCACGTTTTGGCCAAGTATCATAATTTTTACTATAACTTAATTTCTATCACTTAGAATGATGCCAAATGCAAAACTTACTTGAATTGGACGATTTTACACTATATACACAGTAACTATGTGTCTCTGACAGTTTGTTTCGCAGCAGGGAACATTTCAGTTTTTATTGCCTTAACGTGCGTTTCATGCGCTGAAAATCACGTTTTGGCCAAGTATCATAGTTTTCACTATAACTTAATTTCTATCGCTTAGAATGATGCTAAATGCAAAACTTACTTGAATTGGACGATTTTATACTATATACACAGTAACTATGTGCCTCTGACAGTTTGTTTCGCAGCCGGGGAACATTTCAGTTTTTATTGCCTTAACGTGCGTTTCATGTGCTGAAAATCACGTTTTGGCCAAGTATCACAATTTTCACTATAACTTAATTTCTATCACTTAGAATGATGCTAAATGAAAAACTTACTTGAATTGGACGATAATACACTATATACACAGTAACTATGTGTCTCTGACAGTTTGTTTCGCAGCAGGGGAACATTTCAGTTTTTATTGCCTTAACGTGCGTTTCATGCGCTGAAAATCACGTTTTGGCCAAGTATCATAGTTTTCACTATAACTTAATTTCTAGCACTTAGAATGTTGCCAAATGCAATACTTACTTGAATTGGACGATTTTACACTATATACACAGTAACTATGTGCCTCTGACAGTTTGTTTCGCAGCAGGGGAACATTTCAGTTTTTATTGCCTTAACGTGCGTTTCATGCGCTGAAAATCACGTTTTGGCCAAGTATCATAATTTTTACTATAACTTAATTTCTATCACTTAGAATGATGCCAAATGAAAAACTTACTTGAATTGGACGATTTTACACTATATACACAGTAACTATGTGTCTCTGACAGTTTGTTTCGCAGCAGGGAACATTTCAGTTTTTATTGCCTTAACGTGCGTTTCATGCGCTGAAAATCACGTTTTGGCCAAGTATCATAGTTTTCACTATAACTTAATTTCTATCGCTTAGAATGATGCTAAATGCAAAACTTACTTGAATTGGACGATTTTATACTATATACACAGTAACTATGTGCCTCTGACAGTTTGTTTCGCAGCCGGGGAACATTTCAGTTTTTATTGCCTTAACGTGCGTTTCATGTGCTGAAAATCACGTTTTGGCCAAGTATCACAATTTTCACTATAACTTAATTTCTATCACTTAGAATGATGCTAAATGAAAAACTTACTTGAATTGGACGATAATACACTATATACACAGTAACTATGTGTCTCTGACAGTTTGTTTCGCAGCAGGGGAACATTTCAGTTTTTATTGCCTTAATGTGCGTTTCATGCGCTGAAAATCACGTTTTGGCCAAGTATCATAGTTTTCACTATAACTTAATTTCTAGCACTTAGAATGAGGCCAAATGAAAAATTTACTTGAATTGGACAATTGTACACTACATACACAGTAACTATATGTCTCTGACAGTTTGTTTCGCAGCAGGGGAACATTTCAGTTTTTATTGCCTTAACGTGCGTTTCATGCGCTGAAAATCACGTTTTGGGCAAGTATCATAAATTTCACTATAACTTAATTTCTATCACTTAGAATGATGCTAAATGCAAAACTTACTTAAATTGGACGATTTTACACTATATACACAGTAACTATGTGCCTCCGACAGTTTGTTTCGCAGCCGGGCAACATTTCAGTTTTTATTGCCTGAATGTGCTTTTCATGCGCTGAAAATCATGTTTAGGCCAAGTATCATGGTTTTCATTATAACTTAATCTAGCCATTAGAATGATGCCAAATTAAAAACTTATTAAATTATAAAATTTGATGATATTACACTATATATAGAGAGACATTTGTGTCTCTGACAGTTTTACACAGTTTTACAAGTTATGACTCCAAACTCTTAATTTACAATTCTGCCTTTATGGATACATTGCATCACCACCCCCTGAGTGGATTTACCTCTCACTGTCTTTCACTTACCTTCATTCAGCATGTAGGTGTCAGATCACCTTGTACCTAATGTCTATTCATATTACCTCACTCGAAGTTATTACACAGAAGGGATTGTGTTATGTTACCCCAAGTTTAGAGTCCCAACGGATGTGGGAAACTTACAGCGTCTGTCTGCCAGAGAGCAGCAGCTGGATGCGATTGTGACCAGGGTGGCATGGGTCCCTGATCATGTCCCTGGCTCTGCTGAGGTAACGAGGGCTGGCAATGTCTTCCAGTGAGGGCAGAGTAGCCGACGATCTTCTGCGTAGTGGTGATACCTTTCTAAATAGCCTTTTTGTCTGCTGCCGTTCTTTCCGCGTACCACCAAATGTGCTTTTTATGCGCTGATAAGCACATTTTGGTCGAATATGAAAGTTTCCAAGTGTGCACTTGACCCTGGATGACCTGGAGAGTGACAGTTACTCCTGAAGTTGAACCTTTTTTTTCATCCCACAATTCAAGGAAACAATTGCAAACCCTGTTAGCCAGCCTTTCTTATATTTCGCGAGGCGAACAAACAATTGCAAGGCCAACTAGTTAGTCTTTCTTACATTCCACGATCTTTATTCAATTGTAAAACCAGTTTGGCTAGTCTACCTTGCATTCTACGATCTTATCAAACAAAGGTAAAACCAGTATGACCACATGGTGCGACAAGAATAAACAATTATTAAGCCAGTTAGCCAGTCCATCCCACAATTCCCTTCTTTTGTGTCTGTGAAAATATCGAAATATTGAAATGGCTGTTTCCATGAGCCAGAGAAGAACCAGTCAAGCCATTCTCGTTGTGGAACCGAATCTCCGGTCACAGCTCTCTGCATGTTCCTACTAGCCTGCAGGGCATCATGGACCGAGCAGGACATGCCGGCAGGGATGAAGGGGCAGCACGAGTCTCCCACCATGGCACACACACAGCCCCGCTGGGTGGCCACTCCGTCAAGAGCAGGGCAGCCCTGGAAAATCACCTGGGCCATGGCGGCTACCCAGCCTGACTGATGCGCCGACACAGGCCCGGAACCTGCCTTCAATGGTCTTCAAATGCAGGGCGTTCCTTGCCGCTCCCACTCAAGGGAACTGAGCCATTAGGATTTTGGATGAGACTGACCAATATTTGTGTTTGAGGGACACATCCGAGCCACACACTGGATCATGGTCGTGAGCTCCGTCAATAATGTGCCCAAATGGAGGTCATTGATTCGGGAATAACAGAACTTCTGAAGATCCCTAGATGATTATTTTTATACATAATAATCAAAAATACATCCCCATCGTCAATGGATACAAATTTTCGGGTAAATTCACTAACCAGAACAGACTGGGCCTGGTTCTAATACAACCACTATTTTAATCCCAGGATGCCTGTTTTGGACACTGTTTATGGTGGGAAAATAGCTCCAGAACCATCCTGGATCATTATTTTTACACAGAATAGTGAAAATACATCCATCTACACATTCAACACTAATTATGGGTAGAAGCACCAACCAGAACTGACTGGGCCCGGTTCTAATACGACCACTATTTTAATCGCAAAATGCCTGTTTTGGAAAATGTTTATGGTGGGAAACATTATTTTTATAGAAAATAGTGAAACTACATCTACCTACTCAATCAACACAAATTCTGGGTAAATACACCAACCAGAACCGATTGGGCCTTGTTCTAAAACAACCACTATTTTTATCGCAAAATGTTTTGGACACTATTGACGGTGGGAAATATTCCCAAAACATCCCTGCATCTTTAATTTTACTCATAATAGTGAAAATGCATCCATCCACACAATTGACACTAAATCTGGGTAAAAGCGGCAACCAGAACCGACTGGGCCCGGTTCTAATACGACCACTATTTTAATCGCAAAATGCCTGTTTTGGACAATGTTTATGGTGGGAAACATTATTTTTATAGAAAATAGTGAAACTACATCCACCTACTCAACCAACACAAATTCTGGGTAAATACACCAACCAGAACCGATTGGGCCTTGTTCTGATACAACCACTATTTTTATCGCAAAATGTTTTGGACACTATTGACGGTGGGAAATATTCCCAAAACATCCCTGCATCTTTCATTTTACACATAATAGTGAAAATGCATCCATCCACACAATTGACACTAAATCTGGGTAAAAGCGGCAACCAGAACCGACTGGTCCCGGTTCTAATTAAACAACCATGCAAAATTAAGATCCATTGGAGGTTTTTTATTCTTGTATAAAAAAGCCCCAAAACATCCCTGCATGATTATTTTTAAACAGAATAGTAAAATATACATCCCAATCATCTTTGGACACAAGTTTCAGATATAAACAGCAACCAGACCCGACTGGACCCAGTTATAATGCAACTACTATTTTTTATCGCAAAATGCATGTTTTGGAGAAAATGTATGCTGGGAAATAGCCCTAGAAGCATCCTGGATCTTTAATTTTAGACAGAATTGTGAAAATACATCCACCTACACAATCAATACTAACTCTGGGTATAAGACCCAACCAGAACCGACTGGGCTTGGTTCTTATACAACCACCATGCAAAATAAAGTGCCCAAATGGAGGTCATTTATTCGGGCATAAAATAACTTCTGAACATCCCTAGATGACGATTTTTATACAGAATAGTGAAAAATACAACCCCATTCCCATCGGACACAAGTTACGGGTGTATACACAGACCAGAACCGACTGGGCCTGGTTCTAATACAACCACTATGCAAAATAAAGTGCCCAAAGGGAGGTCATTGATTAGGGCATAAAAGAACTTCTGAAAATCCCTAGATGATTATTTTTATAGAGAATAGTCAAAAATACATCCCCATTATCATTTGACACAAGTTCCGGCTACATACATCAACCAGAACCGACTGGGCCTGGTTCTAATAGGACCACTATTTTAATCGCAAAGTGCCTGTTATGGACACTATTGACGGTGGGAAATATTCCCTGAACATCCCTGCATCTTTAATTTCACACAGAATAGTGAAAATGCATCCATCAAATCAAATGACACTAATTCTTGGTAAAAGCACCAACCAGAACCGACTGGGCCCGGTTCTAATTCAACCACCATGCAAAATAACGATCAAAATGGAGGTTTTTGATTCTTGTATAAAAAAAGCCACAAAACATCCCTGCATGATTATGTTTAAACAGAATAGTAAAATATACATCCCCATCATCTTTGGACACAAGTTTCGGATATAAACAGCAACCAGAACCGAGACGACCCAGTTATAAAGCAACTACTATTTTTTATCGCAAAATGCATGTTTTGGAGACTATTTATGGTGGCAAATACCCCTAGAACCATCCTGGATCTTTATTTTTAGACAGAATAGTGAAAATACATCCACCTGCACAATCAACACTAACTCTGGGTAAAAGCACCAACCAGAACCGACTCGGCTTACTAATTTAGAAAATAATTGTTGTTTAAACTATTAAGTCGGTGATTAATATGGGTCAGAAAGCAACAAAAGGGATGGGTTTATTGTCAGATTGCAAAATGAAAATCGGAGAGTTACCGGGACGAGATATCATGGTCCAGCTTGGGCTAAGCCTAGTGGCCACCCAAAATGGCCTCCGACCCAGGGAATTACAGACCAAAAATATCTTCCACACCACCACATCTAACAGCTTCTACTCTCTCGACATTGTCGGGAATGATTCTGCCAAGGTAGCTGAAAGTCTAAGAGAACAGTCTGAAGATATCTGCCCAGCAGCACCAGGACAGGAACAACAAACATGGCCATTACATGTCACCCTGAAGTTCATGGGAGACCGGACGACAAGTGGTTAAACCAATTCTCACAGTTGCCCACTCAACGAATCATAATTAACCACGTATATGCAACTGACCTAATGGACAACCCATTGCCCCCCGGACACATTGCCTATGGGGATGGATCATCATCAAAAACCCTGATGGAGAAAAACACAACGTATATGCCGTGGTGACTTAAAAAGACAACCTCAAGACAGGACGACTCCCCGGCGACTGGTCTGCACAAGCCGCAGAAATAGTGGCACTGACAGAGGCATGTAGACTATTCCTAGAACAAGACGTGACGGTGGAAAGACACAGCCCAATCCCTGCTGAATTCCTAAGAGAAATGCAAAATCATGCCCCAGAAAAAGAGAAACTGCAATGGGAAACAGAAGGAGCCACTCAGTACAAGAACGGACTCTATGCAGTAGAAAACAAGCCATGCGTCCCACGATCATTGTTTGAAGTAATTGCCAAATTGAGCCATCGGAGGAGCCATGTCTCAACAGAAGGGATGATCAGTACAGTACAACAAACAATGCATGTTCCCAGAGGTCTCCAAACTTACTTCAATTTTTTTTGCAGAAACTGTCTAAACTGCTGTAGACACAACTCTCAAGGCAATGAACGACCCAAGCATGGAACAAGGCAAACAGGAACATATCCCTTCGAGCTTCTGAACATGGATTTCATCAAACTGAGCCAAAGTGCTGGACTCGTCGAACAAACCATTAGAACAGTAAAACTCAGACTCAGAAAAACCATGGAAGATACAGGAAAACCATGGCAAGAATGCCTGAGCCTGGTAAAAACTTACATGAGAATCATTCCAACAGCACAGGGATGCACACCATTTGAGGCAGTGAAAGACAGACCCTTCCACTTAACAATGTGGGAAAAAGATCTGGTGGTAGAAGAGAAAGGAGAAACAGAATCCCTCACTAAGTGGTTATGCAAAATGTTCCAAGAAAGAACTGTGATGAATGCAAAATAATCTGCCGACATCTTCTCTGTCTCCCACAGAGGAGGTCCTGTCCCCAGGAGACCTGGTACTGGTCAAGGTGATGAAAAGAAAGTGCTGGTCTTCTCCACGTTGGGACAGACCTCACCGTGTGATTTTGGCCATCATCATCACCGCTCTGTGTTCAACCACATGGGGGGAACGTACCAGAACCTTAGTACACTCCCACTGGAGGAGAATGCCCCACTAGCTAGTTCAGGAAACAATCAGGGGCCCCCAGATCTGCATCCCATTAACCAAGACACCAATCGTCGTTCAAGTCCCTTTGCTCAGCCTACAGCTTACTCACTTGGGATTACACAGGACTGACTCCAGTTATTTTTATTGGTACCTACAAGCTCCCAGAGTCTGAGTGGTCTGGCCAGACACCCTGGACCAGGTCCTCCTCCATACAGGCTACAAAACCATCACATGGCCCCTTTCCAAAGAAGCTACCACCATGACCGCTAACTTCACCAAGTTAGCCACCACCATCAAAGATGGTAAACATATGCTAGAGCTCACGACCAATATCCAACAAAAAGGCTGCATCAACCTATGCGTCCGACCGGACCGACCAGGAAAAAGCCCCCTCTTTACTATCACCATCCGCACTACTAGTCCAGCCATGGTCCCCAAAGTGATTGGTGTGAACCCCTTCGTACAACCATCCGCCACACGCCTACTCAAAATCCGTCCGGCAGGAACACCTAAGCCTGAGTAGATACACCTTATTCTCGCCCATGTCCAAACACAGGAAGAAAACGACTACAACCCGATGATGAGGAACAGTTGGTACAGATACACCGCACTCACAGCCCGCGCCACAACCAATGAGTTGTTATGTCTGTTCCCTCATGCCTACTGCCGTAGCCCAACCACAGCTATGGTCCAACCGACAGAACGAAGAACTCGCCAACCTCACCTACAACTGTATCCTGGGTAATCTGAGAGAATCCTTCCAGCAAAGCTCGACCGCCTACATACCATGGTCGCAGTACCATTAGCAGCTACAGTCAATACCGCAACGTATGTCCAGTGCAACAACCGAACAGACTGTTATCCATCCTGTTTCAACTTCAGCGGACCGGATCCGAAGACCCCTTTGGACCAAGTTCACGTCACCAGGTGCGCCGAGAACAGACACATTCCTTCCCAATCATGGACAGTACTGGACCAAATATGGTGGCTCTGCGAATGGCAAGTGTATATGATCATCCCCACCAATACAACTGGGCTCTGTGTCCCTACATCTGCATCCGACCACACGTACGTTCTAACAGCAGACTCGATTCCAACTGTCGACGCCAACCCACATCTACCCACCAGGCGTCAACGACGGAGCTTTGATTTCTTCCCCCATGATTGAGTTTGGGGCTCGGATGTCCCCCTCTAATACAAACACTGGTCAGTCTCCTCCAAAATCATGATGGCGGTGTTCCCCAGGGTAGGAACAGCGAAGAACACCCTACGTCTGGAAACCATTGACTACAGATTCCAGGCCCGACACTAATCAATTACTTGTTGCCCTGCAAATGATTGAAACGTATGTGTCCAAAGTCTTAGGGACAATTGTCAGTTTTGGCTGTAGTTAAGACACACTCACTGGTCATTCGACTAGAGTTGCAGTAACATCGCAGTTAACAGGACCCCACTGTAGGAACTCTCACTGTCCACTTTGCAGTCTGGTAATACATATTTTCTATTTAAATTTATCTCACTCTTTCTTAGCCTGCTCCTGAAGTTGTATTTTCAGACCTAGCAAACATTTCAGTTTTTTTGCCCTAATGTGCGTTTCATGCGCTGAAAATCACGTTTTGGCCAAGTATCATAGTTTTCACTATAACTTAATTTCTATCGCTTAGAATGATGCTAAATGCAAAACTTACTTGAATTGGACGATTTTATACTATATACACAGTAACTATGTGCCTCTGACAGTTTGTTTCGCAGCCGGGGAACATTTCAGTTTTTATTGCCTTAACGTGCGTTTCATGTGCTGAAAATCACGTTTTGGCCAAGTATCACAATTTTCACTATAACTTAATTTCTATCACTTAGAATGATGCTAAATGAAAAACTTACTTGAATTGGACGATAATACACTATATACACAGTAACTATGTGTCTCTGACAGTTTGTTTCGCAGCAGGGGAACATTTCAGTTTTTATTGCCTTAACGTGCGTTTCATGCGCTGAAAATCACGTTTTGGCCAAGTATCATAGTTTTCACTATAACTTAATTTCTAGCACTTAGAATGTTGCCAAATGCAATACTTACTTGAATTGGACGATTTTACACTATATACACAGTAACTATGTGCCTCTGACAGTTTGTTTCGCAGCAGGGGAACATTTCAGTTTTTATTGCCTTAACGTGCGTTTCATGCGCTGAAAATCACGTTTTGGCCAAGTATCATAATTTTTACTATAACTTAATTTCTATCACTTAGAATGATGCCAAATGAAAAACTTACTTGAATTGGACGATTTTACACTATATACACAGTAACTATGTGTCTCTGACAGTTTGTTTCGCAGCAGGGAACATTTCAGTTTTTATTGCCTTAACGTGCGTTTCATGCGCTGAAAATCACGTTTTGGCCAAGTATCATAGTTTTCACTATAACTTAATTTCTATCGCTTAGAATGATGCTAAATGCAAAACTTACTTGAATTGGACGATTTTATACTATATACACAGTAACTATGTGCCTCTGACAGTTTGTTTCGCAGCCGGGGAACATTTCAGTTTTTATTGCCTTAACGTGCGTTTCATGTGCTGAAAATCACGTTTTGGCCAAGTATCACAATTTTCACTATAACTTAATTTCTATCACTTAGAATGATGCTAAATGAAAAACTTACTTGAATTGGACGATAATACACTATATACACAGTAACTATGTGTCTCTGACAGTTTGTTTCGCAGCAGGGGAACATTTCAGTTTTTATTGCCTTAATGTGCGTTTCATGCGCTGAAAATTTACGTTTTGGCCAAGTATCATAGTTTTCACTATAACTTAATTTCTAGCACTTAGAATGAGGCCAAATGAAAAATTTACTTGAATTGGACAATTGTACACTACATACACAGTAACTATATGTCTCTGACAGTTTGTTTCGCAGCAGGGGAACATTTCAGTTTTTATTGCCTTAACGTGCGTTTCATGCGCTGAAAATCACGTTTTGGGCAAGTATCATAAATTTCACTATAACTTAATTTCTATCACTTAGAATGATGCTAAATGCAAAACTTACTTAAATTGGACGATTTTACACTATATACACAGTAACTATGTGCCTCCGACAGTTTGTTTCGCAGCCGGGCAACATTTCAGTTTTTATTGCCTGAATGTGCTTTTCATGCGCTGAAAATCATGTTTAGGCCAAGTATCATGGTTTTCATTATAACTTAATCTAGCCATTAGAATGATGCCAAATTAAAAACTTATTAAATTATAAAATTTGATGATATTACACTATATATAGAGAGACATTTGTGTCTCTGACAGTTTTACACAGTTTTACAAGTTATGACTCCAAACTCTTAATTTACAATTCTGCCTTTATGGATACATTGCATCACCACCCCCTGAGTGGATTTACCTCTCACTGTCTTTCACTTACCTTCATTCAGCATGTAGGTGTCAGATCACCTTGTACCTAATGTCTATTCATATTACCTCACTCGAAGTTATTACACAGAAGGGATTGTGTTATGTTACCCCAAGTTTAGAGTCCCAACGGATGTGGGAAACTTACAGCGTCTGTCTGCCAGAGAGCAGCAGCTGGATGCGATTGTGACCAGGGTGGCATGGGTCCCTGATCATGTCCCTGGCTCTGCTGAGGTAACGAGGGCTGGCAATGTCTTCCAGTGAGGGCAGAGTAGCCGACGATCTTCTGCGTAGTGGTGATACCTTTCTAAATAGCCTTTTTGTCTGCTGCCGTTCTTTCCGCGTACCACCAAATGTGCTTTTTATGCGCTGATAAGCACATTTTGGTCGAATATGAAAGTTTCCAAGTGTGCACTTGACCCTGGATGACCTGGAGAGTGACAGTTACTCCTGAAGTTGAACCTTTTTTTTCATCCCACAATTCAAGGAAACAATTGCAAACCCTGTTAGCCAGCCTTTCTTATATTTCGCGAGGCGAACAAACAATTGCAAGGCCAACTAGTTAGTCTTTCTTACATTCCACGATCTTTATTCAATTGTAAAACCAGTTTGGCTAGTCTACCTTGCATTCTACGATCTTATCAAACAAAGGTAAAACCAGTATGACCACATGGTGCGACAAGAATAAACAATTATTAAGCCAGTTAGCCAGTCCATCCCACAATTCCCTTCTTTTGTGTCTGTGAAAATATCGAAATATTGAAGTGGCTTTTTCCATGAGCCAGAGAAGAACCAGTCAAGCCATTCTCGTCGTGGAACCGAATCTCCGGTCACAGCTCTCTGCATGTTCCTAATAGCCTGCAGGGCATCATGGACCGAGTAGGACATGCCGGCAGGGATGAAGGGGCAGCACGAGTCTCCCACCATGGCACACACACAGCCCCGCTGGGTGGCCACTCCGTCAAGAGCAGGGCAGCCCTGGAAAATCACCTGGGCCATGGCGGCTACCCAGCCTGACTGATGCGCCGACACAGGCCCGGAACCTGCCTTCAATGGTCTTCAAATGCAGGGCGTTCCTTGCCGCTCCCACTCAAGGGAACTGAGCCATTAGGATTTTGGATGAGACTGACCAGTATTTGTGTTTGAGGGACACATCCGAGCCACACACTGGATCATGGTCGTGAGCTCCGTCAATAATGTGCCCAAATGGAGGTCATTGATTCGGGAATAACAGAACTTCTGAAGATCCCTAGATGATTATTTTTATACATAATAATCAAAAATACATCCCCATCGTCAATGGATACAATTTTTCGGGTAAATTCACTAACCAGAACAGACTGGGCCTGGTTCTAATACAACCACTATTTTAATCCCAGGATGCCTGTTTTGGACACTGTTTATGGTGGGAAAATAGCTCCAGAACCATCCTGGATCATTATTTTTACACAGAATAGTGAAAATACATCCATCTACACATTCAACACTAATTATGGGTAGAAGCACCAACCAGAACTGACTGGGCCCGGTTCTAATACGACCACTATTTTAATCGCAAAATGCCTGTTTTGGAAAATGTTTATGGTGGGAAACATTATTTTTATAGAAAATAGTGAAACTACATCTACCTACTCAATCAACACAAATTCTGGGTAAATACACCAACCAGAACCGATTGGGCCTTGTTCTAAAACAACCACTATTTTTATCGCAAAATGTTTTGGACACTATTGACGGTGGGAAATATTCCCAAAACATCCCTGCATCTTTAATTTTACTCATAATAGTGAAAATGCATCCATCCACACAATTGACACTAAATCTGGGTAAAAGCGGCAACCAGAACCGACTGGGCCCGGTTCTAATACGACCACTATTTTAATCGCAAAATGCCTGTTTTGGACAATGTTTATGGTGGGAAACATTATTTTTATAGAAAATAGTGAAACTACATCCACCTACTCAACCAACACAAATTCTGGGTAAATACACCAACCAGAACCGATTGGGCCTTGTTCTGATACAACCACTATTTTTATCGCAAAATGTTTTGGACACTATTGACGGTGGGAAATATTCCCAAAACATCCCTGCATCTTTCATTTTACACATAATAGTGAAAATGCATCCATCCACACAATTGACACTAAATCTGGGTAAAAGCGGCAACCAGAACCGACTGGTCCCGGTTCTAATTAAACAACCATGCAAAATTAAGATCCATTGGAGGTTTTTTATTCTTGTATAAAAAAGCCCCAAAACATCCCTGCATGATTATTTTTAAACAGAATAGTAAAATATACATCCCAATCATCTTTGGACACAAGTTTCAGATATAAACAGCAACCAGACCCGACTGGACCCAGTTATAATGCAACTACTATTTTTTATCGCAAAATGCATGTTTTGGAGAAAATGTATGCTGGGAAATAGCCCTAGAAGCATCCTGGATCTTTAATTTTAGACAGAATTGTGAAAATACATCCACCTACACAATCAATACTAACTCTGGGTATAAGACCCAACCAGAACCGACTGGGCTTGGTTCTTATACAACCACCATGCAAAATAAAGTGCCCAAATGGAGGTCATTTATTCGGGCATAAAATAACTTCTGAACATCCCTAGATGACGATTTTTATACAGAATAGTGAAAAATACAACCCCATTCCCATCGGACACAAGTTACGGGTGTATACACAGACCAGAACCGACTGGGCCTGGTTCTAATACAACCACTATGCAAAATAAAGTGCCCAAAGGGAGGTCATTGATTAGGGCATAAAAGAACTTCTGAAAATCCCTAGATGATTATTTTTATAGAGAATAGTCAAAAATACATCCCCATTATCATTTGACACAAGTTCCGGCTACATACATCAACCAGAACCGACTGGGCCTGGTTCTAATAGGACCACTATTTTAATCGCAAAGTGCCTGTTATGGACACTATTGACGGTGGGAAATATTCCCTGAACATCCCTGCATCTTTAATTTCACACAGAATAGTGAAAATGCATCCATCAAATCAAATGACACTAATTCTTGGTAAAAGCACCAACCAGAACCGACTGGGCCCGGTTCTAATTCAACCACCATGCAAAATAACGATCAAAATGGAGGTTTTTGATTCTTGTATAAAAAAAGCCACAAAACATCCCTGCATGATTATGTTTAAACAGAATAGTAAAATATACATCCCCATCATCTTTGGACACAAGTTTCGGATATAAACAGCAACCAGAACCGAGACGACCCAGTTATAAAGCAACTACTATTTTTTATCGCAAAATGCATGTTTTGGAGACTATTTATGGTGGCAAATACCCCTAGAACCATCCTGGATCTTTATTTTTAGACAGAATAGTGAAAATACATCCACCTGCACAATCAACACTAACTCTGGGTAAAAGCACCAACCAGAACCGACTCGGCTTACTAATTTAGAAAATAATTGTTGTTTAAACTATTAAGTCGGTGATTAATATGGGTCAGAAAGCAACAAAAGGGATGGGTTTATTGTCAGATTGCAAAATGAAAATCGGAGAGTTACCGGGACGAGATATCATGGTCCAGCTTGGGCTAAGCCTAGTGGCCACCCAAAATGGCCTCCGACCCAGGGAATTACAGACCAAAAATATCTTCCACACCACCACATCTAACAGCTTCTACTCTCTCGACATTGTCGGGAATGATTCTGCCAAGGTAGCTGAAAGTCTAAGAGAACAGTCTGAAGATATCTGCCCAGCAGCACCAGGACAGGAACAACAAACATGGCCATTACATGTCACCCTGAAGTTCATGGGAGACCGGACGACAAGTGGTTAAACCAATTCTCACAGTTGCCCACTCAACGAATCATAATTAACCACGTATATGCAACTGACCTAATGGACAACCCATTGCCCCCCGGACACATTGCCTATGGGGATGGATCATCATCAAAAACCCTGATGGAGAAAAACACAACGTATATGCCGTGGTGACTTAAAAAGACAACCTCAAGACAGGACGACTCCCCGGCGACTGGTCTGCACAAGCCGCAGAAATAGTGGCACTGACAGAGGCATGTAGACTATTCCTAGAACAAGACGTGACGGTGGAAAGACACAGCCCAATCCCTGCTGAATTCCTAAGAGAAATGCAAAATCATGCCCCAGAAAAAGAGAAACTGCAATGGGAAACAGAAGGAGCCACTCAGTACAAGAACGGACTCTATGCAGTAGAAAACAAGCCATGCGTCCCACGATCATTGTTTGAAGTAATTGCCAAATTGAGCCATCGGAGGAGCCATGTCTCAACAGAAGGGATGATCAGTACAGTACAACAAACAATGCATGTTCCCAGAGGTCTCCAAACTTACTTCAATTTTTTTTGCAGAAACTGTCTAAACTGCTGTAGACACAACTCTCAAGGCAATGAACGACCCAAGCATGGAACAAGGCAAACAGGAACATATCCCTTCGAGCTTCTGAACATGGATTTCATCAAACTGAGCCAAAGTGCTGGACTCGTCGAACAAACCATTAGAACAGTAAAACTCAGACTCAGAAAAACCATGGAAGATACAGGAAAACCATGGCAAGAATGCCTGAGCCTGGTAAAAACTTACATGAGAATCATTCCAACAGCACAGGGATGCACACCATTTGAGGCAGTGAAAGACAGACCCTTCCACTTAACAATGTGGGAAAAAGATCTGGTGGTAGAAGAGAAAGGAGAAACAGAATCCCTCACTAAGTGGTTATGCAAAATGTTCCAAGAAAGAACTGTGATGAATGCAAAATAATCTGCCGACATCTTCTCTGTCTCCCACAGAGGAGGTCCTGTCCCCAGGAGACCTGGTACTGGTCAAGGTGATGAAAAGAAAGTGCTGGTCTTCTCCACGTTGGGACAGACCTCACCGTGTGATTTTGGCCATCATCATCACCGCTCTGTGTTCAACCACATGGGGGGAACGTACCAGAACCTTAGTACACTCCCACTGGAGGAGAATGCCCCACTAGCTAGTTCAGGAAACAATCAGGGGCCCCCAGATCTGCATCCCATTAACCAAGACACCAATCGTCGTTCAAGTCCCTTTGCTCAGCCTACAGCTTACTCACTTGGGATTACACAGGACTGACTCCAGTTATTTTTATTGGTACCTACAAGCTCCCAGAGTCTGAGTGGTCTGGCCAGACACCCTGGACCAGGTCCTCCTCCATACAGGCTACAAAACCATCACATGGCCCCTTTCCAAAGAAGCTACCACCATGACCGCTAACTTCACCAAGTTAGCCACCACCATCAAAGATGGTAAACATATGCTAGAGCTCACGACCAATATCCAACAAAAAGGCTGCATCAACCTATGCGTCCGACCGGACCGACCAGGAAAAAGCCCCCTCTTTACTATCACCATCCGCACTACTAGTCCAGCCATGGTCCCCAAAGTGATTGGTGTGAACCCCTTCGTACAACCATCCGCCACACGCCTACTCAAAATCCGTCCGGCAGGAACACCTAAGCCTGAGTAGATACACCTTATTCTCGCCCATGTCCAAACACAGGAAGAAAACGACTACAACCCGATGATGAGGAACAGTTGGTACAGATACACCGCACTCACAGCCCGCGCCACAACCAATGAGTTGTTATGTCTGTTCCCTCATGCCTACTGCCGTAGCCCAACCACAGCTATGGTCCAACCGACAGAACGAAGAACTCGCCAACCTCACCTACAACTGTATCCTGGGTAATCTGAGAGAATCCTTCCAGCAAAGCTCGACCGCCTACATACCATGGTCGCAGTACCATTAGCAGCTACAGTCAATACCGCAACGTATGTCCAGTGCAACAACCGAACAGACTGTTATCCATCCTGTTTCAACTTCAGCGGACCGGATCCGAAGACCCCTTTGGACCAAGTTCACGTCACCAGGTGCGCCGAGAACAGACACATTCCTTCCCAATCATGGACAGTACTGGACCAAATATGGTGGCTCTGCGAATGGCAAGTGTATATGATCATCCCCACCAATACAACTGGGCTCTGTGTCCCTACATCTGCATCCGACCACACGTACGTTCTAACAGCAGACTCGATTCCAACTGTCGACGCCAACCCACATCTACCCACCAGGCGTCAACGACGGAGCTTTGATTTCTTCCCCCATGATTGAGTTTGGGGCTCGGATGTCCCCCTCTAATACAAACACTGGTCAGTCTCCTCCAAAATCATGATGGCGGTGTTCCCCAGGGTAGGAACAGCGAAGAACACCCTACGTCTGGAAACCATTGACTACAGATTCCAGGCCCGACACTAATCAATTACTTGTTGCCCTGCAAATGATTGAAACGTATGTGTCCAAAGTCTTAGGGACAATTGTCAGTTTTGGCTGTAGTTAAGACACACTCACTGGTCATTCGACTAGAGTTGCAGTAACATCGCAGTTAACAGGACCCCACTGTAGGAACTCTCACTGTCCACTTTGCAGTCTGGTAATACATATTTTCTATTTAAATTTATCTCACTCTTTCTTAGCCTGCTCCTGAAGTTGTATTTTCAGACCTAGCAAACATTTCAGTTTTTTTGCCCTAATGTGCGTTTCATGCGCTGAAAATCACGTTTTGGCCAAGTATCATAGTTTTCACTATAACTTAACCTAACCCTAACCCTAACCCTAACCCTTACCATAACCCTAACCCTAACCCTAACCCTCCCTAACCCAAACCCTAACCCTAACCCTAACCCAAACCCTAACCCTAACCCTAACTTCCATCACTTAGAATGATATCAAATGAAAAACCGACTTAATTTGGACGATTATACACTATATACACAGTAACTATGTGTCACTGACAGTTTGTTTCGCAGCGGGGGAACATTTCAGTTTTTATTGCCTTAATATGCATTTCGTGCGCTGAAAATCACGTTTTGGCCAAGTATCATAGTTTTCACTATAACTTAATTTCTATCACTTAGAATGATGCCAAATGAAAAACTCACTTGAATTGGACGATAATACACTATATACACAGTAACTATGTGTCTCTGACAGTTTGTTTCGCAGCAGGGGAACATTTCAGTTTTTATTGCCTTAACGTGCGTTTCATGCGCTGAAAATCCGTTTTGGCCAAGTATCATAGTTTTCACTATAACTTAATTTCTATCACTTAGAATGATGCTAAATGCAAAACTTACTTGAAGTGGACGATTTTACACTATATACACAGTAACTATGTGCCTCTGACAGTTTGTTTCCCAGCAGGGGAACATTTCAGTTTTTATTGCCTTAACGTGCGTTTCATGCGCTGAAAATCACGTTCTGGGCAAGTATCATAATTTTCACTATAACTTAATTTCTATCACTTAGAATGATGCTAAATGCAAAACTTACTCAAATTGGACGATTTTACACTATATACACAGTAACTATGTGCCTCCGACAGTTTGTTTCGCAGCCGGGCAACATTTCAGTTTTTATTGCCTTAACGTGCGTTTCATGTGCTGAAAATCACGTTTTGGCCAAGTATCAAAATTTTCAATATAAGTTAATTTCCATCACTTAGAATGATGCTAAATGCAAAACGTACTTGAATTGGACGATTTTACACTATATACACAGTAACTATGTGTCTCTGACAGTTTGTTTGGCAGCAGGGGAACATTTCAGTTTTTATTGCCTGAATGTGCTTTTCATGCGCTGAAAATCATGTTTAGGCCAAGTATCATGGTTTTTATTATAACTTAATATCTAGCCATTAGAATGATGCCAAATTACAAACTTATTAAATTATAAAATTTGATGATATTACACTATATATAGAGAGACATTTGTGTCTCTGACAGTTTTACACAGTTTTACAAGTTATGACTCCAAACTCTTAATTTACAATTCTGCCTTTATGGATACATTGCATCACCACCCCCTGAGTGGATTTACCTCTCACTGTCTTTCACTTACCTTCATTCAGCATGTAGGTGTCAGATCACCTTGTACCTAATGTCTATTCATATTACCTCACTCGAAGTTATTACACAGAAGGGATTGTGTTATGTTACCCCAAGTTTAGAGTCCCAACGGATGTGGGAAACTTACAGCGTCTGTCTGCCAGAGAGCAGCAGCTGGAACCGATTGTGACCAGGGTGGCATGGGTCCCTGATCATGTCCCTGGCTCTGCTGAGGTAACGAGGGCTGGCAATGTCTTCCAGTGAGGGCAGAGTAGCCGACGATCTTCTGCGTAGTGGTGATACCTTTCTAAATAGCCTTTTTGTCTGCTGCCGTTCTTTCCGCGTACCACCAAATGTGCTTTTTATGCGCTGATAAGCACATTTTGGTCGAATATGAAAGTTTCCAAGTGTGCACTTGACCCTGGATGACCTGGAGAGTGACAGTTACTCCTGAAGTTGAACCTTTTTTTTCATCCCACAATTCAAGGAAACAATTGCAAACCCTGTTAGCCAGCCTTTCTTATATTTCGCGAGGCGAACAAACAATTGCAAGGCCAACTAGTTAGTCTTTCTTACATTCCACGATCTTTATTCAATTGTAAAACCAGTTTGGCTAGTCTACCTTGCATTCTACGATCTTATCAAACAAAGGTAAAACCAGTATGACCACATGGTGCGACAAGAATAAACAATTATTAAGCCAGTTAGCCAGTCCATCCCACAATTCCCTTCTTTTGTGTCTGTGAAAATATCGAAATATTGAAGTGGCTTTTTCCATGAGCCAGAGAAGAACCAGTCAAGCCATTCTCGTCGTGGAACCGAATCTCCGGTCACAGCTCTCTGCATGTTCCTAATAGCCTGCAGGGCATCATGGACCGAGTAGGACATGCCGGCAGGGATGAAGGGGCAGCACGAGTCTCCCACCATGGCACACACACAGCCCCGCTGGGTGGCCACTCCGTCAAGAGCAGGGCAGCCCTGGAAAATCACCTGGGCCATGGCGGCTACCCAGCCTGACTGATGCGCCGACACAGGCCCGGAACCTGCCTTCAATGGTCTTCAAATGCAGGGCGTTCCTTGCCGCTCCCACTCAAGGGAACTGAGCCATTAGGATTTTGGATGAGACTGACCAGTATTTGTGTTTGAGGGACACATCCGAGCCACACACTGGATCATGGTCGTGAGCTCCGTCAATAATGTGCCCAAATGGAGGTCATTGATTCGGGAATAACAGAACTTCTGAAGATCCCTAGATGATTATTTTTATACATAATAATCAAAAATACATCCCCATCGTCAATGGATACAATTTTTCGGGTAAATTCACTAACCAGAACAGACTGGGCCTGGTTCTAATACAACCACTATTTTAATCCCAGGATGCCTGTTTTGGACACTGTTTATGGTGGGAAAATAGCTCCAGAACCATCCTGGATCATTATTTTTACACAGAATAGTGAAAATACATCCATCTACACATTCAACACTAATTATGGGTAGAAGCACCAACCAGAACTGACTGGGCCCGGTTCTAATACGACCACTATTTTAATCGCAAAATGCCTGTTTTGGAAAATGTTTATGGTGGGAAACATTATTTTTATAGAAAATAGTGAAACTACATCTACCTACTCAATCAACACAAATTCTGGGTAAATACACCAACCAGAACCGATTGGGCCTTGTTCTAATACAACCACTATTTTTATCGCAAAATGTTTTGGACACTATTGACGGTGGGAAATATTCCCAAAACATCCCTGCATCTTTAATTTTACTCATAATAGTGAAAATGCATCCATCCACACAATTGACACTAAATCTGGGTAAAAGCGGCAACCAGAACCGACTGGTCCCGGTTCTAATTAAACAACCATGCAAAATTAAGATCCATTGGAGGTTTTTCATTCTTGTATAAAAAAGCCCCAAAACATCCCTGCATGATTATTTTTAAACAGAATAGTAAAATATACATCCCAATCATCTTTGGACACAAGTTTCAGATATAAACAGCAACCAGACCCGACTGGACCCAGTTATAATGCAACTACTATTTTTTATCGCAAAATGCATGTTTTGGAGAAAATGTATGCTGGGAAATAGCCCTAGAAGCATCCTGGATCTTTAATTTTAGACAGAATTGTGAAAATACATCCACCTACACAATCAATACTAACTCTGGGTATAAGACCCAACCAGAACCGACTGGGCTTGGTTCTTATACAACCACCATGCAAAATAAAGTGCCCAAATGGAGGTCATTTATTCGGGCATAAAATAACTTCTGAACATCCCTAGATGACGATTTTTATACAGAATAGTGAAAAATACAACCCCATTCCCATCGGACACAAGTTACGGGTGTATACACAGACCAGAACCGACTGGGCCTGGTTCTAATACAACCACTATGCAAAATAAAGTGCCCAAAGGGAGGTCATTGATTAGGGCATAAAAGAACTTCTGAAAATCCCTAGATGATTATTTTTATAGAGAATAGTCAAAAATACATCCCCATTATCATTTGACACAAGTTCCGGCTACATACATCAACCAGAACCGACTGGGCCTGGTTCTAATAGGACCACTATTTTAATCGCAAAGTGCCTGTTATGGACACTATTGACGGTGGGAAATATTCCCTGAACATCCCTGCATCTTTAATTTCACACAGAATAGTGAAAATGCATCCATCAAATCAAATGACACTAATTCTTGGTAAAAGCACCAACCAGAACCGACTGGGCCCGGTTCTAATTCAACCACCATGCAAAATAACGATCAAAATGGAGGTTTTTGATTCTTGTATAAAAAAAGCCACAAAACATCCCTGCATGATTATGTTTAAACAGAATAGTAAAATATACATCCCCATCATCTTTGGACACAAGTTTCGGATATAAACAGCAACCAGAACCGAGACGACCCAGTAATAATGCAACTACTATTTTTTATCGCAAAATGCATGTTTTGGAGACTATTTATGGTGGCAAATACCCCTAGAACCATCCTGGATCTTTATTTTTAGACAGAATAGTGAAAATACATCCACCTGCACAATCAACACTAACTCTGGGTAAAAGCACCAACCAGAACCGACTCGGCTTGGTTCTACTACAACCACCATGCAAAATAAAGTGCCCAAATGGAGGTCATTTATTCGGGCATAGAAAAACTTCTGAACATCCCTAGATGATATTTTTTAATACAGAATAGTCAAAAATACAACCCCATTCCTATTGGACACACGTTACGGGTGTAGACACAAACCAGAACCGACTGGGCCTGGTTCTAATACAACCACTATTTTTGTCGCAAAATGCATGTTTTTGACACTATTTATGGTGGGAAATAGTCTCAGAACTTCTCTGGATCTTTATTCTTACAGAGAATAGTGAAAATACATCCACTCACACCATCGACACTAATTGTGGGTTAAGCACCAACCAGAACCGACTGGGCCTGGTTCTAAACAACCACTTGTAAATAAAGTGTCCAAATTGAGGTCATTGATTCGGGCATAACAGAACTTCTGAACATCCCTAGAATATTATTTTTATAAAGAATAATCAAAAATACATCCCCATCATCATTGGACACAATTTCTGGGTAAAAACACGAACCAGAACCGACTGGTCCTGGTTCTAATACAACCACTACTTTAACCGCAAAATGCCTGTTTTGGACACTGTTTGTGGTGGGAAATAGCTCCAGAACCATCCTTGATCATTATTGTTATACAAAATAGTGAAAATACATCCACTCACACAATAAACACAAATTCTGGGTAAAAGCACCAACCAAAACCGACTGGGCCTGTTTCTAAACCACCACTTGTGAATAAAGTGACCAAATGAAAGTAATTCATTCGGGCATAACAGAACTTCTGAACATCGCTAGATGATTATTTCTATACAAAATAGTCAAGTATACATCCCCATCATAATTGGACACAAGTTCCGTATACAAACACCCACCAGAACCGACTGGACCCTGTTATAATGCAACCACTATTTTGTATCGCCTGTTTTGGACACTGTTTATGGTGGGAGATAGCTCCAGTATCACCTAGAATGATGCCAATGAAAGACTTACTTGAATTGGACGATTTTACACTATATACACAGGAACTCTGTGTCTCTGACAGTGTTTGGCAGCAGGGGAACGTTTCAGTTTTTATTGCCTTAATGTGCTTTTCATGGCCTGATAATCACGTTTTGGCCAAGTATGATAGTTTTCATTGTAACTTAATTTCTATCACTTAGAACGATGCCAAATAAAAAACTCACTTGAATTGGACGATTTTACACTATATACACAGTAACTGTGTCTCTGACAGTTTGTTTGGCAGCAGGGAAACTTTTTTAGTTTTTATTGCCTTAATGTACTTTTCATGCCCTGAAAATCACGTTTTAGCCAAGTATGATTGTTTTCATTATAACCTAATTTCTAGCCATGAGAATGATGCCAAATGGATAACTTACTTGAATTGGACGATTTTACACTATATACACAGTAACTATGTGTCTCTGACAGTTTGTTTGGCAGCAGGGGAACATGTAAGATTAGACAAAGTATCTTTGCAAATGCTTGTTCATATTGTATACATTTTTGTGAGTATAACAGCATCGTAGTCATCCTTATGGCTGACATGTCAGCATAAACACCCAACTGTCTGACTGAATAAACAATCTTAGTCTTGTGATTGGGGTGACATGTCAGCACAAATACTCAACTGTCTGACACTGATTAATTACTTTTTGCCCTGCAAATGACTGAAATGTATCTGTCCAAAGTCTTAGTGACAACTGTCAGTTTTTCCTGTATTTAAGACACACACACCGGTCATTCGACTAGAGTTGCAGGAACATCGCGTTGAGCAAAACCCTACTGTAGGAACTCTCACTGTCCACTTTGCAGTCTGGTAATAAATCAATTGGTCCGGGACCAATGAAAGTAGAATGAGAATTAGCAAGGGCTTTATAGTCTTGGTCTGTTAATAGAGTCAGGGACTTAACTAAGACAAAGTCAGGGACTTTTGGTCTTTGTGTGTTCAGAGATATTGGGTTAATCACAAAGTAGAGATCAATTTCGGGTAATTTAGAAAATAATTGTTGTTTAAACTATTAAGTCGGTGATTAATATGGGTCAGAAAGCAACAAAAGGGATGGGTTTATTGTCAGATTGCAAAATGAAAATCGGAGAGTTACCGGGACGAGATATCATGGTCCAGCTTGGGCTAAGCCTAGTGGCCACCCAAAATGGCCTCCGACCCAGGGAATTACAGACCAAAAATATCTTCCACACCACCACATCTAACAGCTTCTACTCTCTCGACATTGTCGGGAATGATTCTGCCAAGGTAGCTGAAAGTCTAAGAGAACAGTCTGAAGATATCTGCCCAGCAGCACCAGGACAGGAACAACAAACATGGCCATTACATGTCACCCTGAAGTTCATGGGAGACCGGACGACAAGTGGTTAAACCAATTCTCACAGTTGCCCACTCAACGAATCATAATTAACCACGTATATGCAACTGACCTAATGGACAACCCATTGCCCCCCGGACACATTGCCTATGGGGATGGATCATCATCAAAAACCCTGATGGAGAAAAACACAACGTATATGCCGTGGTGACTCAAAAAGACAACCTCAAGACAGGACGACTCCCCGGCGACTGGTCTGCACAAGCCGCAGAAATAGTGGCACTGACAGAGGCATGTAGACTATTCCTAGAACAAGACGTGACGGTGGAAAGACACAGCCCAATCCCTGCTGAATTCCTAAGAGAAATGCAAAATCATGCCCCAGAAAAAGAGAAACTGCAATGGGAAACAGAAGGAGCCACTCAGTACAAGAACGGACTCTATGCAGTAGAAAACAAGCCATGCGTCCCACGATCATTGTTTGAAGTAATTGCCAAATTGAGCCATCGGAGGAGCCATGTCTCAACAGAAGGGATGATCAGTACAGTACAACAAACAATGCATGTTCCCAGAGGTCTCCAAACTTACTTCAATTTTTTTTGCAGAAACTGTCTAAACTGCTGTAGACACAACTCTCAAGGCAATGAACGACCCAAGCATGGAACAAGGCAAACAGGAACATATCCCTTCGAGCTTCTGAACATGGATTTCATCAAACTGAACCAAAGTGCTGGACTCGTCGAACAAACCATTAGAACAGTAAAACTCAGACTCAGAAAAACCATGGAAGATACAGGAAAACCATGGCAAGAATGCCTGAGCCTGGTAAAAACTTACATGAGAATCATTCCAACAGCACAGGGATGCACACCATTTGAGGCAGTGAAAGACAGACCCTTCCACTTAACAATGTGGGAAAAAGATCTGGTGGTAGAAGAGAAAGGAGAAACAGAATCCCTCACTAAGTGGTTATGCAAAATGTTCCAAGAAAGAACTGTGATGAATGCAAAATAATCTGCCGACATCTTCTCTGTCTCCCACAGAGGAGGTCCTGTCCCCAGGAGACCTGGTACTGGTCAAGGTGATGAAAAGAAAGTGCTGGTCTTCTCCACTTTGGGACAGACCTCACCGTGTGATTTTGGCCATCATCATCACCGCTCTGTGTTCAACCACATGGGGGGAACGTACCAGAACCTTAGTACACTCCCACTGGAGGAGAATGCCCCACTAGCTAGTTCAGGAAACAATCAGGGGCCCCCAGATCTGCATCCCATTAACCAAGACACCAATCGTCGTTCAAGTCCCTTTGCTCAGCCTACAGCTTACTCACTTGGGATTACACAGGACTGACTCCAGTTATTTTTATTGGTACCTACAAGCTCCCAGAGTCTGAGTGGTCTGGCCAGACACCTTGGACCAGGTCCTCCTCCATACAGGCTACAAAACCATCACATGGCCCCTTTCCAAAGAAGCTACCACCATGACCGCTAACTTCACCAAGTTAGCCACCACCATCAAAGATGGTAAACATATGCTAGAGCTCACGACCAATATCCAACAAAAAGGCTGCATCAACCTATGCGTCCGACCGGACCGACCAGGAAAAAGCCCCCTCTTTACTATCACCATCCGCACTACTAGTCCAGCCATGGTCCCCAAAGTGATTGGTGTGAACCCCTTCGTACAACCATCCGCCACACGCCTACTCAAAATCCGTCCGGCAGGAACACCTAAGCCTGAGTAGATACACCTTATTCTCGCCCATGTCCAAACACAGGAAGAAAACGACTACAACCCGATGATGAGGAACAGTTGGTACAGATACACCGCACTCACAGCCCGCGCCACAACCAATGAGTTGTTATGTCTGTTCCCTCATGCCTACTGCCGTAGCCCAACCACAGCTATGGTCCAACCGACAGAACGAAGAACTCGCCAACCTCACCTACAACTGTATCCTGGGTAATCTGAGAGAATCCTTCCAGCAAAGCTCGACCGCCTACATACCATGGTCGCAGTACCATTAGCAGCTACAGTCAATACCGCAACGTATGTCCAGTGCAACAACCGAACAGACTGTTATCCATCCTGTTTCAACTTCAGCGGACCGGATCCGAAGACCCCTTTGGACCAAGTTCACGTCACCAGGTGCGCCGAGATCAGACACATTCCTTCCCAATCATGGACAGTACTGGACCAAATATGGTGGCTCTGCGAATGGCAAGTGTATATGATCATCCCCACCAATACAACTGGGCTCTGTGTCCCTACATCTGCATCCGACCACACGTACGTTCTAACAGCAGACTCGATTCCAACTGTCGACGCCAACCCACATCTACCCACCAGGCGTCAACGACGGAGCTTTGATTTCTTCCTCCATGATTCAGTTTGGGGCTCGGATGTCCCCCTCTAATACAAACACTGGTCAGTCTCCTCCAAAATCATGATGGCGGTGTTCCCCAGGGTAGGAACAGCGAAGAACACCCTACGTCTGGAAACCATTGACTACAGATTCCAGGCCCGACACTAATCAATTACTTGTTGCCCTGCAAATGATTGAAATGTATGTGTCCAAAGTCTTAGGGACAACTGTCAGTTTTGGCTGTAGTTAAGACACACTCACTGGTCATTCGACTAGAGTTGCAGTAACATCGCAGTTAACAGGACCCCACTGTAGGAACTCTCACTGTCCACTTTGCAGTCTGGTAATACATATTTTCTATTTAAATTTATGTCACTCTTTCTAAGCCTGCTCCTGAAGTTGTATTTTCAGACCTAACAAACATTTCAGTTTTTTTGCCCTAATGTGCGTTTCATGCGCTGAAAATCACGTTTTGGCCAAGTATCATAGTTTTCACTATAACTTAACCTAACCCAAACCCTAACCCAAACCCTAACCCTAACCCTAACCCAAACCCTAACCCTAACTTCCATCACTTAGAATGATATCAAATGAAAAACCGACTTAATTTGGACGATTATACACTATATACACAGTAACTATGTGTCACTGACAGTTTGTTTCGAAACGGGGGAACATTTCAGATTTTATTGCCTTAATGTGCATTTCATGCGCTGAAAATCACGTTTTGGCCAAGTATCATAGTTTTCACTATAACTTAATTTCTATCACTTAGAATGATGCTAAATGCAAAACTTACTTGGATTGGACGATTTTACACTATATACACAGTAACTATGTGCCTCTGACAGTTTGTTTCGCAGCAGGGGAACATTTCAGTTTTTATTGCCTTAACGTGCGTTTCATGCGCTGAAAATCACGTTTTGGCCAAGTATCATAGTTTTCACTATAACTTAATTTCTATCACTTAGAATGATGCTAAATGCAAAACTTACTTGATCTGGACGATTTTACACTATATACACAGTAACTATGTGCCTCTGACAGTTTGTTTCCCAGCAGGGGAACATTTCAGTTTTTATTGCCTTAACGTGCGTTTCATGTGCTGAAAATCACGTTTTGGCCAAGTATCAAAATTTTCACTATAACTTAATTTCCATCACTTAGAATGATGCTAAATGCAAAACTAACTTGAATTGGACGATTTTACACTATATACACAGTAACTGTGTGTCTCTGACAGTTTGTTTGGCAGCAGGGGAACATTTCAGTTTTTATTGCCTGAATGTGCTTTTCATGCGCTGAAAATCATGTTTAGGCCAAGTATCATGGTTTTCATTATAACTTAATATCTAGCCATTAGAATGATGCCAAATTAAAAACTTATTAAATTATAAAATTTGATGATATTACACTATATATAGAGAGACATTTGTGTCTCTGACAGTTTTACACAGTTTTACAAGTTATGACTCCAAACTCTTAATTTACAATTCTGCCTTTATGGATACATTGCATCACCACCCCCTGAGTGGATACCTTACCTCTCACTGTCTTTCACTTACCTTCATTCAGCATGTAGGTGTCAGATCACCTTGTACCTAATGTCTATTCATATTACCTCACCCGAAGTTATTACACAGAAGGGATTGTGTTATGTTACCCCAAGTTTAGAGTCCCAACGGATGTGGGAAACTTACAGCGTCTGTCTGCCAGAGAACAGCAGCTGGAGGGAGACAAAGTTGGAAACCTTCACGTGGTGTCTCCTGAGAGGCCGCTCGCCGCGGCCTGCGAATTCCAACAAATACCACTCAGAGCTGCCAACAAGGAACATGGCACCCTACGTTTTTCATCCAGCCGGAGATATTTGACTGCCCCTCACCTCCGACTACCCCCCGGATGAACTAATCCGCGTTCCAGTGGCAGCTCTAGCGCTGTCTGAGGGTAATCCTCAGGCGCTCGTAGTGACTCAACAACAACAACAACAGCAGCTGGAACCGATTGTGACCAGGGTGGCATGGGTCCCTGATCATGTCCCTGGCTCTGCTGAGGTAACGAGGTCTGGCAATGTCTTCCAGTGAGGGCAGAGTAGCCGACGATCTTCTGCGTAGTGGTGATACCTTTCTAAATAGCCTTTTTGTCTGCTGCCGTTCTTTCCGCGTACCACCAAATGTGCTTTTTATGCACTGATAAGCACATTTTGGTCGAATATGAAAGTTTCCAAGTGTGCACTTGACCCTGGATGACCTGGAGAGTGACAGTTACTCCTGAAGTTGAACCTTTTTTTCATCCCACAATTCAAGGAAACAATTGCAAACCCTGTTAGCTAGCCTTTCTTATATTTCGCGAGGCGAACAAACAATTGCAAGGCCAACTAGTTAGTCTTTCTTACATTCCACGATCTTTATTCAATTGTAAAACCAGTTTGGCTAGTCTACCTTGCATTCTACGATCTTATCAAACAAAGGTAAAACCAGTATGACCACATGGTGCGACAAGAATAAACAATTATTAAGCCAGTTAGCCAGTCCATCCCTCAATTCCCTCCTTTTGTGTCTGTGAAAATATTGAAATATTGAAGTGGCTGTTTCCATGAGCCAGAGAAGAACCAGTCAAGCCATTCTCGTCGTGGAACCGAATCTCCGGTCACAGCTCTCTGCATGTTCCTAATAGCCTGCAGGGCATCATGGACCGAGCAGGACATGCCGGCAGGGATGAAGGGGCAGCACGAGTCTCCCACCATGGCACACACACAGCCCCGCTGGGTGGCCACTCCGTCAAGAGCAGGGCAGCCCTGGAAAATCACCTGGGCCATGGCGACTACCCAGCCTGACTGATGCGCCGACACAGGCCCGGAACCTGCCTTCAATGGTCTTCAAATGCAGGGCGTTCCTTGCCGCTCCCACTCAAGGGAACTGAGCCATTAGGATTTTGGATGAGACTGACCAGTATTTGTGTTTGAGGGACACATCCGAGCCACACACTGGATCATGGTCGTGAGCTCCGTCAATAATGTGCCCAAATGGAGGTCATTGATTCGGGAATAACAGAACTTCTGAAGATCCCTAGATGATTATTTTTATACATAATAATCAAAAATACATCGTCAATGGATACAATTTTTCGGGTAAATTCACTAACCAGAACAGACTGGGCCTGGTTCTAATACAACCACTATTTTAATCCCAGAATGCCTGTTTTGGACACTGTTTATGGTGGGAAAATAGCTCTAGAACCATCCTGGATCATTATTTTTACACAGAATAGTGAAAATACATCCATCTACACATTCAACACTAATTATGGGTAAAAGCGGCAACCAGAACCGACTGGGCCCGGTTCTAATACGACCACTATTTTAATCGCAAAATGCCTGTTTTGGACAATGTCTATGGTGGGAAACTTTATTTTTATAGAAAATAGTGAAACTACATCCACCTACTCAACCAACACAAATTCTGGGTAAATACACCAACCAGAACCGATTGGGCCTTGTTCTAATACAACCACTATTTTTATCGCAAAATGTTTTGCACACTATTGACGGTGGGAAATATTCCCAAAACATCATTGCATCTTTAATTTTACACATAATAGTGAAAATGCATCCATCTACACAATTGACTCTAAATCTGGGTAAAAGCGGCAACCAGAACCGACTGGTCCCGGTTCTAATTCAACAACCATGCAAAATTAAGATCCATTGGAGGTTTTTGATTCTTGTATTAAAAAAGCCCCAAAACATCCCTGCATGATTATTTTTAAACAGAATAGTAAAATATACATCCCAATCATCTTTGGACACAAGTTTCAGATATAAACAGCAACCAGACCCGACTGGACCCAGTTATAATGCAACTACTATTTTTTATCGCAAAATGCATGTTTTGGAGAAAATTTATGCTGGGAAATAGCCCTAGAACCATCCTGGATCTTTAATTTTAGACAGAATTGTGAAAATACATCCATCTACACAATCAATACTAACTCTGGGTATAAGACCCAACCAGAACCGTCTGGGCTTGGTTCTAATACAACCACCATGCAAAATAAAGTGCCCAAATGGAGGTCATTTATTCGGGCATAAAATAACTTCCTAGATGACGATTTTTATACAGAAAAGTGAAAAATACAACCCCATTCCCATCGGACACAAGTTACGGGTGTATACACAAACCAGAACCGACTGGGCCTGGTTCTAATAGAACCACTATGCAAAATAAAGTGCCCAAAGGGAGGTCATTGATTAGGGCGTAAAAGAACTTCTGAAAATCCCTAGATGATTATTTTTATAGAGAATAGTCAAAAATACATCCCCATTATCATTTGACACAAGTTCCGGCTACATACATCAACCAGAACCGACTGGGCCTGGTTCTAATAGGACCACTATTTTAATCGCAAAGTGCCTGTTTTGGACACTATTGACGGTGGGAAATATTCCCTGAACATCCCTGCATCTTTAATTTCACACAGAATAGTGAAAATGCATCCATCAACACAATTGACACTAAATCTGGGTAAAAGCACCAACCAGAACCGACTGGGCCCGGTTCTAATTCAACCACCTTGCAAAATAAAGAAAGTGCCCAAATGGAGGTCATTTATTCGGGCATAGAAGACCTTCCGAACATCCCTAGATGATAATTTTTTATACAGAATAGTCAAAAATACAACCCCATTCCTATTGGACACACGTTACGGGTGTATACACACACCAGAACCGACTGGGCCTGGTTCTAATACAACCACTATTTTTGTCGCAAAATGCATGTTTTTGACACTATTTATGGTGGGAAATAGTCTCAGAACATCCCTGGATCTTTATTCTTAAAGAGAATAGTGAAAATACATCCACCCACACAATCGACACTAATTGTGGGTAAAGCACCAACCAGAACCGACTGGGCCTGGTTCTAAACAACCACTTGTAAATAAAGTGCCCAAATTGAAGTCATTGATTCGGGCATAACAGAACTTCTGAACATCCCTAGAATATTATTTTTATAAAGAATAATAAAAATACATCCCCATCATCATTGGACACAATTTCTGGGTAAAAATACGAACCAGAACCGACTGGTCCTGGTTCTAATACAACCACTACTTTAACCGCAAAATGCCTGTTTTGGACACTGTTTGTGGTGGGAAATAGCTCCAGAACCATCCTGGATCATTATTGTTATACAAAATAGTGAAAATACATCCACTCACACAATAAACACAAATTCTGGGTAAAAGCACCAACCAAAACCGACTGGGCCTGTTTCTAAACCACCACTTGTAAATAAAGTGACCAAATGAAAGTAATTCATTCGGGCGTAACAGAACTTCTGAACATCGCTAGATGATTATTTCTATACAGAATAGTCAAGTATACATCCCCATCATAATTCGACACAAGTTCCGTATACAAACACCCACCAGAACCTACTGGACCCTGTTATAATGTAACCACTATTTTGTATCGCAAAATGCATGTTTTGGACACTATTTATGGTGGGAAATAGCCCCAGAACTGTCCTGGATCTTTATTTTTAGACAGAATAGTGAAAATACATCTACCCACACAATGGATAAAGCACCAACCAGAACCGACTGGGCCTGGTTCTTAAAAACCACCACTTGTAAATAAAGTGCCCAAATTGAGGTCATTGATTCGGGCATAACAGAACTTCTGAACATCCCTAGATGATTATTTTTATACAGAATAATCAAAAATACATCCTTATCATCATTGGACACAATTTCTGGGTAAAAACACCAACCAGAACCGCCTGGGCCTGGTTCTAATACAACCACTATTTTAATCGCAAAATGCCTGCTTTGGACACTGTTTATGGTGGGAAATAGCTCCAGAATCACCTGGAATGATGCCAATGAATGAATTACTTGAATTGGACGATTTTACACTATATACACAGGAACTATGTGTCTCTGACAGTGTGTTTGGCAGCAGGGGAACGTTTCAGTTTTTATTGCCTTAATGTGCTGTTCATGGCCTGATAATCACGTTTTGGCCAAGTATGATAGTTTTCATTGTAACTTAATTTCTATCACTTTGAACGATGCCAAATAAAAAACTTACTTGAATTGGACGATTTTTCACTACATACACAGTAACTGTGTCTCTGACAGTTTGTTTGGCAGCAGGGGAACTTTTCAGTTTTTATTGCCTTAATGTACTTTTTATGCCCTGAAAATCACGTTTTGGCCAAGTATGATTGTTTTCATTATAGCTTAATTTCTATCTTGAGAATGATGCCAAATGGATAACTTCCTTGAACTTACTTGATTTTTCACTTTATACACAGTAACTATGTGTCTCTGACAGTTTGTTTGGCAGCAGGGAAACATGTGAGATTAGACAAAGTATCTTTGCAAATGCTTGTTCATATTGTATAAGTTTTTGTGAGTATAACAGCATCATAGTCATCCTTATGGCTGACATGTCAGCATAAACACCCAACTGTCTGACTGAATAAACAATCTTAGTCTTGTGATTAGGGTGACATGTCAGCACAAATGCTCAACTGGCCGACACTGATCAATTACTTTTTGCCCTGCAAATGACTGAAATGTATCTGTCCAAAGTCCTAGTGACAACTGTCAGTTTTTCCTGTATTTGAGACACACACACTGGTCATTCGACTAGAGTTGCAGGAACATCACGTTGAACAGGACCCTACTGTAGGAACTCTCACTGTCCACTTTGAAGTCTGGTAATAAACCAATTGGTCCGGGACCAATGAAACTAGAACAATAATTAGCAAGGGCTTTATAGTCTTGGTCTGTTAATAGAGTCAGGGACTTAACTAAGACAAAGTCAGGGACTTTTGGTCTTTGTGTGTTCAGAGATATTGGGTTAATCACAAAGTAGAGATCACTTTCGGGTAATTTAGAAAATAATTGTTGTTTAAACTATTAAGTAGGTGATTAATATGGGTCAGAAAGCAACAAAAGGAATGGGTTTATTGTCAGAATACAAAATGAAAATCGGAGAGTTACCGGGACGAGATATCATGGTCCAGCTTGGGCTAAGCCTAGTGGCCACCCAAAATGGCCTCCGACCCAGGGAATTACAGACCAAAAATATCTTCCACACCACCACATCTAACAGCTTCTACTCTCTCGACATTGTCGGGAATGATTCTGCCAAGGTAGCTGAAAGTCTAAGAGAACAGTCTGAAGATATCTGCCCAGCAGCACCAGGACAGGAACAACAAACATGGCCATTACATGTCACCCTGAAGTTCATGGGAGACCGGACGACAAGTAGTTAAACCAATTCTCACAGTTGCCCACTGTTAGACTATAAATATTTTACCTGACTCCAATTCCTTAACTCTGTAGTCTCCAGTCTAACAATGGAGCGTGTTCAGCATCGGAGGAGACAAACCAGGGTTGAGCGAGTTTATCCACAGATGATTTATTCCATTCAAATTGATTCATACAGAGCTCCGGGTCTCCCTCCCATAGAATAAGCCCGCTGAGTGTTGATCTCCCAAAGCGGAGGATAGAAAAGACATTGTCCAAACCCGCGTTTGCCCAGTTATAGTCCAACAAAAATGCATATTCATTCGCTGATTAATAATGAGATGTGGGCTGGTCCAGGGCCGCTGTGAGGGGGGGTTTCTCTGGGCTTCACATCTTCCAGCCTTGAATCCACATCATCCAGACCTCTGTCTCCGCTGGTCCTATAAAGTCCCGACCCTCCGCCCTGCTCTTAGTTCCTCTGCCCTTTGAAGTCCTCCATCTGGTCTCTTATCAGTGTGGATCCCACCTTGAAATAAGAATCTCAGGAAGAGCCTTTTGTTAACATTATAGTTGAGAAGTCTCAGACCCATCCTTCTGTTCATATTGTATTTGAGTTGGGAACCAGTGGTGACTCTAAAACAAGACCGCCACAACAAAAGGAATGAGTAAAATGTGATATCAAAATGAAACAGCTATACTAAAAAGAATGAGTAAAATATGATATCAAAATGAAACAGCTATACTAAAAAGAATGAGTAAAGTATGATATCAAAATGAAACAGCTTTACTAAAAAGAATGAGTAAAATATGTCATATTCTTCATTCCCTCTCTTGGTCTCCTAAAGAGACCAGATCAACAACACCACACAGGTTAGTGTCAAATGAAATGTAAAACTATATTAGTATAAAAACAAAGAAGCACTACATTAGTATATCCATGAACACGTGCCCAGCGGGGTCAGTTTGGCGCAACTGGACATACTGACCTCTAGGGCCTGGTCCCACTGCTTTATCGATCAGTCGAGTGACTAGAGTACGAGCTAAGGGGAAGATACAACAGCTACAGAGAATAAGCAGAGTAATGAGCACTCCAGCAGATATGAGGATGTTGCCTATCAAACCTTTCCAGGCACCAAAATAATCCATCCATTGGTCCCAGATTGAGGTGTCCACACCTGACTGATCGGCCATCTTATTAGTCAGGGTTCGGAGGCCTTCTAAAGCTTTGGTGAGACGTCCATTTGGAGCAGTGTTATTAGGAATGAAAGTACAACAGGCATCACCAAAGATAGCACACACACCACCCTTCTCAGCCAATAACATGTCTAATGCTATACGATTTTGGAAGGCCATGAGGGATGTTGCCGCTAGCTGGTCACGTACCGCCTCTAACAACTCAACCGTGTAATTGCCAAGTCGCTGGACATTGTAATGAATATAATTGATGCGATCAACATTTTTGTTGGGAGTTACCCAAATTAGAATACTTTCGAATCCCGCTGAAACCTGATTAGCAAGTTTATACTCATTAGGAACGCCACGGGGGACGCCTATGGCGTCAATATAGGTGGGATCGGAGTTACCCATCCAGGTGTGTGGTGCTCTCTTTTGGCGATGCAAGACCTCCTTTAGGTTTGGAGGTAACCTTATTTCAGCTGTGAGATTCACTGAGGAAACAGAAACAGGAAGTAACAGAGACACCACAGAACACACACCCGCAGCATTTGTGGGCAATCTATCATACAACTTATCACTTCCACACCATAACCAGATGTCAGCTCGGGATAAGGGGTATGGTACCGGAAAGAACATGTTTGATACACACCAGTCAGACGGAATGCTTCCCAATGATGTTCCAGTCCCTTGTAATTTGAGGCAGGTAAAATTTTGGCGTGCTACTGATTTGTCAAAAATTGGTTTTTCTTTGTTCTCTTGGGTAAGTGGGAATATCGAATCGTATTTAGAGCACTTAAAGGTTGGATTGGTGTTTTTTAGGAGGTTCACAATACATTCTTTATCAATTGGGGCCGAAATGATAGGGAGTACGGGTCGGGCACCCATACATACAAGACAATCATTTCGGGTTTCGCTGGCAGCTTGTTCCGCCATTAACAGCCAATTGTTAGATAACGCTGAAACACCTGTAGTCATTCTAAACCACTCGTCCACTGATGGTTTGCCATGAATTATCTGGACTTTACTCAATCTAGGGGATACAAATGACGGAATCACCTTGCCGGTTGTCGCCTGAGTAATATTGGGGTTTTTACATATCCCCACTGACCAGCATGGATCGTTGTCCGAACACCATACACACAGGTTCAGGAAGCTACACTTTGTGGACCATGAAGTCCAGTCCCCCTCCCTCCACAGAGGTAAAGTGCCTTCCGACTCATTTATCCTGAGATACAAACCAGAATTATCAACAGAAAAATTTGAAACCCTCTTTTGCCATTCTTAAGCTATTTTTGACCAGCCATAAGTACCAGGTGACCAGCGGGTCGACTGATCCATTACAAAGGTGTGTGCCCAATTACCCCTTGTGTCCTGGTACGGCCTAGCATCAATATACCATTGGTATCTGTTTCCCCAATCCGAACCTCTTCCATTATTTGTTGAGTATAACGCTGCGTATGGAATAAACATGCGAATTTCGAACGTACCGTTGTAACAAAACCATAGCCTATTGTCATATAATATCCTTTGATTTACTGTGTCCGTCCATTTTCTTGTTCGACCCGGGGCACACGGATCATAGCTTACCAGCGAAAAATTCCCAAACACTACTTTGGATGGGCGTCTTCTAAGACCTCCATACCGTACTGAGGTTGCAGGTCTTTTAAATCGCTTGTGTACCAATGATGTCCCTTTCGTTGGAGATGTCAATGTCATTGGAGCCGCATCCGTCTGATTGTAGATTGCCCAACAGGTGTATGACATACACATATGAAGTGCTCCTTCAAAAAATAACAAGAGAAAGATTAAAACAATAATCACTAAGCAAACACATCCTATACAACACTTCCCTCTCTTGGACTGGGTTAAGCCCAGTCCAGAGCAGGAACTAGGTTTCATGCTTAGATATATGCGTGTCCGGATCCCGGGAGAATCAAAAGTCCCCTTTGGAGGATCCTGTGGTGGAGTGTGTAGTTATGGGTTAGGTGGATCCACAGGTCTAGTCTGGGAATAATGAAAACACTTCTTTCCCTTATGTTCAAGTTGAACCGCCTTTGATGTACGTGCAGTCACTTTGAAGGGACCTGTCCACTTGGGCTCAGAACACTTCCGGGATAGAACTTTGAGAAGAACGTGGGTTGAAATTGTGGGTTCCTCCTGTGGGTGATCCCGTGCAGCCGCAGTAGTCCCCTCCACCTGTGCAGAAATACTAGATACCAGAGAATGCAATTGAGACCAATATGCTGCGTGTGAGAGATCGGGTAACGGTACTTCTTCGTACGGGGTGAGTGAGAAACTGGGACTAGGGCATCAACCGGCCCGTAAGCAATTCGAATGGGGCAAAATTTGTGGTTTTGTTGATGGTTTGACGGATAGAGAGTAAAGCCAATGGGAGGGCTTGAAGCCAAGACATTTTGGTGTTGTACATTATTTTCGCCAATTTCTCTTTCAATGTACGGTTCAAACGTTCAACTTTACCTTGGCTTGTGGGTGGTAAACACAACCGAAACGATGTTTAAGGCCCAGCATGCTTTCAACCTTCTGTAGGGCCTTATTGTTAAAGTGAGTACCATTATCCGATCTAATGAGTGCAGGAAAACCATGTGAAGGAATATAATAAGTCACTAAAGCCTTAATGACTGCTGTTGAGTCCTCTTTAGCACACGGGTACGCCTTTGGCCAATGAGAGAATGAGTCTACAATGACCAGAAGATATCTTTTCCCGTTTGCACGTTGAGTCATGTCCATAAAGTCAATGGTGATCTCAGCCCCTGGCCAGAGGGCTGGATGAAAATCACCAGGTCTGGGTTTAAGGGTCGGTTTGGCGTTAAAAAACATACATGTCTTACAGTCGTTAACGTGCCGCCACACAAGGGAAGACAAGTGTGGGTGCCACCAGTTAGTCAATTTAGTCATCATCGCCTGGGGGCCCACATGAGCAGGTGAGTGGGCCTCCGTCAAGACAGACACAGATAATGGTCCCATGGGAATTACCGGACATCCCGTGGGACCCACCCATACACCATCCACACGTTTCACAGCACCCGCATGCGCCCACACAGTCCGTTCCCCCGGAGAAGCAGACTGCTGGCCTTCCAGAATCACATCCACAGAAAAACTCTCATGCACCGGCTCTGAGTGGTGGTGGTCCGATGTCAATACAACCATATTAGAAGGATTATCTACCCCGTACCCCGCTATTGATTTTGCTAATTGATCAGCCGCATGATTACCCCTAGATGCAAACGATGTAGATTTGGAGTGACCAGGAACTTTAACAATCGCTAATTGAGACGGAAGTAACATGGCTTCGCGCAAACGCAAAATGATATCTTTGTGTGCAATGATTCGACCTTTGGCCGTGGTGTAAGCATTGCGTTCCCATTCAGGGAGGTCAATGACAGCGGCCGAAACGGCATAAGCCGAGTCACTATAAATAGTAACTGGATGACCTGTTGCGGTCTCCAAGGCCAAACAGAGTGCCAACAGTTCAGCCGCTTTGGCAGACTGGTTAGTGGTCTGTATAGAAGATGCACAAGGCACGAAGTCATCCCCCTTGCTCTCCACTACGGCAGCCGCCGCACAGAGACGTCCTGAATGGTCTCTCCAACAACAACCATCTGTAAACATGATGCGACCAAATGTAAGCGGTTTAGTATTGAGATCAGGCCAAACGTACCTTTGGTGATTAACCCTCATAGCACATTCATGTGGTCCTAGCTGAATGTTATCCGCCATATTGATACCTGTGTGAACGTAATTGATGTTTGGAGCTGTGAGAATACGTAAAAGTCTAGACTGTCGAAGCGATGATAAGGTAAATGCTGATGAAGCCACATACGCCGATACCCCATGATCAGTCAGAACATATATGAGATGTCCCATCACTGTATGAGCTGTTTTAAGAAGCACTTTAGCGAGCCCTGCTGCATAACGAGTACACTCTGGTTGACGAAGCTCAACACCATCTAGTGTTACGCTACAATACATCAATACCCGCCTAGTCATCGAAACCTTCTGAAATAAAACAGCATTTACTGTAGTCGCCGAATTAGACACATCAAAATGAAAAGGTTTGTCGAAATCAGGGTTGGCCAGGGCAGCCGCAGAGGCCAGTTCTTGAACCAGAGACACAAAGGTTTCATCTGCTTCTTTCGTCCAATCAAGTTGTGCTCTAAGATTCTTAACACCTTTGTCTTTTACCAGAACACGAAGTGTATGTGTCTTGTCCACATAACATGGTATATAGGTCCTATTGTAGCCACAGAGACCCAGAAATGACAACATGTCTTTGACGGTTTGGGGCCTGGAATGAGACAAAATGGTTTTTCGATGTTCAGGTGACATGGACAGTCCTTTGGCTGACACAACACGGCCTAGAAAAGTTACTTCTCTTCGACAACACCGAAGCTTCTTCTTTGACACTTTGAAACCAATATTATGAAGTTTTAGCAGGACCATCCTAGTGACCGCCAGACAGATTTCAGAAGTGGTTGTCGCAATGCAAAGGTCATCCACATACTGTAAAAGAACAGAGTTTTCAGGTAACGTTAGGTCTTGTAACAGGTCCTTCAGACACTGATTAAAAATACCAGGTGAGTTTTTAAACCCTTGTGGCAGGCGCTGATACTGCATGTAGACACCATGATAGGTGAACGCAAAGTACTGTCTGGCTGAAGGATGCAAAGGTACACAGAAAAAGGCGTTAGCTAGATCAATACAAGTAAACCATTGATACACTGGACTGAGCGAAGTCAACATTCTATGGGGGTCGGGTACTGGTAGGATCGGAGTCAGCGTCGCGTCGTTCACAGGTCTAAGGTCATGTGCCATACGGTAACTCTGTCCATCCGCCTTAAGTACTGGTCGCAATGCCGTGTTCCATCGTGAGTTAGAAAGTTCTATCACACCTGCGTCCCACAGTCCACCTAGAGTGTCTTCCATACCATTGTCCACATCTGGAGTCCATCTATATTGTGGCCTGTGGATGATGGCACTCTCATCTATAAGTCATCTTCTGTGTCATAAAACAAAGTACAATGAAAGTCATCCTTGGGCGGATGGTAAGGCCGGAGTGAATCAACGAATGATTTCCACTGGTGATAAACAAACAACAGTTCCCCAGTGGCCGGAGTTTCAGGCTCAAGACATGACCAATAGATTGTTGCTACCTCAGTGTCTTGTTGCAAGGGACACATCAACCATTGTCCACATGTTCATACTGGTTGCGAACACGGAATCTTTGCACCATTTGGTAAAGTCACTGTGAGGCCATCCGGCGCACATAAGATGGTAGCTCCAATAGACATCAACAAGTCTCTTCCCATTAAATTCACAGGTGTTTGGGGTGAATGGACGTAGGAATGAAATAGAGTCTGTTTTAGGTGGGGTATTTCCGTTTGCAGTGGTCTGGTAATAGGCAGAGCTTGAGGAGATCCCGAGAAGCCGACCAAAGTTATGGTTGAAGAGGAGAGACAACCGGCTGTGAGCGGCATGTTCAAAGATGAGTATGTTGCTCCCGTGTCCACCAAAGCTGATGTTTGGACGCTGTTGATTCTCATATGAAGCATTGGGTCTGCCGTTCCCCTGCTTACCGAGCCTCTCGGGCACCCCTATTCGGAGTGTGGAGGATCCCATGGACTGTGAGGATCATCTCCACCCTGGTAATATTGTCCAGTTGACTGAGCTGGCTGCTATGACCGCCATGGTCTGCCAGTGCCTCTTTCTCCTCCGCGCGTGGGCCGCTGTTGATGTGGTGGCCCCCCCTGTTGTGTTGGGGGTTGCCGCGGGTACTGTCGCTGACTGGGACACTCATGTCTCCAGTGTCCAGGACGGCCACATGTAAAACAGTTGTCTTGTTGGCCCGGTCTCGAGTACCCTTTTCCCCGGCCACCAGAGAAACCACCCCTGCGACCACCGTATCCATCATGGAACTGACCACCATCTTGAGCCCGACCATGGCCCTGGAACATCTGGGCAGATTGGTTTGTCTTTTCCTGTTTAGATTTTTTGGATTCACTATAAAATTTGGAAAGTTGTAATTTTACCAGAGCAGAATTCATATTTAGCGACTCGGCTTTTTCTTTTACCTTCTCGTTATCATACATCTTACAATTGTGAGACAGGTGACGTTTAAACCTTGGTTCATCACCAGTCAAAGAGTCAGGGTCCTTTTTCAACTCCTTTTTCACAGGTTCTGGAAGACCCTCGACAACAGCTGTTCGGAATAAGAGGATATTATCTAATCTGCCCGATGGGTGTCGGCCGGTACTATCTATCCAGGCATTAATGCACTTTTCATAGTGTACCAGACCTCCCACTCCATCGATGTATGGAAACACGGTTGGAGCCATGTCATGGGATCTTGGGAAGGTATTTTTAATTGCCGTAAATAAGGCGCCCGATACCTGGGACAATGGGGTTTCGTGTGGGTACCTGATAGTTTCTGCTTCCTCCTCTATCATTTGTAATTGATGATGAGAGCAGGAAGCTGATATGGCCTGTCTCATGTCACCAAGCGTACAATTCTGTCCGCTCATTAGGGCCAAAAACTTCATCAGCCATGTACTTCCTCCATTCGCCATTGGAGGGAGTTGGTCAGCCAATGTAGCCACATCTCTAAGACCAAGCGGTTCAAATATCATTTCTGCTCCCTGAGGGCGTAGGGGATACATACCTCCAGATGTAGCTTGTACCCGCTTTGCGCTGGGCTTTGGTTTTGGCGCGGCAGTCTTGTCTGGTGTCTCTTTTGCCCCATTGTTACGTGGGCGAAGGGCGTAATGAGATCTCAAATCTGATAGAGCCTGTTTATACATGTCCACACTCTCATTCCCCTGTTCACCTGCAATGTCTGAATAATTATCTGAGTTATAGTCTGATTGTCGATTCGCGTCCTCAAACAGTATAAGATTGTCAGTCAAGTCATCTTTTCCTTTTTTCCTACCTTTCTTTATTTCATTTTTCTGTCGAGTCCCTTTGGTCATTTCTTTTTCATCATTGTCCTCTCGGTCAGTCAAGTCAACTCTGGATCGTTCTGTCCTATCTTTCGCGTGTTCGAGATTACATGCTTTTCCTATGAGGCCTTTTGCCTCGGAGGACATAGCTTCCTCCTCATTCTCAACGTCAAGGATCAATCGTCCCCCTAAAGTCACTATTGGTGCTTGTATGGGTATACCGTGAGGTTTTAATGGAGCTTTATTATTCAGTGGAGGCGCTGAAGGTACAAGAGTCAAAGTTGGTTCGATCTGGGTGGGGGCCCTCACAGCAGCCAAAGCTGTTGACGCAATTACCAGGTTGTGTATTGCCAATCTATGCTGTTCCAACTCCTCCTCCTTTCTCAGTATCGACCCCCGCCTCCACCTCCACACCTCCTCTTTGCTCCTTCGGAGTTCCACCTCCTTAGCTGTGACGTCACGCTCTACTTTCCGCAAAGCAATGGACAAGTTATTCATATTCCATTCATGCTTTTGACCTACAAAATGTACATTTTCTTTTAAAGTACTAAATTGTTTCACCAACTCGCGTCTTATTTTTGGTTGTTTTTTAACTTGAACACCACTCAGAACCTGTGCTTCCACATCTGCATACAAAATTGTCAATTCATTCCATTCTCCACATTCTCCCGCACTCTCACATCCTTCCATTTTCACCAATTCAATCTAGATCAAGTCTCTGGATAAATTTGGAATTTTAGTATGTTCAATTCTAGGAATTATTGTTTCTTTTTTTTTCTTTTTTTAAAATTTTTTTTAGAATCAATTCTAGGAATCAAACATCTGTGGACCCAGTCGTTTCCCTGCTGAAGACTTTAAAATAACTCCTGCATACAACTCTTTCCGGAATCTCTTGTTCCTTTGTTTCATACGACCGTTTTCTCTACCACAAAACGACCGTTCTGGGATCGTCATTAATTCCGACTCTAGGTATATTACAACCTTTTCGGAATCTCCTATTCCCGATATCCCCTTTCTATAGCCACTTCTCCATAATTTAAAAATCCAATAGCAGAATTTTAACGTTTCAGTAATAGGTATTCTGCTTACCTTTCAGTTGATCAGGCGCCTGTCGGAGAAGTCCCAAGAGAAAGGTCTCACGCTCGCCGGCGTGCCCTCACGTTCGCTGACGTGTTTAACTTTTCCTTATTCCCACGTTCGCTGACGTGTTTCGATAACCGCGGCTGGCCTTAACCCATATGTCTACGCAGTCTCCTCCCTGGTTCACGGACGGAGTTATCGGCCTTAACCCCTATCTGTCTACGCAACCGACTCACGGACTGGGTCACCAAAACTGTTAGACTATAAATATTTTACCTGACTCCAATTCCTTAACTCTGTAGTCTCCAGTCTAACAATGGAGCGTGTTCAGCATCGGAGGAGACAAACCAGGGTTGAGCGAGTTTATCCACAGATGATTTATTCCATTCAAATTGATTCATACAGAGCTCCAGGTCTCCCTCCCATAGAATAAGCCCGCTGAGTGTTGATGTCCCAAAGCGGAGGATGGAAAAGACATTGTCCAAACCCGCGTTTGCCCAGTTATAGTCCAACAAAAATGCATATTCATTCGCTGATTAATAATGAGATGTGGGTTGGTCCAGGGCTGCTGTGAGGGGGGGTTTCTCTGGGCTCCACATCTTCCAGCCTTGAATCCACATCATCCGGACCTCTGTCCCCGCTGGTCCTATAAAGTCCCGACCCTCCGCCCTGCTCTTTGTTCCTCTGCCCTTTGAAGTCCTCCATCTGGTCTCTTATCAGTGTGGATCCCACCTTGAAATAAGAATCTCAGGAAGAGCCTTTTGTTAACATTATAGTTGAGGAGTCTCAGACCCATCCTTCTGTTCATATTGAATTTGAGTTGGGAACCAGTGGCGACTCTAAAACAAGACCGCCACAAAAAAAAGGAATGAGTAAAATGTGATATCAAAATGAAACAGCTATATTAAAAAGAATGAGTAAAATATGATATCAAAATGAAACAGCTATACTAAAAAGAATGAGTAAAATATGATATCAAAATGAAACAGCTATACTAAAAAGAATGAGTAAAATATGTCATATTCTTCACCACTCAACGAATCATAATTAACCACGTATATGCAACTGACCTAATGGACAACCCATTGCCCCCCGGACACATTGCCTATGGGGATGGATCATCATCAAAAACCCTGATGGAGAAAAACACAACGTATATGCCGTGGTGACTCAAAAAGACAACCTCAAGACAGGACGACTCCCCGGCGACTGGTCTGCACAAGCCGCAGAAATAGTGGCACTGACAGAGGCATGTAGACTATTCCTAGAACAAGACGTGACGGTGGAAAGACACAGCCCAATCCCTGCTGAATTCCTAAGAGAAATGCAAAATCATGCCCCAGAAAAAGAGAAACTGCAATGGGAAACAGAAGGAGCCACTCAGTACAAGAACGGACTCTATGCAGTAGAAAACAAGCCATGCGTCCCACGATCATTGTTTGAAGTAATTGCCAAATTGAGCCATCGGAGGAGCCATGTCTCAACAGAAGGGATGATCAGTACAGTACAACAAACAATGCATGTTCCCAGAGGTCTCCAAACTTACTTCAATTTTTTTTACAGAAACTGTCTAAACTGCTGTAGACACAACTCTCAAGGCAATGAACGACCCAAGCATGGAACAAGGCAAACAGGAACATATCCCTTCGAGCTTCTGAACATGGATTTCATCAAACTGAACCAAAGTGCTGGACTCGTCGAACAAACCATTAGAACAGTAAAACTCAGACTCAGAAAAACCATGGAAGATACAGGAAAACCATGGCAAGAATGCCTGAGCCTGGTAAAAACTTACATGAGAATCATTCCAACAGCACAGGGATGCACACCATTTGAGGCAGTGAAAGACAGACCCTTCCACTTAACAATGTGGGAAAAAGATCTGGTGGTAGAAGAGAAAGGAGAAACAGAATCCCTCACTAAGTGGTTATGCAAAATGTTCCAAGAAAGAACTGTGATGAATGCAAAATAATCTGCCGACATCTTCTCTGTCTCCCACAGAGGAGGTCCTGTCCCCAGGAGACCTGGTACTGGTCAAGGTGATGAAAAGAAAGTGCTGGTCTTCTCCACGTTGGGACAGACCTCACCGTGTGATTTTGGCCATCATCATCACCGCTCTGTGTTCAACCACATGGGGGGAACGTACCAGAACCTTAGTACACTCCCACTGGAGGAGAATGCCCCACTAGCTAGTTCAGGAAACAATCAGGGGCCCCCAGATCTGCATCCCATTAACCAAGACACCAATCGTCGTTCAAGTCCCTTTGCTCAGCCTACAGCTTACTCACTTGGGATTACACAGGACTGACTCCAGTTATTTTTATTGGTACCTACAAGCTCCCAGAGTCTGAGTGGTCTGGCCAGACACCTTGGACCAGGTCCTCCTCCATACAGGCTACAAAACCATCACATGGCCCCTTTCCAAAGAAGCTACCACCATGACCGCTAACTTCACCAAGTTAGCCACCACCATCAAAGATGGTAAACATATGCTAGAGCTCACGACCAATATCCAACAAAAAGGCTGCATCAACCTATGCGTCCGACCGGACCGACCAGGAAAAAGCCCCCTCTTTACTATCACCATCCGCACTACTAGTCCAGCCATGGTCCCCAAAGTGATTGGTGTGAACCCCTTCGTACAACCATCCGCCACACGCCTACTCAAAATCCGTCCGGCAGGAACACCTAAGCCTGAGTAGATACACCTTATTCTCGCCCATGTCCAAACACAGGAAGAAAACGACTACAACCCGATGATGAGGAACAGTTGGTACAGATACACCGCACTCACAGCCCGCGCCACAACCAATGAGTTGTTATGTCTGTTCCCTCATGCCTACTGCCGTAGCCCAACCACAGCTATGGTCCAACCGACAGAACGAAGAACTCGCCAACCTCACCTACAACTGTATCCTGGGTAATCTGAGAGAATCCTTCCAGCAAAGCTCGACCGCCTACATACCATGGTCGCAGTACCATTAGCAGCTACAGTCAATACCGCAACGTATGTCCAGTGCAACAACCGAACAGACTGTTATCCATCCTGTTTCAACTTCAGCGGACCGGATCCGAAGACCCCTTTGGACCAAGTTCACGTCACCAGGTGCGCCGAGATCAGACACATTCCTTCCCAATCATGGACAGTACTGGACCAAATATGGTGGCTCTGCGAAAGGCAAGTGTATATGATCATCCCCACCAATACAACTGGGCTCTGTGTCCCTACATCTGCATCCGACCACACGTACGTTCTAACAGCAGACTCGATTCCAACTGTCGACGCCAACCCACATCTACCCACCAGGCGTCAACGACGGAGCTTTGATTTCTTCCCCCATGATTCAGTTTGGGGCTCGGATGTCCCCCTCTAATACAAACACTGGTCAGTCTCCTCCAAAATCATGATGGCGGTGTTCCCCAGGGTAGGAACAGCGAAGAACACCCTACGTCTGGAAACCATTGACTACAGATTCCAGGCCCGACACTAATCAATTACTTGTTGCCCTGCAAATGATTGAAACGTATGTGTCCAAAGTCTTAGGGACAACTGTCAGTTTTGGCTGTAGTTAAGACACACTCACTGGTCATTCGACTAGAGTTGCAGTAACATCGCAGTTAACAGGACCCCACTGTAGGAACTCTCACTGTCCACTTTGCAGTCTGGTAATACATATTTTCTATTTAAATTTATCTCACTCTTTCTTAGCCTGCTCCTGAAGTTGTATTTTTAGACCTAACAAACATTTCAGTTTTTTTGCCCTAATGTGCGTTTCATGCGCTGAAAATCACGTTTTGGCCAAGTATCATAGTTTTCACTATAACTTAACCTAACCCTAACCCTAACCCTAACCCTTACCATAACCCTAACCCTAACCCTAACCCTCCCTAACCCAAACCCTAACCCTAACCCTAACCCTAACCCTAACCCTAACCCAAACCCTAACCCTAACCCTAACCCTAACTTCCATCACTTAGAATGATATCAAATGAAAAACCGACTTAATTTGGACGATTATACACTATATACACAGTAACTATGTGTCACTGACAGTTTGTTTCGCAGCGGGGGAACATTTCAGTTTTTATTGCCTTAATGTGCATTTCGTGCGCTGAAAATCACGTTTTGGCCAAGTATCATAGTTTTCACTATAACTTAATTTCTATCACTTAGAATGATGCCAAATGAAAAACTCACTTGAATTGGACGATAATACACTATATACACAGTAACTATGTGTCTCTGACAGTTTGTTTCGCAGCAGGGGAACATTTCAGTTTTTATTGCCTTAACGTGCGTTTCATGCGCTGAAAATCACGTTTTGGCCAAGTATCATAGTTTTCACTATAACTTAACTTCTATCACTTAGAATGATGCTAAATGCAAAACTTACTTGAAGTGGACGATTTTACACTATATACACAGTAACTATGTGCCTCTGACAGTTTGTCTCGCAGCAGGGGAACATTTCAGTTTTTATTGCCTTAACGTGCGTTTCATGCGCTGAAAATCACGTTTTGGCCAAGTATCATAGTTTTCACTATAACTTAATTTCTAGCACTTAGAATGTTGCCAAATGCAATACTTACTTGAATTGGACGATTTTACACTATATTCACAGTAACTATGTGCCTCTGACAGTTTGTTTCGCAGCAGGGGAACATTTCAGTTTTTATTGCCTTAACGTGCGTTTCATGCGCTGAAAATCACGTTTTGGCCAAGTATCATAATTTTTTACTATAACTTAATTTCTATCACTTAGAATGATGCCAAATGAAAAACTTACTTGAATTGGACGATTTTACACTATATACATGTGACAGGGTGAAGTGATTGATGTTAGACATGAGTGCAGGTGTTAAGTTGAAAGGGGACTCATGCCGCTAGCAATGAGTGCAGGTGTTAAGTTGAAAGGGGACTCATGCCGCTAGCATGCGTTAAACAAGGGGCGATGACGTAATGACTAACCAATGGTCATAGACCTTGGTAGGGTATAATAACGGGCTATTCAGACAGTTATCTAAGTTGGTTTATGGAAATACAACAAAGAGCCTGTCTGATTATTTCACCCGTCTTTTAAAGGTATGTTGCTTGTTTTGTATTAACAACTGAGTGTGAGATGTGCAAGAGGCAATAGTAGCATGTCAGAAAGAACGTAATGCTTAAGTGATGCTTGTTTACTTCTTTATGTGTGCGCGTAAATGTGCGAGGCTCGGGTATTGTTTGCAGCAGGCTACCTTCGGCCGCTGGTTGTTTGCTTTTTCGTGTGTGCGAGTAAATGTGCGAGTCTCGAGTGTTGTTTAAAGCGAGCTACCTTCGACCGTGGGTTATTGACTTTTTTTTATGTGTGTGCGCGAATGTGCGCGTCTCGGGCGCATTGTCTACCGCAGGCTACTTTCGGCCGCCGTTATAACAGTAGCATAATAGTATGCAGTAAATGACGGCCGGAACAAAAAGTAACAAGTTACAATACTCATAAGTTATAATCGTTTATGCAGCAAGTACATTGCTTTGGATTATAACGGGTTGTTAATATGTTACTATGTATATATTTGAGTGTTATTGTATATTATGTTTTGTGTGAATTGCTTTGATATAACTAAAAAGTTGGTTTTTGGAAATACAACAAAGAGCCTGTCTGATTATTTCACCCGTCTTTTAAAGGCGAAATACCACTACCACCTACCACCCCGTGGATGGAAAATCACGGGTACAACATTTTTGGAGGCACCGCTGGGATGTGCTGCTTTGATGTCCAGTATTCACAACCTGAGTACTGAATGCTGAGCCCGCAAAACCTAAACCACAACCAGGATCAAGACAGTGAGAAGAGGTGTTGCTGTTAAAAGGAACGTGAAGTTGGCAGAGTACTCGTCATCTGAGGCCAGTAGAGATCATCAGAGAGACGGTAAAAACGTGCCAGTTCAGTGTTCACTTTTGCATCACAAACCAAACTCCTACCGTGTTGAGAAAATGGAAATGGAACGGGAGCAAGTACGCATAGAGGTAGAAGAAATGTTGTACAAGCTAACAGTTAATGACCTGTTAGAAATATGTGATTTCCTTAACATAGGGAAAGCGAAACGCATATCAGAATACACATTGTTGGGTCACATCGATAACCACCTGGAAAGGAACGAACTCAAAGACGAGGACCAAGGTATGTCTGAGTTGTTAAAATTAAAAGAGGGGATAAGGATGTTGTATGAAGACAGAAGACTGGGGTGGCAGAGACTTTTTGGGGCAAAGCAGGCAATAAATAGTGAACACTTGGCCTCTCTTGAGCGCGAAAAAACTCTCAAGAGGGACCTTGAAGCCATGCAACAAGAACAAGCTAAGCAAAGAAGAGATTTGTTGGAGCAGCTCTCTGCGAGAAATGAAGCTATAGAAAATCAGCGGTACGAAATTATAGAATTGAAGGACCAGCTTGACAAAACAGTTGGCTGTTTAGCAAAGGCAGCAGCAGATGCGGAAGCAAAAGAATTGAAGCTTTCATCTTATGAAGAGGAAATGGCCCGACAGAAAAAACTCTTGGCGCTAGAAAACTCGCATACTGATGAAATCGTTCAATCTAAAGATCACATCATCAAAAGACTGGAAGAGGACATATTGCAACAGAGAGAAGCCTTTCAGAAAAAGATTGACCATCTTGAACTTCAGTTTGAACAAGCTGAGCAGCAGAAAACTGATGAGATTAGCGTACTGCAAGAAGAAAAAATGGCTCTGGAGAAACAGGTGGACATGTTTGTTGTGGAGAAGGAGAAACTTTTTCAGACCAAGCAAGCAACAGAAAGAGAGATTATGGCATCTCTCCAGAGGGAGGAAGTACTGAAAGAGGAGCTTGAATTATTGAAGCTGCAAAAAGTTACATTCTTGAGAGAAAGGGAACAAGAACAGGCGAATGAGAGGTTGTTAAAGATGAAATCAACAAGAGCTTTGACGCAATATGGTAGAGATACTGACAAGTCTCCCCTTGAATGTCAAAAATCTAGTGAATTAATTCCTACTCAACAGACAAAGACGAGTAGATTCCCAAGGGTCAAACCAAAACCAGAACCGACGGAGATACAGAAATCGAATTGGAAGGAGCCTTCGAATAGACTTGTCCATGTTTATGTTGTACCCGTGATTTTCTTTCACGGGTAGAAGATGGTGGTATTTCGCCTTTAAAAGACGGGTGAAATAATCAGACAGGCTCTTTGTTGTATTTCCAAAAACCAACTTTAGTTATATAAGCAATTCACACAAAACATAATATACAATAACACTCAAATATATACATAGTAACAATATTAACCACCCGTTATAATCCAAAGCAATGTACTTGCTGCATAAACGATTATAACTTATGAGTATTGTATCTTGTTACCTTTTGTTCCGGCCGTCATTTACTGCATACTATTATGCTACTGTTATAACGGCGGCCGAAAGTAGCCTGCTGTAGACAATGCACCCGAGACGCGCACATTCGCGCACACACATAAAAAAAAAAGTAAATAATCAGCGGCCGAAGGTAGCTTGCTGTAAACAATACCCGAGCCTCGCACATTTACGCGCACACATAAAGAAGTAAACAAGCATCACTTAAGCATTACGTTCTTTCTGACATGCTACTATTGCCTCTTGCACATCTCACACTCAGTCGTTATACAAAACAAAGCAACATACCTTTAAAAGACGGGTGCAATAATCAGACAGGCTCTTTGTTGTATTTCCAAAAACCAACTTAGATAAATGTCTGAATAGCCCGTTATTATACCCTACCAAGGTCTATGACCATTGGTTAGTCATTACGTCATCGCCCCTTGTTTAACGCATGCTAGCGGCATGAGTCCCCTTTCAACTTAACACCTGCTGCACTCATGTCTAACATCAACTACTTAACCCTGTCACACTAGCGGCATGAGTCCCTTTTTAACTTAACACCTGCACTCATGTATAACATCAATCACTTCACCCTGTCACACTCTCCCCCACAAAAACAAATGTCGTCCCGACATTAATATGCTCCCAAACATTTCCACTTTGGTGAGCCGATGCTCATTACAGTCCAGGCGGCCCGGGCCACAGTTCAAATATAATCCACAACTCGTACGGTCCACGTTTTACTGGATGGCACAGTAATCACAGTCCATAACAGTCCATAACAGTCCATAACAGTCCATAACAGTCCATGACAGTCCATGACAGTCCATGACAGTCGTCCTTGTATGTTCAAGCTTGTTGGAGTCCAAACAAAAAAGGTGGCTGCAGGTAATATGGATGCAGGTGTACTAACCAAGGGCCCACTCCTGGTGCAGGGTAAACAGTTAGCCGCTCCTGCGGTGACTGTGTACTATAACAGGAGGGGATTCCAAGATGGTCATAGGTCGTACGTCGTGGTGGGTGTCTCTCCCTTCTCGGCCGTTCATCAGTCAGCGCCTCAGGTTCCGTCACGGCGGTTGGCGGGAAAGTCTCTGATAACTGCCCGCGCTCCGGCTCCATCTCCTGGGCACCTCTCTCATTTAGCTGGCGCAGCTCACAGTGGAAGTCATCCTCGTCATCGCCTTCTTTTTCTGACTCCTGATGAGATGCCGGCTGCTGTTTCTTTCTCGGCGTCCTCGTGCCGATTTTCCCTTCTTCTGGTGTTATCTCAACGGGCAAATGTTCACAAGACATTAGTAGATTTCTGTACAGAATTCTGGAACGATCTTTACCTCTTCCTGGCCTAACTTCATAAATTAGTAGGCCAGATCCCATTTGCTTCACCACTGTGTGAACTGCATCTTCCCAGAAGTCACGGAGTTTCCCAGGTCCTCCTCTTGGTGTCAGGTTGTCTGGTTTTGGTTTGACCTTTGGGAATCTACTCGTCTTTGTCTGTTGAGTAGGCATTAATTCACTAGATTTTTGACATTCAAGGGGAGGCTTGTCAGTATCTCTACCATATTGCGTCAAAGCTCTTGTTGATTTCATCTTTAACCTCTCATTCGCCTGTTCTTGTTCCCTTTCTCTCAAGAATGTAACTTTTTGCAGCTTCAATAATTCAAGCTCCTCTTTCAGTACTTCCTCCCTCTGGAGAGATGCCATAATCTCTCTTTCTGTTGCTTGCTTGGTCTGAAAAAGTTTCTCCTTCTCCACAACAAACATGTCCACCTGTTTCTCCAGGACCATTTTTTCTTCTTGCAGTACGCTAATCTCATCAGTTTTCTGCTGCTCAGCTTGTTCAAACTGAAGTTCAAGATGGTCAATCTTTTTCTGAAAGGCTTCTCTCTGTTGCAATATGTCCTCTTCCAGTCTTTTGATGATGTGATCTTTAGATTGAACGATTTCATCAGTATGCGAGTTTTCTAGCGCCAAGAGTTTTTTCTGTCGGGCTATTTCCTCTTCATAAGATGAAAGCTTCAATTCTTTTGCTTCCGCATCTGCTGCTGCCTTTGCTAAACAGCCAACTGTTTTGTCAAGCTGGTCCTTCAATTCTATAATTTCGTACCGCTGATTTTCTATAGCTTCATTTCTCGCAGAGAGCTGCTCCAACAAATCTCTTCTTTGCTTAGCTTGTTCTTGTTGCATGGCTTCAAGGTCCCTCTTGAGAGTTTTTTCGCGCTCAAGAGAGGCCAAGTGTTCACTATTTATTGCCTGCTTTGCCCCAAAAAGTCTCTGCCACCCCAGTCTTCTGTCTTCATACAACATCCTTATCCCCTCTTTTAATTTTAACAACTCAGACATACCTTGGTCCTCGTCTTTGAGTTCGTTCCTTTCCAGGTGGTTATCGATGTGACCCAACAATGTGTATTCTGATATGCGTTTCGCTTTCCCTATGTTAAGGAAATCACATATTTCTAACAGGTCATTAACTGTTAGCTTGTACAACATTTCTTCTACCTCTATGCGTACTTGCTCCCGTTCCATTTCCATTTTCTCAACACGGTAGGAGTTTGGTTTGTGATGCAAAAGTGAACACTGAACTGGCACGTTTTTACCATCTCTCTGATGATCTCTACTGGCCTCAGATGACGAGTACTCTGCCAACTTCACGTTCCTTTTAACAGCAACACCTCTTCTCACTGTCTTGATCCTGGTTGTGGTTTAGGTTTTGCGGGCTCAGCATTCAGTACTCAGGTTGTGAATACTGGACATCAAAGCAGCAAATCCCAGCGGTGCCTCCAAAAATGTTGTACCCGTGATTTTCTTTCACGGGTAGAAGATGGTGGTATTTCGCCTTTAAAAGACGGGTGAAATAATCAGACAGGCTCTTTGTTGTATTTCCAAAAACCAACTTTAGTTATATAAGCAATTCACACAAAACATAATATACAATAACACTCAAATATATACATAGTAACAATATTAACCACCCGTTATAATCCAAAGCAATGTACTTGCTGCATAAACGATTATAACTTATGAGTATTGTATCTTGTTACCTTTTGTTCCGGCCGTCATTTACTGCATACTATTATGCTACTGTTATAACGGCGGCCGAAAGTAGCCTGCTGTAGACAATGCACCCGAGACGCGCACATTCGCGCACACACATAAAAAAAAAAGTAAATAATCAGCGGCCGAAGGTAGCTTGCTGTAAACAATACCCGAGCCTCGCACATTTACGCGCACACATAAAGAAGTAAACAAGCATCACTTAAGCATTACGTTCTTTCTGACATGCTACTATTGCCTCTTGCACATCTCACACTCAGTCGTTATACAAAACAAAGCAACATACCTTTAAAAGACGGGTGCAATAATCAGACAGGCTCTTTGTTGTATTTCCAAAAACCAACTTAGATAAATGTCTGAATAGCCCGTTATTATACCCTACCAAGGTCTATGACCATTGGTTAGTCATTACGTCATCGCCCCTTGTTTAACGCATGCTAGCGGCATGAATCCCCTTTCAACTTAACACCTGCTGCACTCATGTCTAACATCAACTACTTAACCCTGTCACACTAGCGGCATGAGTCCCTTTTTAACTTAACACCTGCACTCATGTATAACATCAATCACTTCACCCTGTCACATTTACAACTGTACCCGTTGTGATGTGACAGGTTATTCACCATTTTATCTACTGTTCGGGAGTTCTGTGCTACAACCAGGAGAGCGCATCCTGATGGAAAAGCTGACACCAAGAGGAGGACCTGGGAAACTCCGTGACTTCTGGGAAGATACAGTTCACACAGTGGTAAAGCAAATGGGATCTGGCCTACTAATTTATGAAGTTAGGCCAGGAAGAGGTAAAGATCGTTCCAGAATTCTGTACAGAAATCTACTAATGTCTTGTGAACATTTGCCCGTTGAGATAACACCAGAAGAAGGGAAAATCGGCACGAGGACGCCGAGAAAGAAAAAGCAGCCGGCATCTCATCAGGAGTCAGAAAAGGAAGGCGATGACGAGGATGACTTCCACTGTGAGCTGCGCCAGCTAAATGAGAGAGGTGCCCAGGAGATGGAGCCGGAGCGCGGGCAGTTCTCAGAGACTTCCCCGCCAACCGCCGTGACGGAACCTGAGGCGCTGACTGATGAACGGCCGAGAAGGGAGAGACACCCACCACGGCGTACGACCTATGACCATCTTGGAATCCCCTCCTGTTATAGTACACAGTCACCGCAGGAGCCGCTAACTGTTTACCCTGCACCAGGAGTGGGCCCCATGGTTAGTACACCTGCATCCATATTACCTGCAGCCACCTTTTTTGTTTGGACTCCAACAAGCTTGAACATACAAGGACGACGTGCATGATGCGGTCATGGACTGTCATGGACTGTCATGGACTGTCATGGACTGTCATGGACTGTCATGGACTGTTATGGACTGTTATGGACTGTGATTACTGTGCCATCCAGTAAAACGTGGACCGTACGAGTTGTGGATTATATTTGAACTGTGGCCCGGGCCGCCTGGACTGTAATGAGCATCGGCTCACCAAAGTGGAAATGTTTGGGAGCATATTAATGTCGGGACGACATTTGTTTTTGTGGGGGAGAGTGTGACAGGGTGAAGTGATTGATGTTAGACATGAGTGCAGGTGTTAAGTTGAAAGGGGACTCATGCCGCTAGCAATGAGTGCAGGTGTTAAGTTGAAAGGGGACTCATGCCGCTAGCATGCGTTAAACAAGGGGCGATGACGTAATGACTAACCAATGGTCATAGACCTTGGTAGGGTATAATAACGGGCTATTCAGACAGTTATCTAAGTTGGTTTTTGGAAATACAACAAAGAGCCTGTCTGATTATTTCACCCGTCTTTTAAAGGTATGTTGCTTGTTTTGTATTAACAACTGAGTGTGAGATGTGCAAGAGGCAATAGTAGCATGTCAGAAAGAACGTAATGCTTAAGTGATGCTTGTTTACTTCTTTATGTGTGCGCGTAAATGTGCGAGGCTCGGGTATTGTTTGCAGCAGGCTACCTTCGGCCGCTGGTTGTTTGCTTTTTCGTGTGTGCGAGTAAATGTGCGAGTCTCGAGTGTTGTTTAAAGCGAGCTACCTTCGACCGTGGGTTATTGACTTTTTTTTATGTGTGTGCGCGAATGTGCGCGTCTCGGGCGCATTGTCTACCGCAGGCTACTTTCGGCCGCCGTTATAACAGTAGCATAATAGTATGCAGTAAATGACGGCCGGAACAAAAAGTAACAAGTTACAATACTCATAAGTTATAATCGTTTATGCAGCAAGTACATTGCTTTGGATTATAACGGGTTGTTAATATGTTACTATGTATATATTTGAGTGTTATTGTATATTATGTTTTGTGTGAATTGCTTTGATATAACTAAAAAGTTGGTTTTTGGAAATACAACAAAGAGCCTGTCTGATTATTTCACCCGTCTTTTAAAGGCGAAATACCACTACCACCTACCACCCCGTGGATGGAAAATCACGGGTACAACATACACAGTAACTATGTGTCTCTGACAGTTTGTTTCGCAGCAGGGGAACATTTCAGTTTTTATTGCCTTAACGTGCGTTTCATGTGCTGAAAATCACGTTTTGGCCAAGTATCATAGTTTTCACTATAACTTAATTTCTATCACTTAGAATGTTGCCAAATGCAATACTTACTTGAATTGGACGATTTTACACTATATACACAGTAACTATGTGTCTCTGACAGTTTGTTTCGCAGCAGGGGAACATTTCAGTTTTTATTGCCTTAACGTGCGTTTCATGCGCTGAAAATCACGTTTTGGCCAAGTATCATAGTTTTCACTATAACTTAATTTCTATCGCTTAGAATGATGCTAAATGCAAAACTTACTTGAATTGGACGATTTTATACTATATACACAGTAACTATGTGCCTCTGACAGTTGTTTCGCAGCCGGGGAACATTTCAGTTTTTATTGCCTTAACGTGCGTTTCATGTGCTTAAAATCACGTTTTGGCCAAGTATCACAATTTTCACTATAACTTAATTTCTATCACTTAGAATGATGCTAAATGAAAAACTTACTTGAATTGGACGATAATACACTATATACACAGTAACTATGTGTCTCTGACAGTTTGTTTCGCAGCAGGGGAACATTTCAGTTTTTATTGCCTTAATGTGCGTTTCATGCGCTGAAAATCACGTTTTGGCCAAGTATAATAGTTTTCACTATAACTTAATTTCTAGCACTTAGAATGAGGCCAAATGAAAAACTTACTTGAATTGGACAATTGTACACTACATACACAGTAACTATATGTCTCTGACAGTTTGTTTCGCAGCAGGGGAACATTTCAGTTTTTATTGCCTTAACGTGCGTTTCATGCGCTGAAAATCACGTTTTGGGCAAGTATCATAATTTTCACTATAACTTAATTTCTATCACTTAGAATGATGCTAAATGCAAAACTTACTTAAATTGGACGATTTTACACTATATACACAGTAACTATGTGCCTCCGACAGTTTGTTTCGCAGCCGGGCAACATTTCAGTTTTTATTGCCTTAACGTGCGTTTCATGTGCTGAAAATCACGTTTTGGCCAAGTATCAAAATTTTCAATATAACTTAATTTCCATCACTTAGAATGATGCTAAATGCAAAACGTACTTGAATTGGACGATTTTACACTATATACACAGTAACTATGTGTCTCTGACAGTTTGTTTGGCAGCAGGGGAACATTTCAGTTTTTATTGCCTGAATGTGCTTTTCATGCGCTGAAAATCATGTTTAGGCCAAGTATCATGGTTTTTATTATAACTTAATATCTAGCCATTAGAATGATGCCAAATTAAAAACTTATTAAATTATAAAATTTGATGATATTACACTATATATAGAGAGACATTTGTGTCTCTGACAGTTTTACACAGTTTTACAAGTTATGACTCCAAACTCTTAATTTACAATTCTGCCTTTATGGATACATTGCATCACCACCCCCTGAGTGGATTTACCTCTCACTGTCTTTCACTTACCTTCATTCAGCATGTAGGTGTCAGATCACCTTGTACCTAATGTCTATTCATATTACCTCACTCGAAGTTATTACACAGAAGGGATTGTGTTATGTTACCCCAAGTTTAGAGTCCCAACGGATGTGGGAAACTTACAGCGTCTGTCTGCCAGAGAGCAGCAGCTGGAACCGATTGTGACCAGGGTGGCATGGGTCCCTGATCATGTCCCTGGCTCTGCTGAGGTAACGAGGGCTGGCAATGTCTTCCAGTGAGGGCAGAGTAGCCGACGATCTTCTGCGTAGTGGTGATACCTTTCTAAATAGCCTTTTTGTCTGCTGCCGTTCTTTCCGCGTACCACCAAATGTGCTTTTTATGCGCTGATAAGCACATTTTGGTCGAATATGAAATTTTCCAAGTGTGCACTTGACCCTGGATGACCTGGAGAGTGACAGTTACTCCTGAAGTTGAACCTTTTTTTTCATCCCACAATTCAAGGAAACAATTGCAAACCCTGTTAGCCAGCCTTTCTTATATTTCGCGAGGCGAACAAACAATTGCAAGGCCAACTAGTTAGTCTTTCTTACATTCCACGATCTTTATTCAATTGTAAAACCAGTTTGGCTAGTCTACCTTGCATTCTACGATCTTATCAAACAAAGGTAAAACCAGTATGACCACATGGTGCGACAAGAATAAACAATTATTAAGCCAGTTAGCCAGTCCATCCCACAATTCCCTTCTTTTGTGTCTGTGAAAATATCGAAATATTGAAGTGGCTGTTTCCATGAGCCAGAGAAGAACCAGTCAAGCCATTCTCGTCGTGGAACCGAATCTCCGGTCACAGCTCTCTGCATGTTCCTAATAGCCTGCAGGGCATCATGGACCGAGTAGGACATGCCGGCAGGGATGAAGGGGCAGCACGAGTCTCCCACCATGGCACACACACAGCCCCGCTGGGTGGCCACTCCGTCAAGAGCAGGGCAGCCCTGGAAAATCACCTGGGCCATGGCGGCTACCCAGCCTGACTGATGCGCCGACACAGGCCCGGAACCTGCCTTCAATGGTCTTCAAATGCAGGGCGTTCCTTGCCGCTCCCACTCAAGGGAACTGAGCCATTAGGATTTTGGATGAGACTGACCAGTATTTGTGTTTGAGGGACACATCCGAGCCACACACTGGATCATGGTCGTGAGCTCCGTCAATAATGTGCCCAAATGGAGGTCATTGATTCGGGAATAACAGAACTTCTGAAGATCCCTAGATGATTAATTTTATACATAATAATCAAAAATACATCCCCATCGTCAATGGATACAATTTTTCGGGTAAATTCACTAACCAGAACAGACTGGGCCTGGTTCTAATACAACCACTATTTTAATCCCAGGATGCCTGTTTTGGACACTGTTTATGGTGGGAAAATAGCTCCAGAACCATCCTGGATCATTATTTTTACACAGAATAGTGAAAATACATCCATCTACACATTCAACACTAATTATGGGTAGAAGCACCAACCAGAACTGACTGGGCCCGGTTCTAATACGACCACTATTTTAATCGCAAAATGCCTGTTTTGGAAAATGTTTATGGTGGGAAACATTATTTTTATAGAAAATAGTGAAACTACATCTACCTACTCAATCAACACAAATTCTGGGTAAATACACCAACCAGAACCGATTGGGCCTTGTTCTAATACAACCACTATTTTTATCGCAAAATGTTTTGGACACTATTGACGGTGGGAAATATTCCCAAAACATCCCTGCATCTTTAATTTTACTCATAATAGTGAAAATGAATCCATCCACACAATTGACACTAAATCTGGGTAAAAGCGGCAACCAGAACCGACTGGGCCCGGTTCTAATACGACCACTATTTTAATCGCAAAATGCCTGTTTTGGACAATGTTTATGGTGGGAAACATTATTTTTAGAGAAAATAGTGAAACTACACCTACTCAACCAACACAAATTCTGGGTAAATACACCAACCAGAAACGATTGGGCCTTGTTCTGATACAACCACTATTTTTATCGCAAAATGTTTTGGACACTATTGACGGTGGGAAATATTCCCAAAACATCCCTGCATCTTTCATTTTACACATAATAGTGAAAATGCATCCATCCACACAATTGACACTAAATCTGGGTAAAAGCGGCAACCAGAACCGACTGGTCCCGGTTCTAATTAAACAACCATGCAAAATTAAGATCCATTGGAGGTTTTTTATTCTTGTATAAAAAAGCCCCAAAACATCCCTGCATTATTATTTTTAAACAGAATAGTAAAATATACATCCCAATCATCTTTGGACACAAGTTTCAGATATAAACAGCAACCAGACCCGACTGGACCCAGTTATAATGCAACTACTATTTTTTATCGCAAAATGCATGTTTTGGAGAAAATGTATGCTGGGAAATAGCCCTAGAAGCATCCTGGATCTTTAATTTTAGACAGAATTGTGAAAATACATCCACCTACACAACCAATACTAACTCTGGGTATAAGACCCAACCAGAACCGACTGGGCTTGGTTCTTATACAACCACCATGCAAAATAAAGTGCCCAAATGGAGGTCATTTATTCGGGCATAAAATAACTTCTGAACATCCCTAGATGACGATTTTTATACAGAATAGTGAAAAATACAACCCCATTCCCATCGGACACAAGTTACGGGTGTATACACAGACCAGAACCGACTGGGCCTGGTTCTAATACAACCACTATGCAAAATAAAGTGCCCAAAGGGAGGTCATTGATTAGGGCATAAAAGAACTTCTGAAAATCCCTAGATGATTATTTTTATAGAGAATAGTCAAAAATACATCCCCATTATCATTTGACACAAGTTCCGGCTACATACATCAACCAGAACCGACTGGGCCTGGTTCTAATAGGACCACTATTTTAATCGCAAAGTGCCTGTTATGGACACTATTGACGGTGGGAAATATTCCCTGAACATCCCTGCATCTTTAATTTCACACAGAATAGTGAAAATGCATCCATCAAATCAAATGACACTAATTCTTGGTAAAAGCACCAACCAGAACCGACTGGGCCCGGTTCTAATTCAACCACCATGCAAAATAACGATCAAAATGGAGGTTTTTGATTCTTGTATAAAAAAAGCCACAAAACATCCCTGCATGATTATGTTTAAACAGAATAGTAAAATATACATCCCCATCATCTTTGGACATAAGTTTCGGATATAAACAGCAACCAGAACCGAGACGACCCAGTTATAATGCAACTACTATTTTTTATCGCAAAATGCATGTTTTGGAGACTATTTATGGTGGCAAATACCCCTAGAACCATCCTGGATCTTTATTTTTAGACAGAATAGTGAAAATACATCCACCTGCACAATCAACACTAACTCTGGGTAAAAGCACCAACCAGAACCGACTCGGCTTGATTCTACTACAACCACCATGCAAAATAAAGTGCCCAAATGGAGGTCATTTATTCGGGCATAGAAAAACTTCTGAACATCCCTAGATGATATTTTTTAATACAGAATAGTCAAAAATACAACCCCATTCCTATTGGACACACGTTACGGGTGTAGACACAAACCAGAACCGACTGGGCCTGGTTCTAATACAACCACTATTTTTGTCGCAAAATGCATGTTTTTGACACTATTTATGGTGGGAAATAGTCTCAGAACATCTCTGGATCTTTATTCTTACAGAGAATAGTGAAAATACATCCACTCACACCATCGACACTAATTGTGGGTAAAGCACCAACCAGAACCGACTGGGCCTGGTTCTAAACAACCACTTGTAAATAAAGTGTCCAAATTGAGGTCATTGATTCGGGCATAACAGAACTTCTGAACATCCCTAGAATATTATTTTTATAAAGAATAATCAAAAATACATCCCCATCATCATTGGACACAATTTCTGGGTAAAAACACGAACCAGAACCGACTGGTCCTGGTTCTAATACAACCACTACTTTAACCGCAAAATGCCTGTTTTGGACACTGTTTGTGGTGGGAAATAGCTCCAGAACCATCCTTGATCATTATTGTTATACAAAATAGTGAAAATACATCCACTCACACAATAAACACAAATTCTGGGTAAAAGCACCAACCAAAACCGACTGGGCCTGTTTCTAAACCACCACTTGTGAATAAAGTGACCAAATGAAAGTAATTCATTCGGGCATAACAGAACTTCTGAACATCGCTAGATGATTATTTCTATACAAAATAGTCAAGTATACATCCCCATCATAATTGGACACAAGTTCCGTATACAAACACCCACCAGAACCGACTGGACCCTGTTATAATGCAACCACTATTTTGTATCGCCTGTTTTGGACACTGTTTATGGTGGGAGATAGCTCCAGTATCACCTAGAATGATGCCAATGAAAGACTTACTTGAATTGGACGATTTTACACTATATACACAGGAACTATGTGTCTCTGACAGTGTTTGGCAGCAGGGGAACGTTTCAGTTTTTATTGCCTTAATGTGCTTTTCATGGCCTGATAATCACGTTTTGGCCAAGTATGATAGTTTTCATTGTAACTTAATTTCTATCACTTAGAACGATGCCAAATAAAAAACTCACTTGAATTGGACGATTTTACACTATATACACAGTAACTGTGTCTCTGACAGTTTGTTTGGCAGCAGGGAAACTTTTTTAGTTTTTATTGCCTTAATGTACTTTTCATGCCCTGAAAATCACGTTTTAGCCAAGTATGATTGTTTTCATTATAACCTAATTTCTAGCCATGAGAATGATGCCAAATGGATAACTTACTTGAATTGGACGATTTTACACTATATACACAGTAACTATGTGTCTCTGACAGTTTGTTTGGCAGCAGGGGAACATGTAAGATTAGACAAAGTATCTTTGCAAATGCTTGTTCATATTGTATACATTTTTGTGAGTATAACAGCATCGTAGTCATCCTTATGGCTGACATGTCAGCATAAACACCCAACTGTCTGACTGAATAAACAATCTTAGTCTTGTGATTGGGGTGACATGTCAGCACAAATACTCAACTGTCTGACACTGATTAATTACTTTTTGCCCTGCAAATGACTGAAATGTATCTGTCCAAAGTCTTAGTGACAACTGTCAGTTTTTCCTGTATTTAAGACACACACACCGGTCATTCGACTAGAGTTGCAGGAACATCGCGTTGAGCAAAACCCTACTGTAGGAACTCTCACTGTCCACTTTGCAGTCTGGTAATAAATCAATTGGTCCGGGACCAATGAAAGTAGAATGAGAATTAGCAAGGGCTTTATAGTCTTGGTCTGTTAATAGAGTCAGGGACTTAACTAAGACAAAGTCAGGGACTTTTGGTCTTTGTGTGTTCAGAGATATTGGGTTAATCACAAAGTAGAGATCACTTTCGGGTAATTTAGAAAATAATTGTTGTTTAAACTATTAAGTAGGTGATTAATATGGGTCAGAAAGCAACAAAAGGAATGGATTTATTGTCAGAATACAAAATGAAAATCGGAGAGTTACCGGGACGAGATATCATGGTCCAGCTTGGGCTAAGCCTAGTGGCCACCCAAAATGGCCTCCGACCCAGGGAATTACAGACCAAAAATATCTTCCACACCACCACATCTAACAGCTTCTACTCTCTCGACATTGTCGGGAATGATTCTGCCAAGGTAGCTGAAAGTCTAAGAGAACAGTCTGAAGATATCTGCCCAGCAGCACCAGGACAGGAACAACAAACATGGCCATTACATGTCACCCTGAAGTTCATGGGAGACCGGACGACAAGTGGTTAAACCAATTCTCACAGTTGCCCACTCAACGAATCATAATTAACCACGTATATGCAACTGACCTAATGGACAACCCATTGCCCCCCGGACACATTGCCTATGGGGATGGATCATCATCAAAAACCCTGATGGAGAAAAACACAACGTATATGCCGTGGTGACTCAAAAAGACAACCTCAAGACAGGACGACTCTTCGGCGACTGGTCTGCACAAGCCGCAGAAATAGTGGCACTGACAGAGGCATGTAGACTATTCCTAGAACAAGACGTGACGGTGGAAAGACACAGCCCAATCCCTGCTGAATTCCTAAGAGAAATGCAAAATCATGCCCCAGAAAAAGAGAAACTGCAATGGGAAACAGAAGGAGCCACTCAGTACAAGAACGGACTCTATGCAGTAGAAAACAAGCCATGCGTCCCACGATCATTGTTTGAAGTAATTGCCAAATTGAGCCATCGGAGGAGCCATGTCTCAACAGAAGGGATGATCAGTACAGTACAACAAACAATGCATGTTCCCAGAGGTCTCCAAACTTACTTCAATTTTTTTTGCAGAAACTGTCTAAACTGCTGTAGACACAACTCTCAAGGAAATGAACGACCCAAGCATGGAACAAGGCAAACAGGAACATATCCCTTCGAGCTTCTGAACATGGATTTCATCAAACTGAACCAAAGTGCTGGACTCGTCGAACAAACCATTAGAACAGTAAAACTCAGACTCAGAAAAACCATGGAAGATACAGGAAAACCATGGCAAGAATGCCTGAGCCTGGTAAAAACTTACATGAGAATCATTCCAACAGCACAGGGATGCACACCATTTGAGGCAGTGAAAGACAGACCCTTCCACTTAACAATGTGGGAAAAAGATCTGGTGGTAGAAGAGAAAGGAGAAACAGAATCCCTCACTAAGTGGTTATGCAAAATGTTCCAAGAAAGAACTGTGATGAATGCAAAATAATCTGCCGACATCTTCTCTGTCTCCCACAGAGGAGGTCCTGTCCCCAGGAGACCTGGTACTGGTCAAGGTGATGAAAAGAAAGTGCTGGTCTTCTCCACGTTGGGACAGACCTCACCGTGTGATTTTGGCCATCATCATCACCGCTCTGTGTTCAACCACATGGGGGGAACGTACCAGAACCTTTGTACACTCCCACTGGAGGAGAATGCCCCACTAGCTAGTTCAGGAAACAATCAGGGGCCCCCAGATCTGCATCCCATTAACCAAGACACCAATCGTCGTTCAAGTCCCTTTGCTCAGCCTACAGCTTACTCACTTGGGATTACACAGGACTGACTCCAGTTATTTTTATTGGTACCTACAAGCTCCCAGAGTCTGAGTGGTCTGGCCAGACACCTTGGACCAGGTCCTCCTCCATACAGGCTACAAAACCATCACATAGCCCCTTTCCAAAGAAGCTACCACCATGACCGCTAACTTCACCAAGTTAGCCACCACCATCAAAGATGGTAAACATATGCTAGAGCTCACGACCAATATCCAACAAAAAGGCTGCATCAACCTATGCGTCCGACCGGACCGACCAGGAAAAAGCCCCCTCTTTACTATCACCATCCGCACTACTAGTCCAGCCATGGTCCCCAAAGTGATTGGTGTGAACCCCTTCGTACAACCATCCGCCACACGCCTACTCAAAATCCGTCCGGCAGGAACACCTAAGCCTGAGTAGATACACCTTATTCTCGCCCATGTCCAAACACAGGAAGAAAACGACTACAACCCGATGATGAGGAACAGTTGGTACAGATACACCGCACTCACAGCCCGCGCCACAACCAATGAGTTGTTATGTCTGTTCCCTCATGCCTACTGCCGTAGCCCAACCACAGCTATGGTCCAACCGACAGAACGAAGAACTCGCCAACCTCACCTACAACTGTATCCTGGGTAATCTGAGAGAATCCTTCCAGCAAAGCTCGACCGCCTACATACCATGGTCGCAGTACCATTAGCAGCTACAGTCAATACCGCAACGTATGTCCAGTGCAACAACCGAACAGACTGTTATCCATCCTGTTTCAACTTCAGCGGACCGGATCCGAAGACCCCTTTGGACCAAGTTCACGTCACCAGGTGCGCCGAGATCAGACACATTCCTTCCCAATCATGGACAGTACTGGACCAAATATGGTGGCTCTGCGAATGGCAAGTGTATATGATCATCCCCACCAATACAACTGAGCTCTGTGTCCCTACATCTGCATCCGACCACACGTACGTTCTAACAGCAGACTCGATTCCAACTGTCGACGCCAACCCACATCTACCCACCAGGCGTCAACGACGGAGCTTTGATTTCTTCCCCCATGATTCAGTTTGGGGCTCGGATGTCCCCCTCTAATACAAACACTGGTCAGTCTCCTCCAAAATCATGATGGCGGTGTTCCCCAGGGTAGGAACAGCGAAGAACACCCTACGTCTGGAAACCATTGACTACAGATTCCAGGCCCGACACTAATCAATTACTTGTTGCCCTGCAAATGATTGAAACGTATGTGTCCAAAGTCTTAGGGACAACTGTCAGTTTTGGCTGTAGTTAAGACACACTCACTGGTCATTCGACTAGAGTTGCAGTAACATCGCAGTTAACAGGACCCCACTGTAGGAACTCTCACTGTCCACTTTGCAGTCTGGTAATACATATTTTCTATTTAAATTTATCTCACTCTTTCTTAGCCTGCTCCTGAAGTTGTATTTTCAGACCTAGCAAACATTTCAGTTTTTTTGCCCTAATGTGCGTTTCATGCGCTGAAAATCACGTTTTGGCCAAGTATCATAGTTTTCACTATAACTTAACCTAACCCTTACCATAACCCTAACCCTAACCCTAACCCTAACCCTCCCTAACCCAAACCCTAACCCTAACCCTAACCCTAACCCTAACCCAAACCCTAACCCTAACCCTAACCCTAACTTCCATCACTTAGAATGATATCAAATGAAAAACCGACTTAATTTGGACGATTATACACTATATACACAGTAACTATGTGTCACTGACAGTTTGTTTCGCAGCGGGGGAACATTTCAGTTTTTATTGCCTTAAAGTGCATTTCGTGCGCTGAAAATCACGTTTTGGCCAAGTATCATAGTTTTCACTATAACTTAATTTCTATCACTTAGAATGATGCCAAATGAAAAACTCACTTGAATTGGACGATAATACACTATATACACAGTAACTATGTGTCTCTGACAGTTTGTTTCGCAGCAGGGGAACATTTCAGTTTTTATTGCCTTAACGTGCGTTTCATGCGCTGAAAATCACGTTTTGGCCAAGTATCATAATTTTTACTATAACTTAATTTCTATCACTTAGAATGATGCCAAATGAAAAACTTACTTGAATTGGACGATTTTACACTATATACACAGTAACTATGTGTCTCTGACAGTTTGTTTCGCAGCAGGGGAACATTTCAGTTTTTATTGCTTTAACGTGCGTTTCATGCGCTGAAAATCACGTTTTGGCCAAGTATCATAGTTTTCACTATAACTTAATTTCTATCGCTTAGAATGATGCTAAATGCAAAACTTACTTGAATTGGACGATTTTATACTATATACACAGTAACTATGTGCCTCTGACAGTTGTTTCGCAGCCGGGGAACATTTCAGTTTTTATTCCCTTAACGTGCGTTTCATGTGCTGAAAATCACGTTTTGGCCAAGTATCACAATTTTCACTATAACTTAATTTCTACCACTTAGAATGATGCTAAATGAAAAACTTACTTGAATTGGACGATAATACACTATATACACAGTAACTATGTGTCTCTGACAGTTTGTTTCGCAGCAGGGGAACATTTCAGTTTTTATTGCCTTAATGTGCGTTTCATGCGCTGAAAATCACGTTTTGGCCAAGTATCATAGTTTTCACTATAACTTAATTTCTAGCACTTAGAATGAGGCCAAATGAAAAACTTACTTGAATTGGACAATTGTACACTACATACACAGTAACTATATGTCTCTGACAGTTTGTTTCGCAGCAGGGGAACATTTCAGTTTTTATTGCCTTAACGTGCGTTTCATGCGCTGAAAATCACGTTTGGGGCAAGTATCATAATTTTCACTATAACTTAATTTCTATCACTTAGAATGATGCCAAATGCAAAACTTACTTAAATTGGACGATTTTACACTATATACACAGTAACTATGTGCCTCCGACAGTTTGTTTCGCAGCCGGGCAACATTTCAGTTTTTATTGCCTTAACGTGCGTTTCATGTGCTGAAAATCACGTTTTGGCCAAGTATCAAAATTTTCAATATAACTTAATTTCCATCACTTAGAATGATGCTAAATGCAAAACGTACTTGAATTGGACGATTTTACACTATATACACAGTAACTATGTGTCTCTGACAGTTTGTTTGGCAGCAGGGGAACATTTCAGTTTTTATTGCCTGAATGTGCTTTTCATGCGCTGAAAATCATGTTTAGGCCAAGTATCATGGTTTTTATTATAACTTAATATCTAGCCATTAGAATGATGCCAAATTAAAAACTTATTAAATTATAAAATTTGATGATATTACACTATATATAGAGAGACATTTGTGTCTCTGACAGTTTTACACAGTTTTACAAGTTATGACTCCAAACTCTTAATTTACAATTCTGCCTTTATGGATACATTGCATCACCACCCCCTGAGTGGATTTACCTCTCACTGTCTTTCACTTACCTTCATTCAGCATGTAGGTGTCAGATCACCTTGTACCTAATGTCTATTCATATTACCTCACTCGAAGTTATTACACAGAAGGGATTGTGTTATGTTACCCCAAGTTTAGAGTCCCAACGGATGTGGGAAACTTACAGCGTCTGTCTGCCAGAGAGCAGCAGCTGGAACCGATTGTGACCAGGGTGGCATGGGTCCCTGATCATGTCCCTGGCTCTGCTGAGGTAACGAGGGCTGGCAATGTCTTCCAGTGAGGGCAGAGTAGCCGACGATCTTCTGCGTAGTGGTGATACCTTTCTAAATAGCCTTTTTGTCTGCTGCCGTTCTTTCCGCGTACCACCAAATGTGCTTTTTATGCGCTGATAAGCACATTTTGGTCGAATATGAAAGTTTCCAAGTGTGCACTTGACCCTGGATGACCTGGAGAGTGACAGTTACTCCTGAAGTTGAACCTTTTTTTTCATCCCACAATTCAAGGAAACAATTGCAAACCCTGTTAGCCAGCCTTTCTTATATTTCGCGAGGCGAACAAACAATTGCAAGGCCAACTAGTTAGTCTTTCTTACATTCCACGATCTTTATTCAATTGTAAAACCAGTTTGGCTAGTCTACCTTGCATTCTACGATCTTATCAAACAAAGGTAAAACCAGTATGACCACATGGTGCGACAAGAATAAACAATTATTAAGCCAGTTAGCAGGTCCATCCCACAATTCCCTTCTTTTGTGTCTGTGAAAATATCGAAATATTGAAGTGGCTGTTTCCATGAGCCAGAGAAGAACCAGTCAAGCCATTCTCGTCGTGGAACCGAATCTCCGGTCACAGCTCTCTGCATGTTCCTAATAGCCTGCAGGGCATCATGGACCGAGTAGGACATGCCGGCAGGGATGAAGGGGCAGCACGAGTCTCCCACCATGGCACACACACAGCCCCGCTGGGTGGCCACTCCGTCAAGAGCAGGGCAGCCCTGGAAAATCACCTGGGCCATGGCGGCTACCCAGCCTGACTGATGCGCCGACACAGGCCCGGAACCTGCCTTCAATGGTCTTCAAATGCAGGGCGTTCCTTGCCGCTCCCACTCAAGGGAACTGAGCCATTAGGATTTTGGATGAGACTGACCAGTATTTGTGTTTGAGGGACACATCCGAGCCACACACTGGATCATGGTCGTGAGCTCCGTCAATAATGTGCCCAAATGGAGGTCATTGATTCGGGAATAACAGAACTTCTGAAGATCCCTAGATGATTATTTTTATACATAATAATCAAAAATACATCCCCATCGTCAATGGATACAATTTTTCGGGTAAATTCACTAACCAGAACAGACTGGGCCTGGTTCTAATACAACCACTATTTTAATCCCAGGATGCCTGTTTTGGACACTGTTTATGGTGGGAAAATAGCTCCAGAACCATCCTGGATCATTATTTTTACACAGAATAGTGAAAATACATCCATCTACACATTCAACACTAATTATGGGTAGAAGCACCAACCAGAACTGACTGGGCCCGGTTCTAATACGACCACTATTTTAATCGCAAAATGCCTGTTTTGGAAAATGTTTATGGTGGGAAACATTATTTTTTATAGAAAATAGTGAAACTACATCTACCTACTCAATCAACACAAATTCTGGGTAAATACACCAACCAGAACCGATTGGGCCTTGTTCTAATACAACCACTATTTTTATCGCAAAATGTTTTGGACACTATTGACGGTGGGAAATATTCCCAAAACATCCCTGCATCTTTAATTTTACTCATAATAGTGAAAATGCATCCATCCACACAATTGACACTAAATCTGGGTAAAAGCGGCAACCAGAACCGACTGGTCCCGGTTCTAATTAAACAACCATGCAAAATTAAGATCCATTGGAGGTTTTTCATTCTTGTATAAAAAAGCCCCAAAACATCCCTGCATGATTATTTTTAAACAGAATAGTAAAATATACATCCCAATCATCTTTGGACACAAGTTTCAGATATAAACAGCAACCAGACCCGACTGGACCCAGTTATAATGCAACTACTATTTTTTATCGCAAAATGCATGTTTTGGAGAAAATGTATGCTGGGAAATAGCCCTAGAAGCATCCTGGATCTTTAATTTTAGACAGAATTGTGAAAATACATCCACCTACACAATCAATACTAACTCTGGGTATAAGACCCAACCAGAACCGACTGGGCTTGGTTCTTATACAACCACCATGCAAAATAAAGTGCCCAAATGGAGGTCATTTATTCGGGCATAAAATAACTTCTGAACATCCCTAGATGACGATTTTTATACAGAATAGTGAAAAATACAACCCCATTCCCATCGGACACAAGTTACGGGTGTATACACAGACCAGAACCGACTGGGCCTGGTTCTAATACAACCACTATGCAAAATAAAGTGCCCAAAGGGAGGTCATTGATTAGGGCATAAAAGAACTTCTGAAAATCCCTAGATGATTATTTTTATAGAGAATAGTCAAAAATACATCCCCATTATCATTTGACACAAGTTCCGGCTACATACATCAACCAGAACCGACTGGGCCTGGTTCTAATAGGACCACTATTTTAATCGCAAAGTGCCTGTTATGGACACTATTGACGGTGGGAAATATTCCCTGAACATCCCTGCATCTTTAATTTCACACAGAATAGTGAAAATGCATCCATCAAATCAAATGACACTAATTCTTGGTAAAAGCACCAACCAGAACCGACTGGGCCCGGTTCTAATTCAACCACCATGCAAAATAACGATCAAAATGGAGGTTTTTGATTCTTGTATAAAAAAAGCCACAAAACATCCCTGCATGATTATGTTTAAACAGAATAGTAAAATATACATCCCCATCATCTTTAGACACAAGTTTCGGATATAAACAGCAACCAGAACCGAGACGACCCAGTTATAATGCAACTACTATTTTTTATCGCAAAATGCATGTTTTGGAGACTATTTATGGTGGCAAATACCCCTAGAACCATCCTGGATCTTTATTTTTAGACAGAATAGTGAAAATACATCCACCTGCACAATCAACACTAACTCTGGGTAAAAGCACCAACCAGAACCGACTCGGCTTGGTTCTACTACAACCACCATGCAAAATAAAGTGCCCAAATGGAGGTCATTTATTCGGGCATAGAAAAACTTCTGAACATCCCTAGATGATATTTTTTAATACAGAATAGTCAAAAATACAACCCCATTCCTATTGGACACACGTTACGGGTGTAGACACAAACCAGAACCGACTGGGCCTGGTTCTAATACAACCACTATTTTTGTCGCAAAATGCATGTTTTTGACACTATTTATGGTGGGAAATAGTCTCAGAACTTCTCTGGATCTTTATTCTTACAGAGAATAGTGAAAATACATCCACTCACACCATCGACACTAATTGTGGGTTAAGCACCAACCAGAACCGACTGGGCCTGGTTCTAAACAACCACTTGTAAATAAAGTGTCCAAATTGAGGTCATTGATTCGGGCATAACAGAACTTCTGAACATCCCTAGAATATTATTTTTATAAAGAATAATCAAAAATACATCCCCATCATCATTGGACACAATTTCTGGGTAAAAACACGAACCAGAACCGACTGGTCCTGGTTCTAATACAACCACTACTTTAACCGCAAAATGCCTGTTTTGGACACTGTTTGTGGTGGGAAATAGCTCCAGAACCATCCTTGATCATTATTGTTATACAAAATAGTGAAAATACATCCACTCACACAATAAACACAAATTCTGGGTAAAAGCACCAACCAAAACCGACTGGGCCTGTTTCTAAACCACCACTTGTGAATAAAGTGACCAAATGAAAGTAATTCATTCGGGCATAACAGAACTTCTGAACATCGCTAGATGATTATTTCTATACAAAACAGTCAAGTATACATCCCCATCATAATTGGACACAAGTTCCGTATACAAACACCCACCAGAACCGACTGGACCCTGTTATAATGCAACCACTATTTTGTATCGCCTGTTTTGGACACTGTTAATGGTGGGAGATAGCTCCAGTATCACCTAGAATGATGCCAATGAAAGACTTACTTGAATTGGACGATTTTACACGATATACACAGGAACTATGTGTCTCTGACAGTGTTTGGCAGCAGGGGAACGTTTCAGTTTTTATTGCCTTAATGTGCTTTTCATGGCCTGATAATCACGTTTTGGCCAAGTATGATAGTTTTCATTGTAACTTAATTTCTATCACTTAGAACGATGCCAAATAAAAAACTCACTTGAATTGGACGATTTTACACTATATACACAGTAACTGTGTCTCTGACAGTTTGTTTGGCAGCAGGGAAACTTTTTTAGTTTTTATTGCCTTAATGTACTTTTCATGCCCTGAAAATCACGTTTTAGCCAAGTATGATTGTTTTCATGATAACCTAATTTCTAGCCATGAGAATGATGCCAAATGGATAACTTACTTGAATTGGACGATTTTACACTATATACACAGTAACTATGTGTCTCTGACAGTTTGTTTGGCAGCAGGGGAACATGTAAGATTAGACAAAGTATCTTTGCAAATGCTTGTTCATATTGTATACATTTTTGTGAGTATAACAGCATCGTAGTCATCTTTATGGCTGACATGTCAGCATAAACACCCAACTGTCTGACTGAATAAACAATCTTAGTCTTGTGATTGGGGTGACATGTCAGCACAAATACTCAACTGTCTGACACTGATTAATTACTTTTTGCCCTGCAAATGACTGAAATGTATCTGTCCAAAGTCTTAGTGACAACTGTCAGTTTTTCCTGTATTTAAGACACACACACCGGTCATTCGACTAGAGTTGCAGGAACATCGCGTTGAGCAAAACCCTACTGTAGGAACTCTCACTGTCCACTTTGCAGTCTGGTAATAAATCAATTGGTCCGGGACCAATGAAAGTAGAATGAGAATTAGCAAGGGCTTTATAGTCTTGGTCTGTTAATAGAGTCAGGGACTTAACTAAGACAAAGTCAGGGACTTTTGGTCTTTGTGTGTTCAGAGATATTGGGTTAATCACAAAGTAGAGATCAATTTCGGGTAATTTAGAAAATAATTGTTGTTTAAACTATTAAGTCGGTGATTAATATGGGTCAGAAAGCAACAAAAGGGATGGGTTTATTGTCAGATTGCAAAATGAAAATCGGAGAGTTACCGGGACGAGATATCATGGTCCAGCTTGGGCTAAGCCTAGTGGCCACCCAAAATGGCCTCCGACCCAGGGAATTACAGACCAAAAATATCTTCCACACCACCACATCTAACAGCTTCTACTCTCTCGACATTGTCGGGAATGATTCTGCCAAGGTAGCTGAAAGTCTAAGAGAACAGTCTGAAGATATCTGCCCAGCAGCACCAGGACAGGAACAACAAACATGGCCATTACATGTCACCCTGAAGTTCATGGGAGACCGGACGACAAGTGGTTAAACCAATTCTCACAGTTGCCCACTCAACGAATCATAATTAACCACGTATATGCAACTGACCTAATGGACAACCCATTGCCCCCCGGACACATTGCCTATGGGGATGGATCATCATCAAAAACCCTGATGGAGAAAAACACAACGTATATGCCGTGGTGACTCAAAAAGACAACCTCAAGACAGGACGACTCCCCGGCGACTGGTCTGCACAAGCCGCAGAAATAGTGGCACTGACAGAGGCATGTAGACTATTCCTAGAACAAGACGTGACGGTGGAAAGACACAGCCCAATCCCTGCTGAATTCCTAAGAGAAATGCAAAATCATGCCCCAGAAAAAGAGAAACTGCAATGGGAAACAGAAGGAGCCACTCAGTACAAGAACGGACTCTATGCAGTAGAAAACAAGCCATGCGTCCCACGATCATTGTTTGAAGTAATTGCCAAATTGAGCCATCGGAGGAGCCATGTCTCAACAGAAGGGATGATCAGTACAGTACAACAAACAATGCATGTTCCCAGAGGTCTCCAAACTTACTTCAATTTTTTTTGCAGAAACTGTCTAAACTGCTGTAGACACAACTCTCAAGGCAATGAACGACCCAAGCATGGAACAAGGCAAACAGGAACATATCCCTTCGAGCTTCTGAACATGGATTTCATCAAACTGAACCAAAGTGCTGGACTCGTCGAACAAACCATTAGAACAGTAAAACTCAGACTCAGAAAAACCATGGAAGATACAGGAAAACCATGGCAAGAATGCCTGAGCCTGGTAAAAACTTACATGAGAATCATTCCAACAGCACAGGGATGCACACCATTTGAGGCAGTGAAAGACAGACCCTTCCACTTAACAATGTGGGAAAAAGATCTGGTGGTAGAAGAGAAAGGAGAAACAGAATCCCTCACTAAGTGGTTATGCAAAATGTTCCAAGAAAGAACTGTGATGAATGCAAAATAATCTGCCGACATCTTCTCTGTCTCCCACAGAGGAGGTCCTGTCCCCAGGAGACCTGGTACTGGTCAAGGTGATGAAAAGAAAGTGCTGGTCTTCTCCACTTTGGGACAGACCTCACCGTGTGATTTTGGCCATCATCATCACCGCTCTGTGTTCAACCACATGGGGGGAACGTACCAGAACCTTAGTACACTCCCACTGGAGGAGAATGCCCCACTAGCTAGTTCAGGAAACAATCAGGGGCCCCCAGATCTGCATCCCATTAACCAAGACACCAATCGTCGTTCAAGTCCCTTTGCTCAGCCTACAGCTTACTCACTTGGGATTACACAGGACTGACTCCAGTTATTTTTATTGGTACCTACAAGCTCCCAGAGTCTGAGTGGTCTGGCCAGACACCTTGGACCAGGTCCTCCTCCATACAGGCTACAAAACCATCACATGGCCCCTTTCCAAAGAAGCTACCACCATGACCGCTAACTTCACCAAGTTAGCCACCACCATCAAAGATGGTAAACATATGCTAGAGCTCACGACCAATATCCAACAAAAAGGCTGCATCAACCTATGCGTCCGACCGGACCGACCAGGAAAAAGCCCCCTCTATACTATCACCATCCGCACTACTAGTCCAGCCATGGTCCCCAAAGTGATTGGTGTGAACCCCTTCGTACAACCATCCGCCACACGCCTACTCAAAATCCGTCCGGCAGGAACACCTAAGCCTGAGTAGATACACCTTATTCTCGCCCATGTCCAAACACAGGAAGAAAACGACTACAACCCGATGATGAGGAACAGTTGGTACAGATACACCGCACTCACAGCCCGCGCCACAACCAATGAGTTGTTATGTCTGTTCCCTCATGCCTACTGCCGTAGCCCAACCACAGCTATGGTCCAACCGACAGAACGAAGAACTCGCCAACCTCACCTACAACTGTATCCTGGGTAATCTGAGAGAATCCTTCCAGCAAAGCTCGACCGCCTACATACCATGGTCGCAGTACCATTAGCAGCTACAGTCAATACCGCAACGTATGTCCAGTGCAACAACCGAACAGACTGTTATCCATCCTGTTTCAACTTCAGCGGACCGGATCCGAAGACCCCTTTGGACCAAGTTCACGTCACCAGGTGCGCCGAGATCAGACACATTCCTTCCCAATCATGGACAGTACTGGACCAAATATGGTGGCTCTGCGAATGGCAAGTGTATATGATCATCCCCACCAATACAACTGGGCTCTGTGTCCCTACATCTGCATCCGACCACACGTACGTTCTAACAGCAGACTCGATTCCAACTGTCGACGCCAACCCTTATCTACCCACCAGGCGTCAACGACGGAGCTTTGATTTCTTCCCCCATGATTCAGTTTGGGGCTCGGATGTCCCCCTCTAATACAAACACTGGTCAGTCTCCTCCAAAATCATGATGGCGGTGTTCCCCAGGGTAGGAACAGCGAAGAACACCCTACGTCTGGAAACCATTGACTACAGATTCCAGGCCCGACACTAATCAATTACTTGTTGCCCTGCAAATGATTGAAACGTATGTGTCCAAAGTCTTAGGGACAACTGTCAGTTTTGGCTGTAGTTAAGACACACTCACTGGTCATTCGACTAGAGTTGCAGTAACATCGCAGTTAACAGGACCCCACTGTAGGAACTCTCACTGTCCACTTTGCAGTCTGGTAATACATATTTTCTATTTAAATTTATCTCACTCTTTCTTAGCCTGCTCCTGAAGTTGTATTTTCAGACCTAGCAAACATTTCAGTTTTTTTGCCCTAATGTGCGTTTCATGCGCTGAAAATCACGTTTTGGCCAAGTATCATAGTTTTCACTATAACTTAACCTAACCCTAACCCTAACCCTAACCCTTACCATAACCCTAACCCTAACCCTCCCTAACCCAAACCCAAACCCTAACCCTAACCCTAACCCTAACCCTAACCCTAACCCTAACCCTAACCCTAACCCTAACCCTAACCCTAACCCAAACCCTAACCCTAACCCTAACCCTAACCCTAACTTCCATCACTTAGAATGATACCAAATGAAAAACCGACTTAATTTGGACGATTATACACTATATACACAGTAACTATGTGTCACTGACAGTTTGTTTCGCAGCGGGGGAACATTTCAGTTTTTATTGCCTTAATGTGCATTTCGTGCGCTGAAAATCACGTTTTGGCCAAGTATCATAGTTTTCACTATAACTTAATTTCTATCACTTAGAATGATGCCAAATGAAAAACTCACTTGAATTGGACGATAATACACTATATACACAGTAACTATGTGTCTCTCACAGTTTGTTTCGCAGCAGGGGAACATTTCAGTTTTTATTGCCTTAACGTGCGTTTCATGCGCTGAAAATCACGTTTTGGCCAAGTATCATAGTTTTCACTATAACTTAATTTCTATCACTTAGAATGATGCTAAATGCAAAACTTACTTGAAGTGGACGATTTTACACTATATACACAGTAACTATGTGCCTCTGACAGTTTGTCTCGCAGCAGGGGAACATTTCAGTTTTTATTGCCTTAACGTGCGTTTCATGCGCTGAAAATCACGTTTTGGCCAAGTATCATAGTTTTCACTATAACTTAATTTCTAGCACTTAGAATGTTGCCAAATGCAATACTTACTTGAATTGGACGATTTTACACTATATACACAGTAACTATGCGCCTCTGACAGTTTGTTTCGCAGCAGGGGAACATTTCAGTTTTTATTGCCTTAACGTGCGTTTCATGCGCTGAAAATGACGTTTTGGCCAAGTATCATAATTTTTACTATAACTTAATTTCTATCACTTAGAATGATGCCAAATGAAAAACTTACTTGAATTGGACGATTTTACACTATATACACAGTAACTATGTGTCTCTGACAGTTTGTTTCGCAGCAGGGGAACATTTCAGTTTTTATTGCCTTAATGTGCGTTTCATGCGCTGAAAATCACGTTTTGGCCAAGTATCAAAGTTTTCACTATAACTTAATTTCTATCGCTTAGAATGATGCTAAATGCAAAACTACTTGAATTGGACGATTTTATACTATATACACAGTAACTATGTGCCTCTGACAGTTGTTTCGCAGCCGGGGAACATTTCAGTTTTTATTGCCTTAACGTGCGTTTCATGTGCTGAAAATCACGTTTTGGCCAAGTATCACAATTTTCACTATAACTTAATTTCTATCACTTAGAATGATGCTAAATGAAAAACTTACTTGAATTGGACGATAATACACTATATACACAGTAACTATGTGTGTCTGACAGTTTGTTTCGCAGCAGGGGAACATTTCAGTTTTTATTGCCTTAATGTGCGTTTCATGCGCTGAAAATCACGTTTTGGCCAAGTATCATAGTTTTCACTATAACTTAACCTAACCCTAACCCTAACCCTTACCATAACCCTAACCCTAACCCTAACCCTCCCTAACCCAAACCCTAACCCTAACCCTAACCCTAACCCTAACCCTAACCCTAACCCAAACCCTAACCCTAACCCTAACCCTAACTTCCATCACTTAGAATGATATCAAATGAAAAACCGACTTAATTTGGACGATTATACACTATATACACAGTAACTATGTGTCACTGACAGTTTGTTTCGCAGCGGGGAACATTTCAGTTTTTATTGCCTTAATGTGATTTCGTGCGCTGAAAATCACGTTTTGGCCAAGTATCATAGTTTTCACTATAACTTAATTTCTATCACTTAGAATGATGCCAAATGAAAAACTCACTTGAAGTGGACGATAATACACTATATACACAGTAACTATGTGTCTCTGACAGTTTGTTTCGCAGCAGGGGAACATTTCAGTTTTTTGCCTTAACGTGCGTTTCATGCGCTGAAAATCACGTTTTGGCCAAGTATCATAGTTTTCACTATAACTTAATTTCTATCACTTAGAATGATGCTAAATGCAAAACTTACTGGAAGTGGACGATTTTACACTATATACACAGTAACTATGTGCCTCTGACAGTTTGTCTCGCAGCAGGGGAACATTTCAGTTTTTATTGCCTTAACATGCGTTTCATGCGCTGAAAATCACGTTTTGGCCAAGTATCATAGTTTTCACTATAACTTAATTTCTAGCACTTAGAATGTTGCCAAATGCAATACTTACTTGAATTGGACGATTTTACACTATATACACAGTAACTATGTGCCTCTGACAGTTTGTTTCGCAGCAGGGGAACATTTTAGTTTTTATTGCCTTAACGTGCGTTTCATGCGCTGAAAATCACGTTTTGGCCAAGTATCATAATTTTTACTATAACTTAATTTCTATCACTTAGAATGATGCCAAATGAAAAACTTACGAGAATTGGACGATTTTACACTATATACACAGTAACTATGTGTCTCTGACAGTTTGTTTCGCAGCAGGGGAACATTTCAGTTTTTATTGCCTTAACGTGCGTTTCATGCGCTGAAAATCACGTTTTGGCCAAGTATAATAGTTTTCACTACAACTTAATTTCTATCGCTTAGAATGATGCTAAATGCAAAACTTACTTGAATTGGACGATTTTATACTATATACACAGTAACTATGTGCCTCTGACAGTTGTTTCGCAGCCGGGGAACATTTCAGTTTTTATTGCCTTAACGTGCGTTTCATGTGCTGAAAATCACGTTTTGGCCAAGTATCACAATTTTCACTATAACTTAATTTCTATCACTTAGAATGATGCTAAATGAAAAACTTACTTGAATTGGACGATAATACACTATATACACAGTAACTATGTGTCTCTGACAGTTTGTTTCGCAGCAGGGGAACATTTCAGTTTTTATTGCCTTAACGTGCGTTTCATGCGCTGAAAATCACGTTTTGGGCAAGTATCATAATTTTCACTATAACTTAATTTCTATCACTTAGAATGATGCTAAATGCAAAACTTACTTAAATTGGACGATTTTACACTATATACACAGTAACTATGTGTGTCTGACAGTTTGTTTCGCAGCAGGGGAACATTTCAGTTTTTATTGCCTTAATGTGCGTTTCATGCGCTGAAAATCACGTTTTGGCCAAGTATCATAGTTTTCACTATAACTTAACCTAACCCTAACCCTAACCCTAACCCTTACCATAACCCTAACCCTAACCCTAACCCTCCCTAACCCAAACCCTAACCCTAACCCTAACCCTAACCCTAACCCTAACCCTAACCCAAACCCTAACCCTAACCCTAACCCTAACTTCCATCACTTAGAATGATATCAAATGAAAAACCGACTTAATTTGGACGATTATACACTATATACACAGTAACTATGTGTCACTGACAGTTTGTTTCGCAGCGGGGGAACATTTCAGTTTTTATTGCCTTAATGTGCATTTCGTGCGCTGAAAATCACGTTTTGGCCAAGTATCATAGTTTTCACTATAACTTAATTTCTATCACTTAGAATGATGCCAAATGAAAAACTCACTTGAAGTGGACGATAATACACTATATACACAGTAACTATGTGTCTCTGACAGTTTGTTTCGCAGCAGGGGAACATTTCAGTTTTTTGCCTTAACGTGCGTTTCATGCGCTGAAAATCACGTTTTGGCCAAGTATCATAGTTTTCACTATAACTTAATTTCTATCACTTAGAATGATGCTAAATGCAAAACTTACTGGAAGTGGACGATTTTACACTATATACACAGTAACTATGTGCCTCTGACAGTTTGTCTCGCAGCAGGGGAACATTTCAGTTTTTATTGCCTTAACGTGCGTTTCATGCGCTGAAAATCACGTTTTGGCCAAGTATCATAGTTTTCACTATAACTTAATTTCTAGCACTTAGAATGTTGCCAAATGCAATACTTACTTGAATTGGACGATTTTACACTATATACACAGTAACTATGTGCCTCTGACAGTTTGTTTCGCAGCAGGGGAACATTTTAGTTTTTATTGCCTTAACGTGCGTTTCATGCGCTGAAAATCACGTTTTGGCCAAGTATCATAATTTTTACTATAACTTAATTTCTATCACTTAGAATGATGCCAAATGAAAAACTTACTAGAATTGGACGATTTTACACTATATACACAGTAACTATGTGTCTCTGACAGTTTGTTTCGCAGCAGGGGAACATTTCAGTTTTTATTGCCTTAACGTGCGTTTCATGCGCTGAAAATCACGTTTTGGCCAAGTATCATAGTTTTCACTATAACTTAATTTCTATCGCTTAGAATGATGCTAAATGCAAAACTTACTTGAATTGGACGATTTTATACTATATACACAGTAACTATGTGCCTCTGACAGTTGTTTCGCAGCCGGGGAACATTTCAGTTTTTATTGCCTTAACGTGCGTTTCATGTGCTGAAAATCACGTTTTGGCCAAGTATCACAATTTTCACTATAACTTAATTTCTATCACTTAGAATGATGCTAAATGAAAAACTTACTTGAATTGGACGATAATACACTATATACACAGTAACTATGTGTCTCTGACAGTTTGTTTCGCAGCAGGGGAACATTTCAGTTTTTATTGCCTTAACGTGCGTTTCATGCGCTGAAAATCACGTTTTGGGCAAGTATCATAATTTTCACTATAACTTAATTTCTATCACTTAGAATGATGCTAAATGCAAAACTTACTTAAATTGGACGATTTTACACTATATACACAGTAACTATGTGCCTCTGACAGTTTGTTTCGCAGCAGGGGAACATTTTAGTTTTTATTGCCTTAACGTGCGTTTCATGCGCTGAAAATCACGTTTTGGCCAAGTATCATAATTTTTACTATAACTTAATTTCTATCACTTAGAATGATGCCAAATGAAAAACTTACGAGAATTGGACGATTTTACACTATATACACAGTAACTATGTGTCTCTGACAGTTTGTTTCGCAGCAGGGGAACATTTCAGTTTTTATTGCCTTAACGTGCGTTTCATGCGCTGAAAATCACGTTTTGGCCAAGTATCATAGTTTTCACTATAACTTAATTTCTAGCACTTAGAATGAGGCCAAATGAAAAACTTACTTGAATTGGACAATTGTACACTACATACACAGTAACTATATGTCTCTGACAGTTTGTTTCGCAGCAGGGGAACATTTCAGTTTTTATTGCCTTAATGTGCGTTTCATGCGCTGAAAATCACGTTTTGGCCAAGTATCATAGTTTTCACTATAACTTAATTTCTAGCACTTAGAATGAGGCCAAATGAAAAACTTACTTGAATTGGACAATTGTACACTACATACACAGTAACTATATGTCTCTGACAGTTTGTTTCGCAGCAGGGGAACATTTCAGTTTTTATTGCCTTAACGTGCGTTTCATGCGCTGAAAATCACGTTTTGGGCAAGTATCATAATTTTCACTATAACTTAATTTCTATCACTTAGAATGATGCTAAATGCAAAACTTACTTAAATTGGACGATTTTACACTATATACACAGTAACTATGTGCCTCCGACAGTTTGTTTCGCAGCCGGGCAACATTTCAGTTTTTATTGCCTTAACGTGCGTTTCATGTGCTGAAAATCAAGTTTTGGCCAAGTATCAAAATTTTCAATATAACTTAATTTCCATCACTTAGAATGATGCTAAATGCAAAACGTACTTGAATTGGACGATTTTACACTATATACACAGTAACTATGTGTCTCTGACAGTTTGTTTGGCAGCAGGGGAACATTTCAGTTTTTATTGCCTGAATGTGCTTTTCATGCGCTGAAAATCATGTTTAGGCCAAGTATCATGGTTTTTATTATAACTTAATATCTAGCCATTAGAATGATGCCAAATTAAAAACTTATTAAATTATAAAATTTGATGATATTACACTATATATAGAGAGACATTTGTGTCTCTGACAGTTTTACACAGTTTTACAAGTTATGACTCCAAACTCTTAATTTACAATTCTGCCTTTATGGATACATTGCATCACCACCCCCTGAGTGGATTTACCTCTCACTGTCTTTCACTTACCTTCATTCAGCATGTAGGTGTCAGATCACCTTGTACCTAATGTCTATTCATATTACCTCACTCGAAATTATTACACAGAAGGGATTGTGTTATGTTACCCCAAGTTTAGAGTCCCAACGGATGTGGGAAACTTACAGCGTCTGTCTGCCAGAGAGCAGCAGCTGGAACCGATTGTGACCAGGGTGGCATGGGTCCTTGATCATGTCCCTGGCTCTGCTGAGGTAACGAGGGCTGGCAATGTCTTCCAGTGAGGGCAGAGTAGCCGACGATCTTCTGCGTAGTGGTGATACCTTTCTAAATAGCCTTTTTGTCTGCTGCCGTTCTTTCCGCGTACCACCAAATGTGCTTTTTATGCGCTGATAAGCACATTTTGGTCGAATATGAAAGTTTCCAAGTGTGCACTTGACCCTGGATGACCTGGAGAGTGACAGTTACTCCTGAAGTTGAACCTTTTTTTTCATCCCACAATTCAAGGAAACAATTGCAAACCCTGTTAGCCAGCCTTTCTTATATTTCGCGAGGCGAACAAACAATTGCAAGGCCAACTAGTTAGTCTTTCTTACATTCCACGATCTTTATTCAATTGTAAAACCAGTTTGGCTAGTCTACCTTGCATTCTACGATCTTATCAAACAAAGGTAAAACCAGTATGACCACATGGTGCGACAAGAATAAACAATTATTAAGCCAGTTAGCCAGTCCATCCCACAATTCCCTTCTTTTGTGTCTGTGAAAATATCGAAATATTGAAGTGGCTGTTTCCATGAGCCAGAGAAGAACCAGTCAAGCCATTCTCGTCGTGGAACCGAATCTCCGGTCACAGCTCTCTGCATGTTCCTAATAGCCTGCAGGGCATCATGGACCGAGTAGGACATGCCGGCAGGGATGAAGGGGCAGCACGAGTCTCCCACCATGGCACACACACAGCCCCGCTGGGTGGCCACTCCGTCAAGAGCAGGGCAGCCCTGGAAAATCACCTGGGCCATGGCGGCTACCCAGCCTGACTGATGCGCCGACACAGGCCCGGAACCTGCCTTCAATGGTCTTCAAATGCAGGGCGTTCCTTGCCGCTCCCACTCAAGGGAACTGAGCCATTAGGATTTTGGATGAGACTGACCAGTATTTGTGTTTGAGGGACACATCCGAGCCACACACTGGATCATGGTCGTGAGCTCCGTCAATAATGTGCCCAAATGGAGGTCATTGATTCGGGAATAACAGAACTTCTGAAGATCCCTAGATGATTATTTTTATTCATAATAATCAAAAATACATCCCCATCGTCAATGGATACAATTTTTCGGGTAAATTCACTAACCAGAACAGACTGGGCCTGGTTCTAATAAAACCACTATTTTAATCCCAGGATGCCTGTTTTGGACACTGTTTATGGTGGGAAAATAGCTCCAGAACCATCCTGGATCATTATTTTTACAAAGAATAGTGAAAATACATCCATCTACACATTCAACACTAATTATGGGTAGAAGCACCAACCAGAACTGACTGGGCCCGGTTCTAATACGACCACTATTTTAATCGCAAAATGCCTGTTTTGGAAAATGTTTATGGTGGGAAACATTATTTTTATAGAAAATAGTGAAACTACATCTACCTACTCAATCAACACAAATTCTGGGTAAATACACCAACCAGAACCGATTGGGCCTTGTTCTAATACAACCACTATTTTTATTGCAAAATGTTTTGGACACTATTGACGGTGGGAAATATTCCCAAAACATCCCTGCATCTTTAATTTTACTCATAATAGTGAAAATGCATCCATCCACACAATTGACACTAAATCTGGGTAAAAGCGGCAACCAGAACCGACTGGGCCCGGTTCTAATACGACCACTATTTTAATCGCAAAATGCCTGTTTTGGACAATGTTTATGGTGGGAAACATTATTTTTATAGAAAATAGTGAAACTACATCCACCTACTCAACCAACACAAATTCTGGGTAAATACACCAACCAGAACTGATTGGGCCTTGTTCTGATACAACCACTATTTTTATCGCAAAATGTTTTGGACACTATTGACGGTGGGAAATATTCCCAAAACATCCCTGCATCTTTCATTTTACACATAATAGTGAAAATGCATCCATCCACACAATTGACACTAAATCTGGGTAAAAGCGGCAACCAGAACCGACTGGTCCCGGTTCTAATTAAACAACCATGCAAAATTAAGATCCATTGGAGGTTTTTTATTCTTGTATAAAAAAGCCCCAAAACATCCCTGCATGATTATTTTTATCAGAATAGTAAAATATACATCCCAATCATCTTTGGACACAAGTTTCAGATATAAACAGCAACCAGACCCGACTGGACCCAGTTATAATGCAACTACTATTTTTTATCGCAAAATGCATGTTTTGGAGAAAATGTATGCTGGGAAATAGCCCTAGAAGCATCCTGGATCTTTAATTTTAGACAGAATTGTGAAAATACATCCACCTACACAATCAATACTAACTCTGGGTATAAGACCCAACCAGAACCGACTGGGCTTGGTTCTTATACAACCACCATGCAAAATAAAGTGCCCAAATGGAGGTCATTTATTCGGGCATAAAATAACTTCTGAACATCCCTAGATGACGATTTTTATACAGAATAGTGAAAAATACAACCCCATTCCCATCGGACACAAGTTACGGGTGTATACACAGACCAGAACCGACTGGGCCTGGTTCTAATACAACCACTATGCAAAATAAAGTGCCCAAAGGGAGGCCATTGATTAGGGCATAAAAGAACTTCTGAAAATCCCTAGATGATTATTTTTATAGAGAATAGTCAAAAATACATCCCCATTATCATTTGACACAAGTTCCGGCTACATACATCAACCAGAACCGACTGGGCCTGGTTCTAATAGGACCACTATTTTAATCGCAAAGTGCCTGTTATGGACACTATTGACGGTGGGAAATATTCCCTGAACATCCCTGCATCTTTAATTTCACACAGAATAGTGAAAATGCATCCATCAAATCAAATGACACTAATTCTTGGTAAAAGCACCAACCAGAACCGACTGGGCCCGGTTCTAATTCAACCACCATGCAAAATAACGATCAAAATGGAGGTTTTTGATTCTTGTATAAAAAAAGCCACAAAACATCCCTGCATGATTATGTTTAAACAGAATAGTAAAATATACATCCCCATCATCTTTGGACACAAGTTTCGGATATAAACAGCAACCAGAACCGAGACGACCCAGTTATAATGCAACTACTATTTTTTATCGCAAAATGCATGTTTTGGAGACTATTTATGGTGGCAAATACCCCTAGAACCATCCTGGATCTTTATTTCTAGACAGAATAGTGAAAATACATCCACCTGCACAATCAACACTAACTCTGGGTAAAAGCACCAACCAGAACCGACTCGGCTTGGTTCTACTACAACCACCATGCAAAATAAAGTGCCCAAATGGAGGTCATTTATTCGGGCATAGAAAAACTTCTGAACATCCCTAGATGATATTTTTTAATACAGAATAGTCAAAAATACAACCCCATTCCTATTGGACACACGTTACGGGTGTAGACACAAACCAGAACCGACTGGGCCTGGTTCTAATACAACCACTATTTTTGTCGCAAAATGCATGTTTTTGACACTATTTATGGTGGGAAATAGTCTCAGAACATCTCTGGATCTTTATTCTTACAGAGAATAGTGAAAATACATCCAATCACACCATCGACACTAATTGTGGGTAAAGCACCAACCAGAACCGACTGGGCCTGGTTCTAAACAACCACTTGTAAATGAAGTGTCCAAATTGAGGTCATTGATTCGGGCATAACAGAACTTCTGAACATCCCTAGAATATTTTTTTTATAAAGAATAATCAAAAATACATCCCCATCATCATTGGACACAATTTCTGGGTAAAAACACGAACCAGAACCGACTGGTCCTGGTTCTAATACAACCACTACTTTAACCGCAAAATGCCTGTTTTGGACACTGTTTGTGGTGGGAAATAGCTCCAGAACCATCCTTGATCATTATTGTTATACGAAATAGTGAAAATACATCCACTCACACAATAAACACAAATTCTGGGTAAAAGCACCAACCAAAACCGACTGGGCCTGTTTCTAAACCACCACTTGTGAATAAAGTGACCAAATGAAAGTAATTCATTCGGGCATAACAGAACTTCTGAACATCGCTAGATGATTATTTCTATACAAAATAGTCAAGTATACATCCCCATCATAATTGGACACAAGTTCCGTATACAAACACCCACCAGAACCGACTGGACCCTGTTATAATGCAACCACTATTTTGTATCGCCTGTTTTGGACACTGTTTATGGTGGGAGATAGCTCCAGTATCACCTAGAATGATGCCAATGAAAGACTTACTTGAATTGGACGATTTTACACTATATACACAGGAACTATGTGTCTCTGACAGTGTTTGGCAGCAGGGGAACGTTTCAGTTTTTATTGCCTTAATGTGCTTTTCATGGCCTGATAATCATGTTTTGGCCAAGTATGATAGTTTTCATTGTAACTTAATTTCTATCACTTAGAACGATGCCAAATAAAAAACTCACTTGAATTGGACGATTTTACACTATATACACAGTAACTGTGTCTCTGACAGTTTGTTTGGCAGCAGGGAAACTTTTTTAGTTTTTATTGCCTTAATGTACTTTTCATGCCCTGAAAATCACGTTTTAGCCAAGTATGATTGTTTTCATTATAACCTAATTTCTAGCCATGAGAATGATGCCAAATGGATAACTTACTTGAATTGGACGATTTTACACTATATACACAGTAACTATGTGTCTCTGACAGTTTGTTTGGCAGCAGGGGAACATGTAAGATTAGACAAAGTATCTTTGCAAATGCTTGTTCATATTGTATACATTTTTGTGAGTATAACAGCATCGTAGTCATCCTTATGGCTGACATGTCAGCATAAACACCCAACTGTCTGACTGAATAAACAATCTTAGTCTTGTGATTGGGGTGACATGTCAGCACAAATACTCAACTGTCTGACACTGATTAATTACTTTTTGCCCTGCAAATGACTGAAATGTATCTGTCCAAAGTCTTAGTGACAACTGTCAGTTTTTCCTGTATTTAAGACACACACACCGGTCATTCGACTAGAGTTGCAGGAACATCGCGTTGAGCAAAACCCTACTGTAGGAACTCTCACTGTCCACTTTGCAGTCTGGTAATAAATCAATTGGTCCGGGACCAATGAAAGTAGAATGAGAATTAGCAAGGGCTTTATAGTCTTGGTCTGTTAATAGAGTCAGGGACTTAACTAAGACAAAGTCAGGGACTTTTGGTCTTTGTGTGTTCAGAGATATTGGGTTAATCACAAAGTAGAGATCAATTTCGGGTAATTTAGAAAATAATTGTTGTTTAAACTATTAAGTCGGTGATTAATATGGGTCAGAAAGCAACAAAAGGGATGGGTTTATTGTCAGATTGCAAAATGAAAATCGGAGAGTTACCGGGACGAGATATCATGGTCCAGCTTGGGCTAAGCCTAGTGACCACCCAAAATGGCCTCCGACCCAGGGAATTACAGACCAAAAATATCTTCCACACCACCACATCTAACAGCTTCTACTCTCTCGACATTGTCGGGAATGATTCTGCCAAGGTAGCTGAAAGTCTAAGAGAACAGTCTGAAGATATCTGCCCAGCAGCACCAGGACAGGAACAACAAACATGGCCATTACATGTCACCCTGAAGTTCATGGGAGACCGGACGACAAGTGGTTAAACCAATTCTCACAGTTGCCCACTCAACGAATCATAATTAACCACGTATATGCAACTGACCTAATGGACAACCCATTGCCCCCCGGACACATTGCCTATGGGGATGGATCATCATCAAAAACCCTGATGGAGAAAAACACAACGTATATGCCGTGGTGACTCAAAAAGACAACCTCAAGACAGGACGACTCCCCGGCGACTGGTCTGCACAAGCCGCAGAAATAGTGGCACTGACAGAGGCATGTAGACTATTCCTAGAACAAGACGTGACGGTGGAAAGACACAGCCCAATCCCTGCTGAATTCCTAAGAGAAATGCAAAATCATGCCCCAGAAAAAGAGAAACTGCAATGGGAAACAGAAGGAGCCACTCAGTACAAGAACGGACTCTATGCAGTAGAAAACAAGCCATGCGTCCCACGATCATTGTTTGAAGTAATTGCCAAATTGAGCCATCGGAGGAGCCATGTCTCAACAGAAGGGATGATCAGTACAGTACAACAAACAATGCATGTTCCCAGAGGTCTCCAAACTTACTTCAATTTTTTTTACAGAAACTGTCTAAACTGCTGTAGACACAACTCTCAAGGCAATGAACGACCCAAGCATGGAACAAGGCAAACAGGAACATATCCCTTCGAGCTTCTGAACATGGATTTCATCAAACTGAACCAAAGTGCTGGACTCGTCGAACAAACCATTAGAACAGTAAAACTCAGACTCAGAAAAACCATGGAAGATACAGGAAAACCATGGCAAGAATGCCTGAGCCTGGTAAAAACTTACATGAGAATCATTCCAACAGCACAGGGATGCACACCATTTGAGGCAGTGAAAGACAGACCCTTCCACTTAACAATGTGGGAAAAAGATCTGGTGGTAGAAGAGAAAGGAGAAACAGAATCCCTCACTAAGTGGTTATGCAAAATGTTCCAAGAAAGAACTGTGATGAATGCAAAATAATCTGCCGACATCTTCTCTGTCTCCCACAGAGGAGGTCCTGTCCCCAGGAGACCTGGTACTGGTCAAGGTGATGAAAAGAAAGTGCTGGTCTTCTCCACGTTGGGACAGACCTCACCGTGTGATTTTGGCCATCATCATCACCGCTCTGTGTTCAACCACATGGGGGGAACGTACCAGAACCTTAGTACACTCCCACTGGAGGAGAATGCCCCACTAGCTAGTTCAGGAAACAATCAGGGGCCCCCAGATCTGCATCCCATTAACCAAGACACCAATCGTCGTTCAAGTCCCTTTGCTCAGCCTACAGCTTACTCACTTGGGATTACACAGGACTGACTCCAGTTATTTTTATTGGTACCTACAAGCTCCCAGAGTCTGAGTGGTCTGGCCAGACACCTTGGACCAGGTCCTCCTCCATACAGGCTACAAAACCATCACATGGCCCCTTTCCAAAGAAGCTACCACCATGACCGCTAACTTCACCAAGTTAGCCACCACCATCAAAGATGGTAAACATATGCTAGAGCTCACGACCAATATCCAACAAAAAGGCTGCATCAACCTATGCGTCCGACCGGACCGACCAGGAAAAAGCCCCCTCTTTACTATCACCATCCGCACTACTAGTCCAGCCATGGTCCCCAAAGTGATTGGTGTGAACCCCTTCGTACAACCATCCGCCACACGCCTACTCAAAATCCGTCCGGCAGGAACACCTAAGCCTGAGTAGATACACCTTATTCTCGCCCATGTCCAAACACAGGAAGAAAACGACTACAACCCGATGATGAGGAACAGTTGGTACAGATACACCGCACTCACAGCCCGCGCCACAACCAATGAGTTGTTATGTCTGTTCCCTCATGCCTACTGCCGTAGCCCAACCACAGCTATGGTCCAACCGACAGAACGAAGAACTCGCCAACCTCACCTACAACTGTATCCTGGGTAATCTGAGAGAATCCTTCCAGCAAAGCTCGACCGCCTACATACCATGGTCGCAGTACCATTAGCAGCTACAGTCAATACCGCAACGTATGTCCAGTGCAACAACCGAACAGACTGTTATCCATCCTGTTTCAACTTCAGCGGACCGGATCCGAAGACCCCTTTGGACCAAGTTCACGTCACCAGGTGCGCCGAGATCAGACACATTCCTTCCCAATCATGGACAGTACTGGACCAAATATGGTGGCTCTGCGAATGGCAAGTGTATATGATCATCCCCACCAATACAACTGGGCTCTGTGTCCCTACATCTGCATCCGACCACACGTACGTTCTAACAGCAGACTCGATTCCAACTGTCGACGCCAACCCACATCTACCCACCAGGCGTCAACGACGGAGCTTTGATTTCTTCCCCCATGATTCAGTTTGGGGCTCGGATGTCCCCCTCTAATACAAACACTGGTCAGTCTCCTCCAAAATCATGATGGCGGTGTTCCCCAGGGTAGGAACAGCGAAGAACACCCTACGTCTGGAAACCATTGACTACAGATTCCAGGCCCGACACTAATCAATTACTTGTTGCCCTGCAAATGATTGAAACGTATGTGTCCAAAGTCTTAGGGACAACTGTCAGTTTTGGCTGTAGTTAAGACACACTCACTGGTCATTCGACTAGAGTTGCAGTAACATCGCAGTTAACAGGACCCCACTGTAGGAACTCTCACTGTCCACTTTGCAGTCTGGTAATACATATTTTCTATTTAAATTTATCCCACTCTTTCTTAGCCTGCTCCTGAAGTTGTATTTTCAGACCTAGCAAACATTTCAGTTTTTTTGCCCTAATGTGCGTTTCATGCGCTGAAAATCACGTTTTGGCCAAGTATCATAGTTTTCACTATAACTTAACCTAACCCTAACCCTAACCCTAACCCTTACCATAACCCTAACCCTAACCCTAACCCTCCCTAACCCAAACCCTAACCCTAACCCTAACCCTAACCCTAACCCTAACCCTAACCCTAACCCAAACCCTAACCCTAACCCTAACCCTAACTTCCATCAATTAGAATGATATCAAATGAAAAACCGACTTAATTTGGACGATTATACACTATATACACAGTAACTATGTGTCACTGACAGTTTGTTTCGCAGCGGGGGAACATTTCAGTTTTTATTGCCTTAATGTGCATTTCGTGCGCTGAAAATCACGTTTTGGCCAAGTATCATAGTTTTCACTATAACTTAATTTCTATCACTTAGAATGATGCCAAATGAAAAACTCACTTGAATTGGACGATAATACACTATATACACAGTAACTATGTGTCTCTGACAGTTTGTTTCGCAGCAGGGGAACATTTCAGTTTTTATTGCCTTAACGTGCGTTTCATGCGCTGAAAATCACGTTTTGGCCAAGTATCATAGTTTTCACTATAACTTAACTTCTACCACTTAGAATGATGCTAAATGCAAAACTTACTTGAAGTGGACGATTTTACACTATATACACAGTAACTATGTGCCTCTGACAGTTTGTCTCGCAGCAGGGGAACATTTCAGTTTTTATTGCCTAAACGTGCGTTTCATGCGCTGAAAATCACGTTTTGGCCAAGTATCATAGTTTTCACTATAACTTAATTTCTAGCACTTAGAATGTTGCCAAATGCAATACTTACTTGAATTGGACGATTTTACACTATATTCACAGTAACTATGTGCCTCTGACAGTTTGTTTCGCAGCAGGGGAACATTTCAGTTTTTATTGCCTTAACGTGCGTTTCATGCGCTGAAAATCACGTTTTGGCCAAGTATCATAATTTTTCACTATAACTTAATTTCTAGCACTTAGAATGTTGCCAAATGCAATACTTACTTGAATTGGACGATTTTATACTATATACACAGTAACTATGTGCCTCTGACAGTTGTTTCGCAGCCGGGGAACATTTCAGTTTTTATTGCCTTAACGTGCGTTTCATGCGCTGAAAATCACGTTTTGGCCAAGTATCATAATTTTTACTATAACTTAATTTCTATCACTTAGAATGATGCCAAATGAAAAACTTACTTGAATTGGACGATTTTACACTATATACACAGTAACTATGTGTCTCTGACAGTTTGTTTCGCAGCAGGGGAACATTTCAGTTTTTATTGCCTTAACGTGCGTTTCATGCGCTGAAAATCACGTTTTGGCCAAGTATCATAGTTTTCACTATAACTTAATTTCTATCGCTTAGAATGATGCTAAATGCAAAACTTACTTGAATTGGACAATTTTATACTATATACACAGTAACTATGTGCCTCTGACAGTTGTTTCGCAGCCGGGGAACATTTCAGTTTTTATTGCCTTAACGTGCGTTTCATGTGCTGAAAATCACGTTTTGGCCAAGTATCACAATTTTCACTATAACTTAATTTCTATCACTTAGAATGATGCTAAATGAAAAACTTACTTGAATTGGACGATAATACACTATATACACAGTAACTATGTGTCTCTGACAGTTTGTTTCGCAGCAGGGGAACATTTCAGTTTTTATTGCCTTAATGTGCGTTTCATGCGCTGAAAATCACGTTTTGGCCAAGTATAATAGTTTTCACTATAACTTAATTTCTAGCACTTAGAATGAGGCCAAATGAAAAACTTACTTGAATTGGACAATTGTACACTACATACACTGTAACTATATGTCTCTGACAGTTTGTTTCGCAGCAGGGGAACATTTCAGTTTTTATTGCCTTAACGTGCGTTTCATGCGCTGAAAATCACGTTTTGGGCAAGTATCATAATTTTCACTATAACTTAATTTCTATCACTTAGAATGATGCTAAATGCAAAACTTACTTAAATTGGACGATTTTACACTATATACACAGTAACTATGTGCCTCCGACAGTTTGTTTCGCAGCCGGGCAACATTTCAGTTTTTATTGCCTTAACGTGCGTTTCATGTGCTGAAAATCACGTTTTGGCCAAGTATCAAAATTTTCAATATAACTTAATTTCCATCACTTAGAATGATGCTAAATGCAAAACGTACTTGAATTGGACGATTTTACACTATATACACAGTAACTATGTGTCTCTGACAGTTTGTTTGGCAGCAGGGGAACATTTCAGTTTTTATTGCCTGAATGTGCTTTTCATGCGCTGAAAATCATGTTTAGGCCAAGTATCATGGTTTTTATTATAACTTAATATCTAGCCATTAGAATGATGCCAAATTAAAAACTTATTAAATTATAAAAATTGATGATATTACACTATATATAGAGAGACATTTGTGTCTCTGACAGTTTTACACAGTTTTACAAGTTATGACTCCAAACTCTTAATTTACAATTCTGCCTTTATGGATACATTGCATCACCACCCCCTGAGTGGATTTACCTCTCACTGTCTTTCACTTACCTTCATTCAGCATGTAGGTGTCAGATCACCTTGTACCTAATGTCTATTCATATTACCTCACTCGAAGTTATTACACAGAAGGGATTGTGTTATGTTACCCCAAGTTTAGAGTCCCAACGGATGTGGGAAACTTACAGCGTCTGTCTGCCAGAGAGCAGCAGCTGGAACCGATTGTGACCAGGGTGGCATGGGTCCCTGATCATGTCCCTGGCTCTGCTGAGGTAACGAGGGCTGGCAATGTCTTCCAGTGAGGGCAGAGTAGCCGACGATCTTCTGCGTAGTGGTGATACCTTTCTAAATAGCCTTTTTGTCTGCTGCCGTTCTTTCCGCGTACCACCAAATGTGCTTTTTATGCGCTGATAAGCACATTTTGGTCGAATATGAAAGTTTCCCAGTGTGCACTTGACCCTTGATGACCTGGAGAGTGACAGTTACTCCTGAAGTTGAACCTTTTTTTTCATCCCACAATTCAAGGAAACAATTGCAAACCCTGTTAGCCAGCCTTTCTTATATTTCGCGAGGCGAACAAACAATTGCAAGGCCAACTAGTTAGTCTTTCTTACATTCCACGATCTTTATTCAATTGTAAAACCAGTTTGGCTAGTCTACCTTGCATTCTACGATCTTATCAAACAAAGGTAAAACCAGTATGACCACATGGTGCGACAAGAATAAACAATTATTAAGCCAGTTAGCCAGTCCATCCCACAATTCCCTTCTTTTGTGTCTGTGAAAATATCAAAATATTGAAGTGGCTGTTTCCATGAGCCAGAGAAGAACCAGTCAAGCCATTCTCGTCGTGGAACCGAATCTCCGGTCACAGCTCTCTGCATGTTCCTAATAGCCTGCAGGGCATCATGGACCGAGTAGGACATGCCGGCAGGGATGAAGGGGCAGCACGAGTCTCCCACCATGGCACACACAAAGCCCCGCTGGGTGGCCACTCCGTCAAGAGCAGGGCAGCCCTGGAAAATCACCTGGGCCATGGCGGCTACCCAGCCTGACTGATGCGCCGACACAGGCCCGGAACCTGCCTTCAATGGTCTTCAAATGCAGGGCGTTCCTTGCCGCTCCCACTCAAGGGAACTGAGCCATTAGGATTTTGGATGAGACTGACCAGTATTTGTGTTTGAGGGACACATCCGAGCCACACACTGGATCATGGTCGTGAGCTCCGTCAATAATGTGTCCAAATGGAGGTCATTGATTCGGGAATAACAGAACTTCTGAAGATCCCTAGATGATTATTTTTATACATAATAATCAAAAATACATCCCCATCGTCAATGGATACAATTTTTCGGGTAAATTCACTAACCAGAACAGACTGGGCCTGGTTCTAATACAACCACTATTTTAATCCCAGGATGCCTGTTTTGGACACTGTTTATGGTGGGAAAATAGCTCCAGAACCATCCTGGATCATTATTTTTACACAGAATAGTGAAAATACATCCATCTACACATTCAACACTAATTATGGGTAGAAGCACCAACCAGAACTGACTGGGCCCGGTTCTAATACGACCACTATTTTAATCGCAAAATGCCTGTTTTGGACAATGTTTATGGTGGGAAACATTATTTTTATAGAAAATAGTGAAACTACATCCACCTACTCAACCAACACAAATTCTGGGTAAATACACCAACCAGAACCGATTGGGCCTTGTTCTGATACAACCACTATTTTTATCGCAAAATGTTTTGGACACTATTGACGGTGGGAAATATTCCCAAAACATCCCTGCATCTTTCATTTTACACATAATAGTGAAAATGCATCCATCCACACAATTGACACTAAATCTGGGTAAAAGCGGCAACCAGAACCGACTGGTCCCGGTTCTAATTAAACAACCATGCAAAATTAAGATCCATTGGAGGTTTTTTATTCTTGTATAAAAAAGCCCCAAAACATCCCTGCATGATTATTTTTAAACAGAATAGTAAAATATACATCCCAATCATCTTTGGACACAAGTTTCAGATATAAACAGCAACCAGACCCGACTGGACCCAGTTATAATGCAACTACTATTTTTTATCGCAAAATGCATGTTTTGGAGAAAATGTATGCTGGGAAATAGCCCTAGAAGCACCCTGGATCTTCAATTTTAGACAGAATTGTGAAAATACATCCACCTACACAATCAATACTAACTCTGGGTATAAGACCCAACCAGAACCGACTGGGCTTGGTTCTTATACAACCACCATGCAAAATAAAGTGCCCAAATGGAGGTCATTTATTCGGGCATAAAATAACTTCTGAACATCCCTAGATGACGATTTTTATACAGAATAGTGAAAAATACAACCCCATTCCCATCGGACACAAGTTACGGGTGTATACACAGACCAGAACCGACTGGGCCTGGTTCTAATACAACCACTATGCAAAATAAAGTGCCCAAAGGGAGGTCATTGATTAGGGCATAAAAGAACTTCTGAAAATCCCTAGATGATTATTTTTATAGAGAATAGTCAAAAATACATCCCCATTATCATTTGACACAAGTTCCGGCTACATACATCAACCAGAACCGACTGGGCCTGGTTCTAATAGGACCACTATTTTAATCGCAAAGTGCCTGTTATGGACACTATTGACGGTGGGAAATATTCCCTGAACATCCCTGCATCTTTAATTTCACACAGAATAGTGAAAATGCATCCATCAAATCAAATGACACTAATTCTTGGTAAAAGCACCAACCAGAACCGACTGGGCCCGGTTCTAATTCAACCACCATGCAAAATAACGATCAAAATGGAGGTTTTTGATTCTTGTATAAAAAAAGCCACAAAACATCCCTGCATGATTATGTTTAAACAGAATAGTAAAATATACATCCCCATCATCTTTGGACACAAGTTTCGGATATAAACAGCAACCAGAACCGAGACGACCCAGTTATAATGCAACTACTATTTTTTATCGCAAAATGCATGTTTTGGAGACTATTTATGGTGGCAAATACCCCTAGAACCATCCTGGATCTTTATTTTTAGACAGAATAATGAAAATACATCCACCTGCACAATCAACACTAACTCTGGGTAAAAGCACCAACCAGAACCGACTCGGCTTGGTTCTACTACAACCACCATGCAAAATAAAGTGCCCAAATGGAGGTCATTTATTCGGGCATAGAAAAACTTCTGAACATCCCTAGATGATATTTTTTAATACAGAATAGTCAAAAATACAACCCCATTCCTATTGGACACACGTTACGGGTGTAGACACAAACCAGAACAAACTGGGCCTGGTTCTAATACAACCACTATTTTTGTCGCAAAATGCATGTTTTTGACACTATTTATGGTGGGAAATAGTCTCAGAACATCTCTGGATCTTTATTCTTACAGAGAATAGTGAAAATACATCCACTCACACCATCGACACTAATTGTGGGTAAAGCACCAACCAGAACCGACTGGGCCTGGTTCTAAACAACCACTTGTAAATGAAGTGTCCAAATTGAGGTCATTGATTCGGGCATAACAGAACTTCTGAACATCCCTAGAATATTATTTTTATAAAGAATAATCAAAAATACATCCCCATCATCATTGGACACAATTTCTGGGTAAAAACACGAACCAGAACCGACTGGTCCTGGTTCTAATACAACCACTACTTTAACCGCAAAATGCCTGTTTTGGACACTGTTTGTGGTGGGAAATAGCTCCAGAACCATCCTTGATCATTATTGTTATACAAAATAGTGAAAATACATCCACTCACACAATAAACACAAATTCTGGGTAAAAGCACCAACCAAAACCGACTGGGCCTGTTTCTAAACCACCACTTGTGAATAAAGTGACCAAATGAAAGTAATTCATTCGGGCATAACAGAACTTCTAAACATCGCTAGATGATTATTTCTATACAAAATAGTCAAGTATACATCCCCATCATAATTGGACACAAGTTCCGTATACAAACACCCACCAGAACCGACTGGACCCTGTTATAATGCAACCACTATTTTGTATCGCCTGTTTTGGACACTGTTTATGGTGGGAGATAGCTCCAGTATCACCTAGAATGATGCCAATGAAAGACTTACTTGAATTGGACGATTTTACACTATATACACAGGAACTATGTGTCTCTGACAGTGTTTGGCAGCAGGGGAACGTTTCAGTTTTTATTGCCTTAATGTGCTTTTCATGGCCTGATAATCACGTTTTGGCCAAGTATGATAGTTTTCATTGTGACTTAATTTCTATCACTTAGAACGATGCCAAATAAAAAACTCACTTGAATTGGACGATTTTACACTATATACACAGTAACTGTGTCTCTGACAGTTTGTTTGGCAGCAGGGAAACTTTTTTAGTTTTTATTTCCTTAATGTACTTTTCATGCCCTGAAAATCACGTTTTAGCCAAGTATGATTGTTTTCATGATAACCTAATTTCTAGCCATGAGAATGATGCCAAATGGATAACTTACTTGAATTGGACGATTTTACACTATATACACAGTAACTATGTTTCTCTGACAGTTTGTTTGGCAGCAGGGGAACATGTAAGATTAGACAAAGTATCTTTGCAAATGCTTGTTCATATTGTATACATTTTTGTGAGTATAACAGCATCGTAGTCATCCTTATGGCTGACATGTCAGCATAAACACCCAACTGTCTGACTGAATAAACAATCTTAGTCTTGTGATTGGGGTGACATGTCAGCACAAATACTCAACTGTCTGACACTGATTAATTACTTTTTGCCCTGCAAATGACTGAAATGTATCTGTCCAAAGTCTTAGTGACAACTGTCAGTTTTTCCTGTATTTAAGACACACACACCGGTCATTCGACTAGAGTTGCAGGAACATCGCGTTGAGCAAAACCCTACTGTAGGAACTCTCACTGTCCACTTTGCAGTCTGGTAATAAATCAATTGGTCCGGGACCAATGAAAGTAGAATGAGAATTAGCAAGGGCTTTATAGTCTTGGTCTGTTAATAGAGTCAGGGACTTAACTAAGACAAAGTCAGGGACTTTTGGTCTTTGTGTGTTCAGAGATATTGGGTTAATCACAAAGTAGAGATCAATTTCGGGTAATTTAGAAAATAATTGTTGTTTAAACTATTAAGTCGGTGATTAATATGGGTCAGAAAGCAACAAAAGGGATGGGTTTATTGTCAGATTGCAAAATGAAAATCGGAGAGTTACCGGGACGAGATATCATGGTCCAGCTTGGGCTAAGCCTAGTGGCCACCCAAAATGGCCTTCGACCCAGGGAATTAAAGACCAAAAATATCTTCCACACCACCACATCTAACAGCTTCTACTCTCTCGACATTGTCGGGAATGATTCTGCCAAGGTAGCTGAAAGTCTAAGAGAACAGTCTGAAGATATCTGCCCAGCAGCACCAGGACAGGAACAACAAACATGGCCATTACATGTCACCCTGAAGTTCATGGGAGACCGGACGACAAGTGGTTAAACCAATTCTCACAGTTGCCCACTCAACGAATCATAATTAACCACGTATATGCAACTGACCTAATGGACAACCCATTGCCCCCCGGACACATTGCCTATGGGGATGGATCATCATCAAAAACCCTGATGGAGAAAAACACAACGTATATGCCGTGGTGACTCAAAAAGACAACCTCAAGACAGGACGACTCCCCGGCGACTGGTCTGCACAAGCCGCAGAAATAGTGGCACTGACAGAGGCATGTAGACTATTCCTAGAACAAGACGTGACGGTGGAAAGACACAGCCCAATCCCTGCTGAATTCCTAAGAGAAATGCAAAATCATGCCCCAGAAAAAGAGAAACTGCAATGGGAAACAGAAGGAGCCACTCAGTACAAGAACGGACTCTATGCAGTAGAAAACAAGCCATGCGTCCCACGATCATTGTTTGAAGTAATTGCCAAATTGAGCCATCGGAGGAGCCATGTCTCAACAGAAGGGATGATCAGTACAGTACAACAAACAATGCATGTTCCCAGAGGTCTCCAAACTTACTTCAATTTTTTTTGCAGAAACTGTCTAAACTGCTGTAGACACAACTCTCAAGGCAATGAACGACCCAAGCATGGAACAAGGCAAACAGGAACATATCCCTTCGAGCTTCTGAACATGGATTTCATCAAACTGAACCAAAGTGCTGGACTCGTCGAACAAACCATTAGAACAGTAAAACTCAGACTCAGAAAAACCATGGAAGATACAGGAAAACCATGGCAAGAATGCCTGAGCCTGGTAAAAACTTACATGAGAATCATTCCAACAGCACAGGGATGCACACCATTTGAGGCAGTGAAAGACAGACCCTTCCACTTAACAATGTGGGAAAAAGATCTGGTGGTAGAAGAGAAAGGAGAAACAGAATCCCTCACTAAGTGGTTATGCAAAATGTTCCAAGAAAGAACTGTGATGAATGCAAAATAATCTGCCGACATCTTCTCTGTCTCCCACAGAGGAGGTCCTGTCCCCAGGAGACCTGGTACTGGTCAAGGTGATGAAAAGAAAGTGCTGGTCTTCTCCACGTTGGGACAGACCTCACCGTGTGATTTTGGCCATCATCATCACCGCTCTGTGTTCAACCACATGGGGGGAACGTACCAGAACCTTAGTACACTCCCACTGGAGGAGAATGCCCCACTAGCTAGTTCAGGAAACAATCAGGGGCCCCCAGATCTGCATCCCATTAACCAAGACACCAATCGTCGTTCAAGTCCCTTTGCTCAGCCTACAGCTTACTCACTTGGGATTACACAGGACTGACTCCAGTTATTTTTATTGGTACCTACAAGCTCCCAGAGTCTGAGTGGTCTGGCCAGACACCTTGGACCAGGTCCTCCTCCATACAGGCTACAAAACCATCACATGGCCCCTTTCCAAAGAAGCTACCACCATGACCGCTAACTTCACCAAGTTAGCCACCACCATCAAAGATGGTAAACATATGCTAGAGCTCACGACCAATATCCAACAAAAAGGCTGCATCAACCTATGCGTCCGACCGGACCGACCAGGAAAAAGCCCCCTCTTTACTATCACCATCCGCACTACTAGTCCAGCCATGGTCCCCAAAGTGATTGGTGTGAACCCCTTCGTACAACCATCCGCCACACGCCTACTCAAAATCCGTCCGGCAGGAACACCTAAGCCTGAGTAGATACACCTTATTCTCGCCCATGTCCAAACACAGGAAGAAAACGACTACAACCCGATGATGAGGAACAGTTGGTACAGATACACCGCACTCACAGCCCGCGCCACAACCAATGAGTTGTTATGTCTGTTCCCTCATGCCTACTGCCGTAGCCCAACCACAGCTATGGTCCAACCGACAGAACGAAGAACTCGCCAACCTCACCTACAACTGTATCCTGGGTAATCTGAGAGAATCCTTCCAGCAAAGCTCGACCGCCTACATACCATGGTCGCAGTACCATTAGCAGCTACAGTCAATACCGCAACGTATGTCCAGTGCAACAACCGAACAGACTGTTATCCATCCTGTTTCAACTTCAGCGGACCGGATCCGAAGACCCCTTTGGACCAAGTTCACGTCACCAGGTGCGCCGAGATCAGACACATTCCTTCCCAATCATGGACAGTACTGGACCAAATATGGTGGCTCTGCGAATGGCAAGTGTATATGATCATCCCCACCAATACAACTGGGCTCTGTGTCCCTACATCTGCATCCGACCACACGTACGTTCTAACAGCAGACTCGATTCCAACTGTCGACGCCAACCCACATCTACCCACCAGGCGTCAACGACGGAGCTTTGATTTCTTCCCCCATGATTCAGTTTGGGGCTCGGATGTCCCCCTCTAATACAAACACTGGTCAGTCTCCTCCAAAATCATGATGGCGGTGTTCCCCAGGGTAGGAACAGCGAAGAACACCCTACGTCTGGAAACCATTGACTACAGATTCCAGGCCCGACACTAATCAATTACTTGTTGCCCTGCAAATGATTGAAACGTATGTGTCCAAAGTCTTAGGGACAACTGTCAGTTTTGGCTGTAATTAAGACACACACTGGTCATTCGACTAGAGTTGCAGTAACATCGCAGTTAACAGGACCCCACTGTAGGAACTCTCACTGTCCACTTTGCAGTCTGGTAATACATATTTTCTATTTAACTTTATCTCACTCTTTCTTAGCCTGCTCCTGAAGTTGTATTTTCAGACCTAGCAAACATTTCAGTTTTTTTGCCCTAATGTGCGTTTCATGCGCTGAAAATCACGTTTTGGCCAAGTATCATAGTTTTCACTATAACTTAACCTAACCCTAACCCTAACCCTAACCCTTACCATAACCCTAACCCTAACCCTCCCTAACCCAAACCCTAACCCTAACCCAAACCCTAACCCTAACCCTAACCCTAACTTCCATCACTTAGAATGATATCAAATGAAAAACCGACTTAATTTGGACGATTATACACTATATACACAGTAACTATGTGTCACTGACAGTTTGTTTCGCAGCGGGGGAACATTTCAGTTTTTATTGCCTTAATGTGCATTTCGTGCGCTGAAAATCACGTTTTGGCCAAGTATCATAGTTTTCACTATAACTTAATTTCTATCACTTAGAATGATGCCAAATGAAAAACTCACTTGAATTGGACGATAATACACTATATACACAGTAACTATGTGTCTCTGACAGTTTGTTTCGCAGCAGGGGAACATTTCAGTTTTTATTGCCTTAACGTGCGTTTCATGCGCTGAAAATCTCGTTTTGGCCAAGTATCATAGTTTTCACTATAACTTAATTTATATCACTTAGAATGATGCTAAATGCAAAACTTACTTGAAGTGGACGATTTTACACTATATACACAGTAACTATGTGCCTCTGACAGTTTGTCTCGCAGCAGGGGAACATTTCAGTTTTTATTGCCTTAACGTGCGTTTCATGCGCTGAAAATCACGTTTTGGCCAAGTATCATAGTTTTCACTATAACTTAATTTGTAGCACTTAGAATGTTGCCAAATGCAATACTTACTTGAATTGGACGATTTTACACTATATACACAGTAACTATGTGTCACTGACAGTTTTCTTTCGCAGCAGGGGAACATTTCAGTTTTTATTGCCTTAACGTGCGTTTCATGCGCTGAAAATCACATTTTGGCCAAGTATCATAGTTTTCACTATAACTTAATTTCTATCACTTAGAATGAAAAAAAAAGGAAAATCTTTCTTGAATTGGACAATTTTACACTATATACACAGTAACTATGTGTCTCTGACAGTTTGTTTCGCAGCGGGGGAACATTTCAGTTTTTATTGCCTTAACGTGCGTTTCATGCGCTGAAAATCACGTTTTGGCCAAGTATCATAGTTTTCACTATAACTTAATTTCTAGCACTTAGAATGAGGCCAAATGAAAAACTTACTTGAATTGGACAATTGTACACTACATACACAGTAACTATATGTCTCTGACAGTTTGTTTCGCAGCAGGGGAACATTTCAGTTTTTATTGCCTTAACGTGCGTTTCATGTGCTGAAAATCACGTTTTGGCCAAGTATCACAATTTTCACTATAACTTAATTTCTATCACTTAGAATGAGGCCAAATGAAAAACTTACTTGAATTGGACAATTGTACACTACATACACAGTAACTATATGTCTCTGACAGTTTGTTTCGCAGCAGGGGAACATTTCAGTTTTTATTGCCTTAACGTGCGTTTCATGCGCTGAAAATCACGTATTGGGCAAGTATCATAATTTTCACTATAACTTAATTTCTATCACTTAGAATGATGCTAAATGCAAAACTTACTTGAATTGGACGATTTTACACTATATACACAGTAACTATGTGCCTCCGACAGTTTGTTTCGTAGCCGGGCAACATTTCAGTTTTTATTGCCTTAACATGCGTTTCATGTGCTGAAAATCACGTTTTGGCCAAGTATCAAAATTTTCAATATAACTTAATTTCCATCACTTAGAATGATGCTAAATGCAAAACTTACTTGAATTGGACGATTTTACACTATATACACAGTAACTATGTGTCTCTGACAGTTTGTTTGGCAGCAGGGGAACATTTCAGTTTTTATTGCCTGAATGTGCTTTTCATGCGCTGAAAATCATGTTTAGGCCAAGTATCATGGTTTTCATTATAACTTAATATCTAGCCATTAGAATGATGCCAAATTAAAAACTTATTAAATTATAAAATTTGATGATATTACACTATATATAGAGAGACATTTGTGTCTCTGACAGTTTTACACAGTTTTACAAGTTATGACTCCAAACTCTTAATTTACAATTCTGCCTTTATGGATACATTGCATCACCACCCCCTGAGTGGATTTACCTCTCACTGTCTTTCACTTACCTTCATTCAGCATGTAGGTGTCAGATCACCTTGTACCTAATGTCTATTCATATTACCTCACTCGAAGTTATTACACAGAAGGGATTGTGTTATGTTACCCCAAGTTTAGAGTCCCAACGGATGTGGGAAACTTACAGCGTCTGTCTGCCAGAGAGCAGCAGCTGGAACCGATTGTGACCAGGGTGGCATGGGTCCCTGATCATGTCCCTGGCTCTGCTGAGGTAACGAGGGCTGGCAATGTCTTCCAGTGAGGGCAGAGTAGCCGACGATCTTCTGCGTAGTGGTGATACCTTTCTAAATAGCCTTTTTGTCTGCTGCCGTTCTTTCCGCGTACCACCAAATGTGCTTTTTATGCGCTGATAAGCACATTTTGGTCGAATATGAAAGTTTCCAAGTGTGCACTTGACCCTGGATGACCTGGAGAGTGACAGTTACTCCTGAAGTTGAACCTTTTTTTTCATCCCACAATTCAAGGAAACAATTGCAAACCCTGTTAGCCAGCCTTTCTTATATTTCGCGAGGCGAACAAACAATTGCAAGGCCAACTAGTTAGTCTTTCTTACATTCCACGATCTTTATTCAATTGTAAAACCAGTTTGGCTAGTCTACCTTGCATTCTACGATCTTATCAAACAAAGGTAAAACCAGTATGACCACATGGTGCGACAAGAATAAACAATTATTAAGCCAGTTAGCCAGTCCATCCCACAATTCCCTTCTTTTGTGTCTGTGAAAATATCGAAATATTGAAATGGCTGTTTCCATGAGCCAGAGAAGAACCAGTCAAGCCATTCTCGTTGTGGAACCGAATCTCCGGTCACAGCTCTCTGCATGTTCCTACTAGCCTGCAGGGCATCATGGACCGAGCAGGACATGCCGGCAGGGATGAAGGGGCAGCACGAGTCTCCCACCATGGCACACACACAGCCCCGCTGGGTGGCCACTCCGTCAAGAGCAGGGCAGCCCTGGAAAATCACCTGGGCCATGGCGGCTACCCAGCCTGACTGATGCGCCGACACAGGCCCGGAACCTGCCTTCAATGGTCTTCAAATGCAGGGCGTTCCTTGCCGCTCCCACTCAAGGGAACTGAGCCATTAGGATTTTGGATGAGACTGACCAGTATTTGTGTTTGAGGGACACATCCGAGCCACACACTGGATCATGGTCGTGAGCTCCGTCAATAATGTGCCCAAATGGAGTTCATTGATTCGGGAATAACAGAACTTCTGAAGATCCCTAGATGATTATTTTTATACATAATAATCAAAAATACATCCCCATCGTCAATGGATACAATTTTTCGGGTAAATTCACTAACCAGAACAGACTGGGCCTGGTTCTAATACAACCACTATTTTAATCCCAGGATGCCTGTTTTGGACACTGTTTATGGTGGGAAAATAGCTCCAGAACCATCCTGGATCATTATTTTTACACAGAATAGTGAAAATACATCCATCTACACATTCAACACTAATTATGGGTAGAAGCACCAACCAGAACTGACTGGGCCCGGTTCTAATACGACCACTATTTTAATCGCAAAATGCCTGTTTTGGAAAATGTTTATGGTGGGAAACATTATTTTTTTAGAAAATAGTGAAACTACATCTACCTACTCAATCAACACAAATTCTGGGTAAATACACCAACCAGAACCGATTGGGCCTTGTTCTAATACAACCACTATTTTTATCGCAAAATGTTTTGGACACTATTGACGGTGGGAAATATTCCCAAAACATCCCTGCATCTTTAATTTTACTCATAATAGTGAAAATGCATCCATCCACACAATTGACACTAAATCTGGGTAAAAGCGGCAACCAGAACCGACTGGGCCCGGTTCTAATTCAACCACCATGCAAAATTAAGATCCATTGGAGGTTTTTTATTCTTGTATAAAAAAAGCCCCAAAACATCCCTGCATGATTATTTTTAAACAGAATAGTAAAATATACATCCCTATCATCTTTGGACACAAGTTTCAGATATAAACAGCAACCAGACCCGACTGGACCCAGTTATAATGCAACTACTATTTTTTATCACAAAATGCATGTTTTGGAGAAAATTTATGCTGGGAAATAGCCCTAGAACCATCCTGGATCTTTATTTTTAGACAGAATTGTGAAAATACATCCACCTACACAATCAATACTAACTCTGGGTATAAGCACCAACCAGAACCGACTGGGCTTGGTTCTAATACAACCACCATGCAAAATAAGGTGCCCAAATGGAGGTCATTTATTCGGCATAAAATAACTTCTGAACATCCCTAGATGATGATTTTTATACAGAATAGTGAAAAATACAACCTCTTTCCCATCGGACACAAGTTACGGGTGTATACACAAACCAGAACGGACTGGGCCTGGTTCTAATACAACCACTATGCAAAATAAAGTGCCCAAAGGGAGGTCATTGATTCGGGCATAAAAGAACTTCTGAAAATCCCTAGATGATTATTTTTATAGAGAATAGTCAAAAATACATCCCCATTATCATTTGACACAAGTTCCGGCTACATACATCAACCAGAACCGACTGGGCCTGGTTCTAATAGGACCACTATTTTAATCGCAAAGTGCCTGTTATGGACACTATTGACGGTGGGAAATATTCCCTGAACATCCCTCTATCTTTAATTTCACACAGAATAGTGAAAATGCATCCATCAAATCAAATGACACTAATTCTTGGTAAAAGCACCAACCAGAACCGACTGGGCCCGGTTCTAATTCAACCACCGTGCAAAATAACGATCCATAATGGAGGTTTTTGATTCTTGTATAAAAAAAAGCCACAAAACATCCCTGCATGATTATGTTTAAACAGACTAGTAAAATATACATCCCCATCATCTTTGGACACAAGTTTCGGATATAAACAGCAACCAGAACCGAGACGACCCAGTTATAATGCAACTACTATTTTTTATCGCAAAATGCATGTTTTGGAGACTATTTATGGTGGCAAATACCCCTAGAACCATCCTGGATCTTTATTTTTAGACAGAATAGTGAAAATACATCCACCTACACAATCAACACTAACTCTGGGTAAAAGCACCAACCAGAACCGACTCGGCTTGGTTCTACTACAACAACCATGCAAAATAAAGATCCATAATGGAGGTTTTTGATTCTTGTATAAAAAAAAGCCCCAAAACATCCCTGCATGATTATTTTTAAACAGAATAGTAAAATATACATCCCCATCATCTTTGGACACAAGTTTCGGATAAAAACAGCAACCAGAACCGAGACTACCCAGTTATAATGCAACTATCCATCATTCCTGCCTGCCTAAAATCTGCCACCATCATTCCTGTCCCCAAAAAGCCAACCATCGGCAGCTTGAATGATTACAGGCCTGTAGCTCTCACGCCTGTGATCATGAAGTGCTTTGAAAAGTTGGTGGCCCGACACATCAGAAGGACAATCCCCCCCTCAGTTGACCCTCACCAGTTTGCTTATAGAGAAAACAGGTCCACTGAGGATGCTCTCGCCGTGTTTCTTCACACAGCACTGAGCCACCTGGAGCACCAGGGGAACTATGTGAGGATGCTTTTCATAGACTATAGCTCAGCCTTTAACACTATCAAGCCGGACATCCTGAAGGACAAACTCTACCACCTTGGACTATCCTCTTCAATCTGCTGCTGGATAAGGAACTTCTTGACTGGTCGACCACAAACTGTCAGAATGGGTCCACACCTCTCTTCCGCCGTTACACTGAACACTGGCTCACCACAAGGCTGTGTACTGAGTCCTCTCCTGTACTCCCTGTACACATACGACTGCACACCAGCCCACCAGTCAAACTCTATTATCAAATTCGCCGATGACACCACTGTGATCGAACTCATCTCAGGCGGGGATGAGTCAGCTTACAGAGACGAGGTCGACAAACTGTCTTCTTGGTTCTCGGCGAACAATCTTACACTAAATGCCGCAAAGACTAAAGAAATAATCCTGGACTTTTGCAAGCGCAGCACAGACCTGGCCCCACTCCTCATTAACGGAGTATGTGTAGACAGGGTCCAATCCTTCAAATTTCTGGGAGTCCACGTCACGGATAGGCTCTCCTGGTCCACAAACACCACAGTGTTAGTGAAGAAGGCCCAGAAACGACTCCACTTTCTCAGGGTACTGAGAAGGGACAAATTGGACACCAAGCTTCTGGCAACCTTCTACAGAGCCACTGTGGAGAGCATCCTGACTTACGGCATTACAGTGTGGTATACCGGAAGCACGGCAGCAGACAAAAAAAGCCATACAGAGGGTGATAAACACTGCCCAGAAGATCGCCGGCTGCTCTCTGCCATCACTAGAAGACATTGCCAACCCCCGATACCTTAGAAGAGCCGGGTCCATTGTTGGAGACCCATACCACCCTGGACACGGCCTGTTCCAGTTGCTTCCATCTGGCAGACGCTACAGGTCCTACAAAGCACGGACAAACAGGCTCAAGGACAGCTTTTTCCCAACAGCCATCACGTCTCTGAACCTGCAGCAACACGTGACGTGACGACTACACATATCCCTACTATGAAATTAAGTCAAGTCGAAATGAAGTAACAGGAAGGTCGTTTGGCGCAGATCTGCCTTCCAAAGGCTGACTGAGGGAGGGTAAGTATAAAGACTGAGAGGTAAGTGATCCACCTTATTCTTGATGGCATCGGTGAGGCAACTTGCAGTCGCCGCAAAATGGCGCTCAAGGCAGTGAGCTAACAAGTATGAATATGTCATACATAAATGTCATAAATGTGTCTGGCCTGGGAAGACGAACTTGTGGAGAAGCACTATACAATTTCGTCATACGCTGCTGAGGGTATGATGACTACTAGGCTTACGTTACGGGTGTATACACAAATCAGAACCGACTGGGCCTGGTTCTAATACAACCACTATTTTTGTCGCAAAATGCATGTTTTTGACACTATTTCTGGTGGGAAATAGTCTCAGAACATCCCTGGATCTTTATTCTTACAGAGAATAGTGAAAATACATCCACCCACACAATCGACACTAATTGTGGGTAAAGCACCAACCAGAACCGACTGGGCCTGGTTCTAAAATGGCGCTCAAGGCGGAGAGCTAACAAGTATGAATATGTCATACATAAATGTCATAAATGTGTCTGGCCTGGGAAGACGAACTTGTGGAGAAGCACTATACAATTTCGTCATACGCTGCTGAGGGTATGATGACTACTAGGCTTTTTGTCAGGTCAATAATGACGACAATGCCTATGTCTGATTTTCATTTTTTCATTTTTTCAACTACTATTTTTTATCGCAAAATGCATGTTTTGGAGACAATTTATGGTGGTAAATACCCCTTGAACCATCCTGGATCTTTATTTTTAGACAGAATAGTGAAAATACATCCACCTACACAATCAACACTAACTCTGGGTAAAAGCACCAACCAGAACCGACTGGGCTTGGTTCTACCACAACCAACATGCAAAATAAAGTGCCCAAATGGAGGTCATTTATTCAGGCATAGAAGAACTTCTGAACATCCCTAGATGATAATTTTTATACAGAATAGTCAAAAATACAACCCCATTCCTATTGGACACACGTTACGGGTGTATACACAAACCAGAACCGACTGGGCCTGGTTCTAATACAACCACTATTTTTGTCGCAAAATGCATGTTTTTGACACTATTTCTGGTGGGAAATAGTCTCAGAACATCCCTGGATCTTTATTCTTACAGAGAATAGTGAAAATACATCCACCCACACAATCGACACTAATTGTGGGTAAAGCACCAACCAGAACCGACTGGGCCTGGTTCTAAACAACCACTTGTAAATAAAGTGCCCAAATTCAGGTCATTGATTAGGGCAGGGATTTTCAACCACTGTGCCGTGGCACACTAGTGTGCCGTGAGAGATCGTCAGGTGTGCCGTGAGAAATTATCCAATATCCTTTTTTTTTAAATTAACATTTATTAATAGTTTTCTGCAAATATGATGTCATTGTCCAGTGTCCGTGCTGTAGTAAATATACTATACAGAGTGTCATTTTGTAAAATTTTTGGTTAGTGGTGTGCCACAAATTTTTCCAATGTAAAAAATGTGCCGTGGCTCAAAAAAGGTTGAAAAACACTGGATTAGGGCATAACAGAACTTCTGAACATCCCTAGAATTTTATTTTTATAAAGAATAATCAAAAATACATCCCCATAATCATTGGACACAATTTCTGGGTAAAAACACGAACCAGAACCGACTGGGCCTGGTTCTAATACAACCACTACTTTAACCGCAAAATGCCTGTTTTGGACACTGTTTGTGGTGGGAAATAGCTCCAGAATCATCCTGGATCAATTTTGTTATACAAAATAGTGAAAATACATCCACTCACACAATAAACACAAATTCTGGGTAAAAGCACCAACCAAAACCTACTGGGCCTGTTTCTAAACCACCACTTGTAAATAAAGTGACCAAATGAAAGTAATTCATTCGGGCATAACAGAACTTCTGAACATCGCTAGATGATTACTTCTATACAGAATAGTCAAGTATACATCCCCATCATAATTGGACACAAGTTTTGTATACAAACACCCACCAGAACCGACTGGACCCTGTTATAATGCAGGCACTATTTTGTATCGCAAAATGCATGTTTTGGACACTATTTATGGTGGGAAATAGCCCCGGTACTGTCCTGGATCTTTATTTTTAGACAGAATAGTGAAAATACATCTACCCACACAATGGATACTATATCTGGGTAAAAGCACCAACCAGAACTGACTGGGCCCGGTTCTAATACGACCACTATTTTAATCGCAAAATGCCTGTTTTGGAAAATGTTTATGGTGGGAAACATTATTTTTATAGAAAATAGTGAAACTACATCTACCTACTCACTACCCACTTGTAAATAAAGTGCTCAAATTGAGGTCATTGATTCGGGCATAACAGAACTTCTGAACATCCCTAGATGATTATTTTTATACAGAATAATCAAAAATACATCCTTATCATCATTGGACACAATTTCTGGGTAAAAACACCAACCAGAATCGCCTGGGCCTGGTTCTAATACAACCACTATTTTAATCGCAAAATGCCTGTTTTGGACACTTTTTATGGTGGGAAATAGCTCCAGAATCACCTAGAATGATGCCAAGGAAAGACTTACATGGATAGGACGATTTTACACTATATACACAGGAACTATGTGTCTCTGACAGTGCGTTGGCAGCAGGGGAACGTTTCAGTTTTTATTGCCTTAATGTGCTTTTCATGGCCTGATAATCACGTTTTGGCCAAGTATGATAGTTTTCATTGTAACTTAATTTCTATCACTTTAAACCAGTGGTTTTCAAAGTGGGCGGTACCGCCCCCCGGGGGGTGGTGTGAACTTTCAGGGGGGCGCTGACGAATAAACAGGCGAATGGGGGGCGTTGAAATAGTGAAGGGGGCGATGGAGCAATTACAGTAAAATGTGACGTTGGTGTTTGTAGAAAGACCGGAAAAATTGATTGTCTGTAATAAAAAGTCGACAAAAAAACAAGCTTTATTGAAACAAGAAACGTTGTCTGCTCGAGCGCTCACGAGCAGCGCGCATATACCGTATATCACTAATTGTCGCGAGTTTATCGTCGATGCAGGCGACTGGGGAAACCACCACCATCCAGTCAGCCGCAGAGGAGCACACAATAGCGCGCCGGCAACGCTTAGCCACAGACGTATGCGCACAGCGACCGGCTTAATGCATCAGCTATCAATTTTTATGATTCGAGGTGAAGAATAAATGATAACCATTTCTGTTTATTAAAATTGTTTTTTTTAGTCTTCAAACTGTTTGTGATTGAAGAATCAACCAATTCTTGTGACATTTAGCAATATAGTCGTTCTAGCGTTCGTTGGAAAGGGGTAAAGAGGGGGGCGTTGGCATTTTGGCCCGGCGGTGAAGGGGGCGGTGGCTAAAAAAAGTTTGAAAATCACTGCTTTAAACGATGCCAAATAAAAAACTTATTTGAATTGGACGATCTTACACTATATACACAGTAACTGTGTCTCTGACAGTTTGTTTGGCAGCAGGGGAACTTTTCAGTTTTTATTGACTTAATGTACTTTTCGTACCCTGAAAATCACGTTTTGGCCAGGTATGATTGTTTTCATTGTAACTTAATTTTTAGCAATGAGAATATTGCCAAATGGATAACTTACTTGAATTGGACGATTTTACACTATATACACAGTAACTATGTGTCTGACAGTTTTTTTGGCAGCAGGGGAATATGTAAGATTAGACAAAGTATCTTTGCAAATGCTTGTTCATATTGTATAAGTTTTTGTGAGTGTAACAGCATTGTAGTCATCCTTACGGCTGACATGTCAGCATAAACACCCAACTGTCTGACTGAATAAACAATCTTAGTTTTGTGATTGGGGTGACATGTCAGCACAAATACTCAACTGTCTGACACTGATCAATTACTTTTTGCCCTGCAAATGACTGAAATGTATCTGTCCAAAGTCCTAGTGACAACTGTCAGTTTTTCCTGTATTTAAGACACACACACTGGTCATTCGACTAGAGTTTCAGGAACATCGCGTTGAACAGGACCCTACTGTAGGAACTCTCACTGTCCACTTTGCAGTCTGGTAATAAACCAATTGGTCCGGGACCAATGAAAGTAGAACAATAATTAGCAAGGGCTTTATAGTCTTGGTCTGTTAATAGAGTCAGGGACTTAACTAAGACAAAGTCAGGGACTTTTGGTCTTTGTGTGTTCAGAGATATTGGGTTAATCACAAAGTGGAGATCAATTTCGGGTAATTTAGAAAATAATTGTTGTTTAAACTATTAAGTAAGTGATTAATATGGGCCAGAAAGCAACAAAAGGGATGGGTTTATTGTCAGACTGCAAAATGAAAATCGGAGAGTTACCGGGACGAGATATCATGGTCCAGCTTGGGCTAAGCCTAGTGGCCACCCAAAATGGCCTCCGACCCAGGGAATTACAGACCAAAAATATCTTCCACACCACCACATCTAACGGCTTCTACTCTCTCGACATTGTCGGGAATGATTCTGCCAAGGTAGCTGAAAGTCTAAGAGAACAGTCTGCAGATATCTGCCCAGCAGCACCAGGACAGGAACAACAAACATGGCCATTACATGTCACCCTGAAGTTCATGGGAGACCGGACGACAAGTAGTTAAACCAATTCTCACAGTTGCCCACTCAACGAATCATAATTAACCACGTATATGCAACTGACCTAATGGACAACCCATTGCCCCCCGGACACATTGCCTATGGGGATGGATCATCATCAAAAAACCTGGATGGAGAAAAACACAACGTATATGCCGTGGTGACTCAAAAAGACAACCTCAAGACAGGACGACTCCCCGGCGACTGGTCTGCACAAGCCGCAGAAATAGTGGCACTGACAGAGGCATGTAGACTATTCCTAGAACAAGACGTAACGGTGGAAAGACACAGCCCAATCCCTGCTGAATTCCTAAGAGAAATGCAAAATCATGCCCCAGAAAAAGAGAAACTGCAATGGGAAACAGAAGGAGCCACTCAGTACAAGAACGGACTCTATGCAGTAGAAAACAAGCCATGCGTCCCACGATCATTGTTTGAAGTAATTGCCAAATTGAGCCATCGGAGGAGCCATGTCTCAACAGAAGGGATGATCAGTACAGTACAACAAACAATGCATGTTCCCAGAGGTCTCCAAACTTACTTCAATTTTTTTTGCAGAAACTGTCTAAACTGCTGTAGACACAACTCTCAAGGCAATGAACGACCCAAGCATGGAACAAGGCAAACAGGAACATATCCCTTCGAGCTTCTGAACATGGATTTCATCAAACTGAACCAAAGTGCTGGACTCGTCGAACAAACCATTAGAACAGTAAAACTCAGACTCAGAAAAACTATGGAAGATACAGGAAAACCATGGCAAGAATGCCTGAGCCTGGTAAAAACTTACATGAGAATCATTCCAACAGCACAGGGATGCACACCATTTGAGGCAGTGAAAGACAGACCCTTCCACTTAACAATGTGGGAAAAAGATCTGGTGGTAGAAGAGAAAGGAGAAACAGAATCCCTCACTAAGTGGTTATGCAAAATGTTCCAAGAAAGAACTGTGATGAATGCAAAATAATCTGCCGACATCTTCTCTGTCTCCCACAGAGGAGGTCCTGTCCCCAGGAGACCTGGTACTGGTCAAGGTGATGAAAAGAAAGTGCTGGTCTTCTCCACGTTGGGACAGACCTCACCGTGTGATTTTGGCCATCATCATCACCGCTCTGTGTTCAACCACATGGGGGGAACGTACCAGAACCTTAGTACACTCCCACTGGAGGAGAATGCCCCACTAGCTAGTTCAGGAAACAATCAGGGGCCCCCAGATCTGCATCCCATTAACCAAGACACCAATCGTCGTTCAAGTCCCTTTGCTCAGCCTACAGCTTACTCACTTGGGATTACACAGGACTGACTCCAGTTATTTTTATTGGTACCTACAAGCTCCCAGAGTCTGAGTGGTCTGGCCAGACACCTTGGACCAGGTCCTCCTCCATACAGGCTACAAAACCATCACATGGCCCCTTTCCAAAGAAGCTACCACCATGACCGCTAACTTCACCAAGTTAGCCACCACCATCAAAGATGGTAAACATATGCTAGAGCTCACGACCAATATCCAACAAAAAGGCTGCATCAACCTATGCGTCCGACCGGACCGACCAGGAAAAAGCCCCCTCTTTACTATCACCATCCGCACTACTAGTCCAGCCATGGTCCCCAAAGTGATTGGTGTGAACCCCTTCGTACAACCATCCGCCACACGCCTACTCAAAATCCGTCCGGCAGGAACACCTAAGCCTGAGTAGATACACCTTATTCTCGCCCATGTCCAAACACAGGAAGAAAACGACTACAACCCGATGATGAGGAACAGTTGGTACAGATACACTGCACTCACAGCCCGCGCCACAACCAATGAGTTGTTATGTCTGTTCCCTCATGCCTACTGCCGTAGCCCAACCACAGCTATGGTCCAACCGACAGAACGAAGAACTCGCCAACCTCACCTACAACTGTATCCTGGGTAATCTGAGAGAATCCTTCCAGCAAAGCTCGACCGCCTACATACCATGGTCGCAGTACCATTAGCAGCTACAGTCAATACCGCAACGTATGTCCAGTGCAACAACCGAACAGACTGTTATCCATCCTGTTTCAACTTCAGCGGACCAGATCCGAAGACCCCTTTGGACCAAGTTCACGTCACCAGGTGCGCCGAGATCAGACACATTCCTTCCCAATCATGGACAGTACTGGACCAAATATGGTGGCTCTGCGAATGGCAAGTGTATATGATCATCCCCACCAATACAACTGGGCTCTGTGTCCCTACATCTGCATCCGACCACACGTACGTTCTAACAGCAGACTCGATTCCAACTGTCGACGCCAACCCACATCTACCCACCAGGCGTCAACGACGGAGCTTTGATTTCTTCCCCCATGATTCAGTTTGGGGCTCGGATGTCCCCCTCTAATACAAACACTGGTCAGTCTCCTCCAAAATCATGATGGCGGTGTTCCCCAGGGTAGGAACAGCGAAGAACACCCTACGTCTGGAAACCATTGACTACAGATTCCAGGCCCGACACTAATCAATTACTTGTTGCCCTGCAAATGATTGAAACGTATGTGTCCAAAGTCTTATGGACAACTGTCAGTTTTGGCTGTAGTTAAGACACACTCACTGGTCATTCGACTAGAGTTGCAGTAACTTTGCAGTTAACAGGACCCCACTGTAGGAACTCTCACTGTCCACTTTGCAGTCTGGTAATACATATTTTCTATTTAAATTTATCTCACTCTTTCTTAGCCTGCTCCTGAAGTTGTATTTTCAGACCTAACAAACATTTCAGTTTTTTTGCCCTAATGTGCGTTTCATGTGCTGTTAATCACGTTTTGGCCAAGTATCATAGTTTTCACTATAACTTAACCTAACCCTAACCCTAACCCTAACTTCCATCACTTAGAATGATATCAAATGAAAAACCTACTTAATTTGGACGATTATACACTATATACACAGTAACTATGTGTCACTGACAGTTTGTTTCGCAGCGGGGGAACATTTCAGTTTTTATTGCCTTAATGTGCATTTCATGCGCTGAAAATCACGTTTTGGCCAAGTATCATAGTTTTCACTATAACTTAATTTCTAGCACTTAGAATGATGCAAAATGAAAAACTTACTTGAATTGGACAATTATACACTATATACACAGTAACTATGGGCCTCTGACAGTTTGTTTCGCAGCAGGGGAACATTTCAGTTTTTATTGCCTTAACGTGCGTTTCATGCGCTGAAAATCACGTTTTGGCCAAGTATCATAGTTTTCACTATAACTTAATTTCTAGCACTTAGAATGATGCTAAATGCAATACTTACTTGAATTGGATGATTTTACACTATAGACACAGTAACTATGTGCCTCTGGCAGTTTGTTTCGCAGCAGGGAACATTTCAGTTTTTATTGCCTTAACGTGCATTTCATGCGCTGAAAATCACGTTTTGGCCAAGTATCATAATTTTCACTATAACTTAATTTCTATCACTTAGAATGATGCTAAATGAAAAACTTACTTGAATTGGAGAATTATACACTATATACACAGTAACTATGTGTCTCTGACAGTTTGTTTCGCAGCAGGGGAACATTTCAGTTATTATTGCCTTAACGTGCGTTTCATGCGCTGAAAATCACGTTTTGGCCAAGTATCATAGTTTTCACTATAACTTAATTTCTATCACTTAGAATGATGCTAAATTATTAGGTTCATTAATAATTACCTTCGTCCGTAATTATCAATAACTGCAGGAAGACATCTTATTCAATTATTGACATTTAATTAAATAGAAATGGATACAACAGATAAAAGCCTCCGAAGGGGAGAGTCAGCAAGTGTCACCTTACAACTTCCGAACGTCTCACCGAATAGACGTTTTCGTCCCACTCTTATGGTCATGAATCAAAACAAGTTACAGAGTTGTTGATCATTCCATCACGTATGAGTAAAAACAACATCTGGGACTACAATAACAATCAAAGTTTTTTACTAATAACAAAAACAGGAGACTAGACCTAACAACATTTAGATTAGAGTAATTATACAACCTCCTTGACCTAATGAATCATATAATAAAATCATAATCATATAATGGTTACATACAGAAAAACCCGAAGTGCACGGTTACATAACGATAACAACATTCTTGTTATTGGCCGAATAGCCCTGGCCTCGTCACCAAGGGCCCACCAAATCTCAAGGACCCAGATTGGGTGGATTGTTTTTATAACCATCCTGGAACAGGCCGTCCAGGTTAAAGATGACTTGGCAATACTCGTGACCTCGCAACACTTTTGAAAACAGAAAGAGAATGATTTAACAAAGTAATGAATTAATACAGAGAATAGAAAGAGAATGATTTAATAAAGAAATGAACTAATATAACTATTATAATAGTAAAACAGAATAAACCCAACATTCCCCCGTTTTTATAATATGTATGTTATTAGTCATTTCTTAGTAATCACTAAATGGTAATGTCGGGTGCCTGTGATTTTTCCCGCCTACTCCTTACTCCCATGGCTGGTCTGAAAGAGAAAGAACATAATTATATTCGTCCAATTGGTCCTCGGATTTACCGTACTCCTGGACCTCACTGCTTTCCCCAAACCGTCCCATAAGATACAACTCATGTACTTTAGAATTTGTAGGGGCAATTGCAGTATTTATAAGTCGGCTTAGCAAGGAGCGCAAACAGGGGATAATACAGCACCCACACAATGTTAGGATAGCGGTTATTGTGCCAATAGTCACCATGAAGGATGTAGCCAAATCTTTATATTTTCCAAAGGTCTTATCCCACCAATCTGACAATGCGGACGTATCTACTCCAGAATGCTCTTGCATATTGCGGTTCAGTGTTTGCAGGCCAGTAATGGCCCTGGTGAGAGATCCACTGGGTGACGTGTTGTTCGGTATGAAGGTGCAACATTGTTTTCCAAACATTGCACACACGCCCCCTGTTTCAAGGATCATATCCACCGCTATGCGATTCTGGAACGCCATCAGACTGGTAGCTGCCAGTTGTTCCTTCATGGCCACAAATCCCTGTTTAACATAATTTCCAAGTTTTGGACATTGTAATGTAAGTAATTTATTCTATCCACATTTTTGTTTGGGGTGATTAGAAGGAAGATGGACTCCCAACCTGCTGCGATCTGATTAGCCAGCTTATACTCATCTGGTACGCCCCGGGGGATGCCAATCGCATCAATGTATGTTGGATCTCCTTCCCTCCATGCCTCTCGACGATGTCGGGAGGGTCGACCCTTCACCTCCGAATTCTGAGCCGCCAATTGTATCTCCTCCACTGTGGATGGAAAAACAGACACCGGTAAGAGCAGTGAGACCAAAGTACCTAGTCCTGCCGCGTTTTGGCAGGAGTCGTATAATTTATCTACCACCCCGCCACCATAGGCAAGAACGTGGTATCAGGGGTGTAGCTTGTTTTAAAACGCCGGTACACCACGTCTCATTTATCGCCCCCAGCTTCAGACCATGCCCTGTAAGGTTTAAGCAGGTAAAATGATTAAACAGTGGAAAAATGGACTTCCTATTTACTGCGTAACAGGATAAACACTGTTTCAATATTTTTTTTTCTTGCCAAGTAGGACACGTTTTTTCATTTGTAAAAACACTTTTCCCCAAAAGAATGGTGATTGAGGGAGTTGTTAGATCCCATCGTATTTTCCCTTGTCTGGTAGGTTATCCTAATCCTTTGTAAGATGGTTTAGTCTCAATTGAAACCATATGGAGACGTCAAACCCAATATAAAAGAGTTCCCTATAGTTTTATGGTATTGCTTGCTGAGCAATAATCTTTTCAATTAATTATTATATGACAATAGGCTATGGTTTTGTTACAACGGTACGTTCGAAATTCGCATGTTTATTCCATATGCAGCGTTATACTCAACAAATAATGGAAATGGGAAACAGATACCAATGGTATATTGATGCTAGGCCGTACCAGGACACAGGGGGTAATTGGGCACACACCTTTGTAATGGATCAGTCGACCCGCTGGTCACCTGGTACTTATGGCTGGTCAAAAACAGCTAAAGAATGGCAAAAGAGGGTTTCAAATTTTTCTGTTGATAATTCTGGTTTGTATCTCAGGATAAATGAGTCGGAAGGCACTTTACCTCTGTGGAGGGAGGGGGACTGGACTTCATCGTCCACAAAGTGTAGCTTCCTGAACCTGTTGTATGGTGTTCGGACAACGATCCATGCTGGTCAGTGGGGATATGTAAAAACCCCAATATTACTCAGGCGACAACCGGCAAGGTGATTCCGTCATTTGTATCCCCTAGATCGAGTATAGTCCAGATAATTCATGGCAAACCATCAGTGGACGAGTGGTTTAGAATGACTACAGGTGTTTCAGCGTTATCTAACAATTGGCTGTTAATGGCGGAACAAGCTGCCAGCGAAACCCGAAATGATTGTCTCGTATGTATGGGTGCCCGACCCGTACTCCGTATCATTTCGGCCCCAATTGATAAAGAATGTATTGTGGACCTCCTAAAAAACACCAATCCAACCTTTAAGTGCTCTAAATACGATTCGATATTCCCACTTACCCGAGAGAACAAAGAAAAAACAATTTTTGACAAATATGTAGCACGCCAAAATTTTACCTGCCTCAAATTACAAGGGACTGGAACATCATTGGGAAGCATTCCGTCTGACTGGTGTGTATCAAACATGTTCTTTCCGGTACCATACCCCTTATCCCGAGCTGACATCTGGTTATGGTGTGGAAGTGATAAGTTGTATGATAGATTGCCCACAAATGCTGCGGGTGTGTGTTCTGTGGTGTCTCTGTTACTTCCTGTTTCTGTTTCCTCAGTGAATCTCACAGCTGAAATAAGGTTACCTCCAAACCTGAAGGAGGTCTTGCATCGCCAAAAGAGAGCACCACACACCTGGATGGGTAACTCCGATCCCACCTATATTGACGCCATAGGCGTCCCCCGTGGCGTTCCTAATGAGTATAAACTTGCTAATCAGGTTTCAGCGGGATTCGAAAGTATTCTAATTTGGGTAACTCCCAACAAAAATGTTGATCGCATCAATTATATTCATTACAATGTCCAGCGACTTGGCAATTACACGGTTGAGTCGTTAGAGGCGGTACGTGACCAGCTAGCGGCAACATCCCTCATGGCCTTCCAAAATCGTATAGCATTAGACATGTTATTGGCTGAGAAGGGTGGTGTGTGTGCTATCTTTGGTGATGCCTGTTGTACTTTCATTCCTAATAACACTGCTCCAAATGGACGTCTCACCAAAGCTTTAGAAGGCCTCCGAACCCTGACTAATAAGATGGCCGATCAGTCAGGTGTGGACACCTCAATCTGGGACCAATGGATGGATTATTTTGGTGCCTGGAAAGGTTTGATAGGCAACATCCTCATATCTGCTGGAGTGCTCATTACTCTGCTTATTCTCTGTAGCTGTTGTATCTTCCCCTTAGCTCGTACTCTAGTCACTCGACTGTTCGATAAAGCAGTGGGACCAGGCCCTAGAGGTGGGTATGTCCAGTTGCGCCAAACTGACCCCTCTGGACCCCCCGCTGGGCACGTGTTCATGGATATACTAATTTAGTGCTTCTTTGTTTTTATACTAATATAGTTTTACATTTCATTTGACACTAACCTGTGTGGTGTTGTTGATGTGGTCTCTTTAGGAGACCAAGAGAGGGAATGAAGAATATAACATATTTTACTCATTCTTTTTAGTATAGCTGTTTCATTTTGATATCATATTTTACTCATTCTTTTTAGTATAGCTGTTTCATTTTGATATCACATTTTACTCATTCCTTTTGTTGTGGCGGTCTTGTTTTAGAGTCGCCACTGGTTCCCAACTCAAATACAATATGAACAGAAGGATGGGTCTGAGACTCCTCAACTATAATGTTAACAAAAGGCTCTTCCTGACATTCTTATTTCAAGGTGGGATCCACACTGATAAGAGACCAGATGGAGGACTTCAAAGGGCAGAGGAACAAAGAGCAGGGCGGAGGGTCGGGACTTTATAGGACCAGCGGAGACAGAGGTCTGGATGATGTGGATTCAAGGCTGGAAGATGTGGAGCCCAGAGAAACCCCCCCTCACAGCAGCCCTGGACCAGCCCACATCTCATTATTAATCAGCGAATGAATATGCATTTTTGTTGGACTATAACTGGGCAAACGCGGGTTTGGACAATGTCTTTTCCATCCTCCGCTTTGGGACATCAACACTCAGCGGGCTTATTCTATGGGAGGGAGACCCGGAGCTCTGTATGAATCAATTTGAATGGAATAAATCATCTGTGGATAAACTCGCTCAACCCTGGTTTGTCTCCTCCGATGCTGAACACGCTCCATTGTTAGACTGGAGACTACAGAGTTAAGGAATTGGAGTCAGGTAAAATATTTATAGTCTAACATTGGGCAACTGTGAGAATTGGTTTAACTACTTGTCGTCCGGTCTCCCATGAACTTCAGGGTGACATGTAATGGCCATGTTTGTTGTTCCTGTCCTGGTGCTGCTGGGCAGATATCTTCAGACTGTTCTCTTAGACTTTCAGCTACCTTGGCAGAATCATTACCGACAATGTCGAGAGAGTAGAAGCTGTTAGATGTGGTGGTGTGGAAGATATTTTTGGTCTGTAATTCGCTGGGTCGGAGGCCATTTTGGGTGGCCACTAGGCTTAGCCCAAGCTGGACCATGATATCTCGTCCCGGTAACTCTCCGATTTTCATTTTGCATTCTGACAATAAACCCATTCCTTTTGTTGCTTTCTGACCCTTATTAATCACCTACTTAATAGTTTAAACAACAATTATTTTCTAAATTACCCGAAAGTGATTTCTACTTTGTGATTAACCCAATATCTCTGAACACACAAAGACCAAAAGTCCCTGACTTTGTCTTAGTTAAGTCCCTGACTCTATTAACAGACCAAGACTATAAAGCCCTTGCTAATTATTGTTCTACTTTCATTGGTCCCGGACCAATTGGTTTATTACCAGACTGCAAAGTGGACAGTGAGAGTTCCTACAGTAGGGTCCTGTTCAACGCGATGTTCCTGCAACTCTAGTCGAATGACCAGTGTGTGTGTCTCAAATACAGGAAAAACTGACAGTTGTCGCTAGGACTTTGGACAGATACATTTCAGTCATTTGCAGGGCAAAAAGTAATTGATCAGTGTCGGACAGTTGAGTATTTGTGCTGACATGTCACCCCAATCACAAGACTAAGATTGTTTATTCAGTCAGACAGTTGGGTGTTTATGCTGACATGTCAGCCATAAGGATGACTATGATGCTGTTATACTCACAAAAACGTATACAATATGAACAAGCATTTGCAAAGATACTTTGTCTAATCTCACATGTTCCCCTGCTGCCAAACAAACTGTCAGAGACACATAGTTACTGTGTATAAAGTGAAAAATCGTCCAATTCAAGTAAGTTATCCATTTGGCATCATTCTCAAGCTAGAAATTAAGTTATAATGAAAACAATCATACTTGGCCAAAACTTGATTTTCAGGGCATGAAAAGTACATGAAGGCAATAAAAACTGAAATGTTCCCCTGCTTCGAAACAAACTGTCAGAGACACATAGTTACTGTGTATATAGTGTATTATCGTCCAATTCAAGTTAGTTTTTCATTATGCATCATTCTAATTGATAGAAATTAAGTTATAGTGAAAATTCTGATACTTGGCCAAAACGTGATTTTTAGCACATGAAACGCACGTTAAAGCAATAAAAACTGAAATGTTCCCCTGCTGCGAAAGAAACATTCAGAGGCACATAGTTACTGTGTATATAGTGTAAAATCGTCCAATTCAAGTAAGTTTTGCATTTAGCATCATTCTAAGTGATAGAAATTAAGTTATAGTGAAAATTATGATACTTGGCCAAAACGTGATTTTCAGCGCATGAAACGCACGTTAAGGCAATAAAAACTGAAATGTTCCCCTGCTGCGAAAAAAACTGTCAGAGACACATAGTTACTGTGTATACAGTGTATAATTGTCCAATTCAAGTAAGTTTTTCATTTGACATCATTCTAGGTGATTCTGGAGCTATCTCCCACCATAAACAGTGTCCAAAACAGGCGATACAAAATAGTGGTTGCATTATAACAGGGTCCAGTCGGTTCTGGTGGGTGTTTGTTTTCGAAACTTGTGTCCAATTATGATGGGGATGTATACTTGACTATTTTGTATAGAAATAATCATCTAGCGATGTTCAGAAGTTCTGTTATGCCCGAATGAATTACTTTCATTTGGTCACTTTATTCACAAGTGGTGGTTTAGAAACAGGCCCAGTCGGTTTTGGTTGGTGCTTTTACCCAGAATTTGTGTTTATTGTGTGAGTGGATGTATTTTCACTATTTTGTATAACAATAATGATCCAGGATGGTTCTGGAGCTATTTCCCACCACAAACAGTGTCCAAAACAGGCATTTTGCGGTTAAATTAGTGGTTGTATTAGAACCAGGACCAGTCGGTTCAGGTTCGTGTTTTTACCCAGAAATTGTGTCCAATGATAATGGGGATGTATTTTTGATTATTCTTTATAAAAATAATATTCTAGGGATGTTCAGAAGTTCTGTTATGCCCGAATCAATGACCTCAATTTGGGCACTTTATTTACAAGTGGTTGTTTAGAACCAGGCCCAGTCGGTTCTGGTTGGTGCTTTACCCACAATTAGTGTCGATTGTGTGGGTGGATGTATTTTCACTATTCTCTGTAAGAATAAAGATCCAGGGATGTTCTGAGACTATTTCCCACCATTAATAGTGTCAAAAACATGCATTTTGCGACAAAAATAGTGGTTGTATTAGAACCAGGCCCAGTCGGTTCTGTTTTGTGTATACACCCGTAACGTGTGTCCAATAGGAATGGGGTTGTATTTTTTACTATTCTGTATAAAAAAATATCATCTAGGGATGTTCAGAAGTTCTTCTATGCCCGAATAAATGACCTCCATTTGGGCACTTTATTTTGCATGGTGGTTGTATTAGAACCAAGCCGAGTCGGTTCTGGTTGGTGCTTTTACCCAGAGTTAGTGTTGATTGTGTAGGTGGATGTATTTTCACTATTCTGTCTAAAAATAAAGATCCAGGATGGTTCTAGGGGTATTTGCCGCCATAAATAGTCTCCAAAACATGCATTTTGCGAAAAAAAATAGTAGTTGCATTATAACTGGGTCGTCTCGGTTCTGGTTGCTGTTTAAATCCGAAACTTGTGTCCAAAGATGAAGGGGATGTATATTTTACTATTCTGTTTAAACATAATCATGCAGGGATGTTTTGGGGCTTTTTTTATAAAAGAATCAAAAACCTCCATTATGGATCGTTATTTTGCATGGTGGTTGAATTAGAACCGGGCCCAGTCGGTTCTGGTTGGTGCTTTTACCAAGAATTAGTGTCAATTGTGTTGAAGGATGCATTTTCACTATTCTGTGTGAAATTAAAGATGCAGGGATGTTCAGGGAATATTTCCCTCCATCAATAGTGTCCAAAACAGGCACTTTGCATTTAAAATAGTGGTCCTATTAGAACCAGGCCCAGTCGGTTCTGGTTGGTGTATGTAGCCGGAACTTGTGTCAAATGATAATGGGGATGTATTTTTGACTATTCTCTATAAAAATATTCATCTAGGGATTTTCAGAAGTTCTTTTATGCCCGAATCAATGACCTCCCTTTGGGCACTTTATTTTGCATAGTGGTTGTATTAGAACCAGGCTCAGTCGGTTCTGGTTTGTGTATACACCCGTAACTTGTGTCCGATCGGAATGGGGTTGTATTTTTCACTATTCTGTATAAAAATCATCATCTAGGGATGTTCAGAAGTTATTTTATGCCCGAATAAATGACCTCCATTTGGGCACTTTATTTTGCATGGTGGTTGTATTAGAACCAAGCCCAGTCGGTTCTGGTTGGGTCTTATACCCAGAGTTAGTATTGATTGTGTAGGTGGATGTATTTTCACAATTCTGTCTAAAATTAAAGATCCAGGATGGTTCTAGGGCTATTTCCCAGCATAAATTTTCTCCAAAACATGCATTTTGCGATAAAAAATAGTAGTTGCATTATAACTGGGTCCAGTCGGGTCTGGTTGCTGTTTATATCTGAAACTTGTGTCCAAAGATGATTGGGATGTATATTTTACTATTCTGTTTAACAATAATCATGCAGGGATGTTTTGGGGCTTTTTTTATACAAGAATAAAAAACCTCCAATGGATCTTAATTTTGCATGGTTGTTGAATTAGAACCGGGACCAGTCGGTTCTGGTTGCCGCTTTTACCCAGATTTAGTGTCAATTGTGTGGATGGATGCATTTTCACTATTATGTGTAAAATTAAAGATGTAGGGATGTTTTGGGAATATTTCCCACCGTCAATAGTGTCCAAAACATTTTGCGATAAAAATAGTGGTTGTATTAGAACAAGGCCCAATCGGTTCTGGTTGGTGTATATACCCAGAATTTGTGTTGGTTGAGTAGGTGGATGTAGTTTCACTATTTTCTATAAAAATAATGTTTCCCACCATAAACATTGTCCAAAACAGGCATTTTGCGATTAAAATAGTGGTCGTATTAGAACCGGGCCCAGTCGGTTCTGGTTGCCGCTTTTACCCAGATTTAGTGTCAATTGTGTGGATGGATGCATTTTCACTATTATGTGTAAAATTAAAGATGCAGGGATGTTTTGGGAATATTTCCCACCGTCAATAGTGTCCAAAACATTTTGCGATAAAAATAGTGGTTGTATTAGAACAAGGCCCAATCGGTTCTGGTTGGTGTATTTACCCAGAATTTGTGTTGATTGAGTAGGTAGATGTAGTTTCACTATTTTCTATAAAAATAATGTTTCCCACCATAAACATTGTCCAAAACAGGCATTTTGCGATTAAAATAGTGGTCGTATTAGAACCGGGCCCAGTCGGTTCTGGTTGGTGCTTCTACCCATAATTAGTGTTGAATGTGTAGATGGATGTATTTTCACTATTCTGTGTAAAAATAATGATCCAGGATGGTTCTGGAGCTATTTTCCCACCATAAACAGTGTCCAAAACAGGCATTCTGGGATTAAAATAGTGGTTGTAATAGAACCAGGCCCAGTCTGTTCTGGTTAGTGAATTTACCCGAAAAATTGTATCCATTGACGATGGGGATGTATTTTTGATTATTATGTATAAAAATAATCATCTAGGGATCTTCAGAAGTTCTGTTATTCCCGAATCAATGACCTCCATTTGGGCACATTATTGACGGAGCTCACGACCATGATCCAGTGTGTGGCTCGGATGTGTCCCTCAAACACAAATACTGGTCAGTCTCATCCAAAATCGTAATGGCTCAGTTCCCTTGAGTGGGAGCGGCAAGGAACGCCCTGCATTTGAAGACCATTGAAGGCAGGTTCCGGGCCTGTGTCGGCGCATCAGTCAGGCTGGGTAGCCGCCATGGCCCAGGTGATTTTCCAGGGCTGCCCTGCTCTTGACGGAGTGGCCACCCAGCGGGGCTGTGTGTGTGCCATGGTGGGAGACTCCTGCTGCCCCTTCATCCCTGCCGGCATGTCCTGCTCGGTCCATGATGCCCTGCAGGCTATTAGGAACATGCAGAGAGCTGTGACCGGAGATTCGGTTTCACAACGAGGATGGCTTGACTGGTTCTTCTCTGGCTCATGGAAACAGCCATTTCAATATTTCGATATTTTCACAGACACAAAAGGAGGGAATTGTGGGATGGACTGGCTAACTGGCTTAATAATTGTTTATTTTTGTCTTACCATATGGTCATACTGGTTTTACCTTTGTTTGATAAGATCGTAGACTGCAAGGTAGACTAGCCAAACTGGTTTTACAATTGAATTAAAAGATCGTGGAATGTAAGAAAGACTAACTAGTTGGCCTTGCAATTGTTTGTTCGCCTCGCGAAATATAAGAAAGGCTGGCTAACAGGGTTTGCAATTGTTTCCTTGAATTGTGGGATGAAAAAAAGGTTCAACTCCAGGAGTAACTGTCACTCTCCAGGTCATCCAGGGTCAAGTGCACACTTGGAAACTTTCATATTCGACCAAAATGTGCTTATCAGCGCAAAAAAAGCACATTTGGTGGTACGAGGAAAGAACGGCAGCAGACAAAAAGGCTATTTAGAAAGATATTACCACTACGCAGAAGATTGTCGGCTACTCTGCCCTCACTGGAAGACATTGCCAGCCCTCGTTACCTCAGCAGAGCCAGGGACATGATCAGGGACCCATGCCACCCTGGTCACAATCGGTTCCAGCTGCTGCTCTCTGGCAGACAGACGCTGTAAGTTTCCCACATCCGTAGGGACTCTAAACTTGGGGTAACACAACACAATCCCTTCTGTGTAATAACTTCGGGTGAGGTAATATGAATAGTCATCAGGTGATCTGACACCTACATGCTGAATGAAGGTAAGTGAAAGACAGTGAGAGGTAAGTGATCCACTCAGGGGGTGGTGATGCAATGTATCCATAAAGGCAGAATTGTAAATTAAGAGTCTGGAGTCATAACTTGTAAAACTGTCAGAGACACAAATGTCTCTCTATATATAGTGTAATATCATCAAATTTTATAATTTAATAAGTTTTTAATTTGGCATCATTCTAATGGCTAGATATTAAGTTATAATGAAAACTATGATACTTGGCCTAAACATGATTTTCAGCGCATGAAAAGCACATTCAGGCAATAAAAACTGAAATGTTCCCCTGCTGCCAAAAAAACTGTCAGAGACACATAGTTACTGTGTATATAGTGTATTATCGTCCAATTCAAGTAAGTTTTTCATTTAGCATCATTCTAAGTGATAGAAATTAAGTTATAGTGAAAATTGTGATACTTGGCCAAAACGTGATTTTCAGCACATGAAACGCACGTTAAGGCAATAAAAACTGAAATGTTCCCCTGCTTAGAAACAAACTGTCAGAGACACATAGTTACTGTGTATATAGTGTAAAATCGTCCAATTCAAGTTAGTTTTGCATTTAGCATCATTCTAAGTGATAGAAATTAAGTTATAGTGAAAATTATGATACTAGCCCAAAACGTGATTTTCAGCCCATGAAACGCACGTTAAGGCAATAAAAACTGAAAGGTTCCCCTGCTGCGAAACAAACTGTCAGAGACACATAGTTACTGTGTATATAGTGTATTATCGTCCAATTCAACTAAGTTTTTCATTTAGCATCATTCTAAGTGATAGAAATTAAGTTATAGTGAAAATTGTGATACTTGGACAAAACGTGATTTTCAGCACATGAAACGCACGTTAAGGCAATAAAAACTGAAATGTTCCCCTGCTGCGACACAAACTGTCAGAGGCACATAGTTACTGTGTATATAGTGTATTATCGTCCAATTCAAGTAAGTTTTTCATTTAGCATCATTCTAAGTGATAAAAATTAAGTTCTGGTGAAAATTATGATACTAGCCCAAAACGTGATTTTCAGCGCATGAAACGCACGTTAAGGCAATAAAAACTGAAATGTTCCCCTGCTTCGAAACAAACTGTCACAGACACATAGTTACTGTGTATATAGTGTATTATCGTCCAATTCAAGTTAGTTTTTCATTATGCATCATTCTAATTGATAGAAATTAAGTTATAGTGAAAACTATGATACTTGGCCAAAACGTGATTTTCAGCGCATGAAACGCACGTTAAGGCAATAAAAACTGAAATGTTCCCCTGCTGCGAAACAAACACTCAGAGGCACATAGTTACTGTGTATATAGTGTATAATTGTCCAATTCAAGTAAGTTTTTCATTTTGCATCATTCTAAGTGCTAGAAATTAAGTTATAGTGAAAACTATGATACTTGGCCAAAACGTGATTTTCAGCGCATGAAATGCACATTAAGGCAATAAAAACTGAAATGTTCCCCCGCTGCGAAACAAACTGTCAGTGACACATAGTCACTGTGTATATAGTGTATAATCATCCAAATTAAGTAGGTTTTTCATTTGATATCATTCTAAGTGATGAAAGTTAGGGTTAGGGTTAGGGTTAGGGTTAGGTTAAGTTATAGTGAAAACTATGATACTTGGCCAAAACGTGATTTTCAGCGCATGAAACGCACGTTAAGGCAATAAAAACTGAAATATTCGCCTGCTGCGAAACAAACTGTCAGAGGCACATAGTTACTGTGTATATAGTGTAAAATCGTCCAATCCAAGTAACTTTTGCATTTAGCATCATTCTAAGTGATAGAAATTAAGTTATAGTGAAAATTGTGATACTTGGCCAAAACGTGATTTTCAGCACATGAAACGCACGTTAAGGCAATAAAAACTGAAATGTTCCCCTGCTGCGACACAAACTGTCAGAGGCACATAGTTACTGTGTATATAGTGTAAAATCGTCCAATCCAAGTAACTTTTGCATTTAGCATCATTCAAAGTGATAGAAATTAAGTTATAGTGAAAACTATGATACTTGGCCAAAACGTGATTTTCAGCGCATGAAACGCACGTTAAGGCAATAAAAACTGAAATGTTCCCCTGCTGCGAAACAAACTGTCGGAGACACATAGTTACTGTGTATATAGTGTAAAATCGTCCAATTCAAGCAAGTTTTTCATTTGGAATCATTCTAAGTGACAGACATTAAGTTATAGTGAAAATTATGACACTTGGCCAAAACGTGATTTTCAGCGCATGAAACGCACGTTAAGGCAATAAAAACTGAAATGTTCCCCTGCTGCGAAACAAACTGTCAGAGGCACATAGTTACAGTGTATATAGTGTAAAATCGTCCAATTCAAGTAAGTTTTGCATTTAGCATCATTCTAAGTGATAGAAATTAAGTTATAGTGAAAATTATGATACTTGGCCAAAACGTGATTTTCAGCGCATGAAACGCACGTTAAGGCAATAAAAACTGAAATGTTCCCCTGCTGCGAAACAAACTGTCAGAGGCCCATAGTTACTGTGTATATAGTGTATAATTGTCCAATTCAAGTAAGTTTTTCATTTTGCATCATTCTAAGTGCTAGAAATTAAGTTATAGTGAAAACTATGATACTTGGCCAAAACGTGATTTTCAGCGCATGAAATGCACATTAAGGCAATAAAAACTGAAATGTTCCCCCGCTGCGAAACAAACTGTCAGTGACACATAGTTACTGTGTATATAGTGTATAATCGTCCAAATTAAGTAGGTTTTTCATTTGATATCATTCTAAGTGATGGAAGTTAGGGTTAGGGTTAGGGTTAGGTTAAGTTATAGTGAAAACTATGATACTTGGCCAAAACGTGATTAACAGCACATGAAACGCACATTAGGGCAAAAAAACTGAAATGTTTGTTAGGTCTGAAAATACAACTTCAGGAGCAGGCTAAGAAAGAGTGAGATAAATTTAAATAGAAAATATGTATTACCAGACTGCAAAGTGGACAGTGAGAGTTCCTACAGTGGGGTCCTGTTCACTGCGATATTACTGCAACTCTAGTCGAATGACCAGTGAGTGTGTCTTAAATACAGGCAAAACTGACCGTTGTCCCTAAGACTTTGGACAGATACGTTTCAGTCATTTGCAGGGCAACAAGTAATTGATTAGTGTCGGGCCTGGAATCTGTAGTCAATGGTTTCCAGACGTAGGGTGTTCTTCGCTGTTCCTACCCTGGGGAATACCGCCATCATGATTTTGGAGGAGACTGACCAGTGTTTGTATTAGAGGGGGACATCCGAGCCCCAAACTGAATCATGGGGGAAGAAATCAAAGCTCCGTCGTTGACGCCTGGTGGGTAGATGTGGGTTGGCGTCGACAGTTGGAATCGAGTCTGCTGTTAGAACGTACGTGTGGTCGGATGCAGATGTAGGGACACAGAGCCCAGTTGTATTGGTGGGGATGATCATATACACTTGCCATTCGCAGAGCCACCATATTTGGTCCAGTACTGTCCATGATTGGGAAGGAATGTGTCTGATCTCGGCGCACCTGGTGACGTGAACTTGGTCCAAAGGGGTCTTCGGATCCGGTCCGCTGAAGTTGAAACAGGATGGATAACAGTCTGTTCGGTTGTTGCACTGGACATACGTTGCGGTATTGACTGTAGCTGCTAATGGTACTGCGACCATGGTATGTAGGCGGTCGAGCTTTGCTGGAAGGATTCTCTCAGATTACCCAGGATACAGTTGTAGGTGAGGTTGGCGAGTTCTTCGTTCTGTCGGTTGGACCATAGCTGTGGTTGGGCTACGGCAGTAGGCAAGAGGGAACAGACATAACAACTCATTGGTTGTGGCGCGGGCTGTGAGTGCGGTGTATCTGTACCAACTGTTCCTCATCATCGGGTTGTAGTCGTTTTCTTCCTGTGTTTGGACATGGGCGAGAATAAGGTGTATCTACTCAGGCTTAGGTGTTCCTGCCGGACGGATTTTGAGTAGGCGTGTGGCGGATGGTTGTACGAAGGGGTTCACACCAATCACTTTGGGGACCATGGCTGGACTAGTAGTGCGGATGGTGATAGTAAAGAGGGGGCCTTTTCCTGGTCGGTCCGGTCGGAGGCATAGGTTGATGCAGCCTTTTTGTTGGATATTGGTCGTAAGGTCTAGCATATGTTTGCCATCTTTGATGGTGGTGGCTAACTTGGTGAAGTTAGCGGTCATGGTGGTAGCTTCTTTGGAAAGGGGCCATGTGATGGTTTTGTAGCCTGTATGGAGGAGGACCTGGTCCAAGGTGTCTGGCCAGACCACTCAGACTCTGGGAGCTTGTAGGTACCAATAAAAATAACTGGAGTCAGTCCTGTGTAATCCCAAGTGAGTAAGCTGTAGGCTGAGCAAAGGTACTTGAACGACGATTGGTGTCTTGGTTAATGGGATGCAGATCTGGGGGCCCCTGATCGTTTCCTGAACCAGCTAGTGGGGCATTCTCCTCCAGTGGGAGTGTACCAAGGTTCTGGTACGTTCCCCCCATGTGGTTGAACACAGAGCGGTGATGATGATGGCCAAAATCACACGGTGAGGTCCGTCCCAACGTGGAGAAGACCAGCACTTTCTTTTTATCACCTTGACGAGTACCAGGTCTCCTGGGGACAGGACCTCCTCTGTGGGAGACAGAGAAGATGTCGGCAGATTATTTTGCATTCATCACAGTTCTTTCTTGGAACATTTTGCATAACCACTTATTGAGGGATTCTGTTTCTCCTTTCTCTTTTACCACCAGATCTTTTTCCCACATTGTTAGTGGAAGATTCTGTCTTTCACTGCCTCAAATGGTGTGCATCCCTGTGCTGTTGGAATGATTCTCATGTACGTTTCTACCAGGCTCAGGCATTCTTGCCATGGTTTTCCTGTATCTTCCATGGTTTTTCTGAGTCGGAGTTTTACTGTTCTAATGGTTTGTTCGACGAGTCCAGCACTTTGGTTCAGTTTGATGAAATCCATGTTCAGAAGCTCGAAGGGATATGTTCCTGTTTGCCTTGTTCCATGCTTGGGTTGTTCATTGCCTTGAGAGTTGTGTCTACAGCAGTATAATTGAGGTAAGTTTGGAGACCTCTGGGAACATGCATTGTTTGTTGTACTGTACTGATCATCCCTCCTGTTGAGACATGGCTCCTCCCATGGCTCAATTTGGCAATTACTTCAAACAATGATCGTGTCATGCATGGCTTGTTTTCTACTGCATAGAGTCCGTTCTTGTGTTGAGTGGCTCCTTCTGTTTCCCATTGCAGTTTCTCTTTTTCTGGGGAATGATTTTGCATTTCTCTTAGGAATTCAGCAGGGATTGGGCTGTGTCTTTCCACCGTCACGTCTTGTTCTAGGAATAGTCTACATGCCTCTGTCAGTGCCACTATTTCTGCGGCTTGTGCAGACCAGTCGCCGGGGAGTCGTCCTGTCTTGAGGTTGTCTTTTTGAGTCACCACGGCATATACGTTGTGTTTTTCTCCATCCAGGGTTTTTGATGATGATCCATCCCCATAGGCAATGTGTCCGGGGGGCAATGGGTTGTCCATTAGGTCAGTTGCATATACGTGGTTAATTATGATTCGTTGAGTGGGCAACTGTGAGAATTGGTTTAACCACTTGTCGTCCGGTCTCCCATGAACTTCAGGGTGACATGTAATGGCCATGTTTGTTGTTCCTGTCCTGGGGCTGCTGGGCAGATATCTTCAGACTGTTCTCTTAGACTTTCAGCTACCTTGGCAGAATCATTCCCGACAATGTCGAGAGAGTAGAAGCTGTTAGATGTGGTGGTGTGGAAGATATTTTTGGTCTGTAATTCCCTGGGTCGGAGGCCATTTTGGGTGGCCACTAGGCTTAGCCCAAGCTGGACCATGATATCTCGTCCCGGTAACTCTCCGATTTTCATTTTGCAGTCTGACAATAAACCCATCCCTTTTGTTGCTTTCTGACCCATATTAATCACTTACTTAATAGTTTAAACAACAATTATTTTCTAAATTACCCGAAATTGATCTCCACTTTGTGATTAACCCAATATCTCTGAACACACAAAGACCAAAAGTCCCTGACTTTGTCTTAGTTAAGTCCCTGACTCTATTAACAGACCAAGACTATAATGCCTTTGCTAATTCTTGTTCTACTTTCATTGGTCCCGGACCAATTGGTTTATTACCAGACTGCAAAGTGGACAGTGAGAGTTCCTACAGTAGGGTCCTGTTCAACGCGATGTTCCTGAAACTCTAGTCGAATGACCAGTGTGTGTGTCTTAAATACAGGAAAAACTGACAGTTGTCACTAGGACTTTGGACAGATACATTTCAGTCATTTGCAGGGCAAAAAGTAATTGATCAGTGTCAGACAGTTGAATATTTGTGCTGACATGTCACCCCAATCACAAGACTAAGATTGTTTATTCAGTCAGACAGTTGGGTGTTTATGCTGCTATGTCAGCCGTAAGGATGACTACAATGCTGTTATACTCACAAAAACTTATACAATATGAACAAGCATTTGCAAAGATACTTTGTCTAATCTTACATATTCCCCTGCTGCCAAAAAAACTGTCAGAGACACATAGTTACTGTGTATATAGTGTAAAATCGTCCAATTCAAGTAAGTTATCCATTTGGCATTATTCTCATTGCTAAAAATTAAGTTACAATGAAAACAATCATACTTGGCCAAAACGTGATTTTCAGGGTATGAAAAGTACATTAAGGCAATAAAAACTGAAAAGTTCCCCTGCTGCCAAACAAACTGTCAGAGACACATAGTTCCTGTGTATATAGTGTAAAATCGTCCTATCCATGTAAGTCTTTCATTGGCATCATTCTAGGTGATTCTGGAGCTATTTCCCACCATAAAAAGTGTCCAAAACAGGCATTTTGCGATTAAAATAGTGGTTGTATTAGAACCAGGCCCAGGCGATTCTGGTTGGTGTTTTTACCTTGAAATTGTGTCCAATGATGATAAGGATGTATTTTTGATTATTCTGTATAAAAATAATCATCTAGGGATGTTCAGAAGTTTTGTTACGCCCGAATCAATGACCTCAATTTGGGCACTTTATTTACAAGTGGTGGTTTTTAAGAACCAGGCCCAGTCGGTTCTGGTTGGTGCTTTTACCCAGATATAGTATCCATTGTGTGGGTAGATGTATTTTCACTATTCTGTCTAGAAATAAAGATCCAGGACAGTTCCGGGGCTATTTCCCTCCATAAATAGTGTCCAAAACATGCATTTTGCGATACAAAATAGTGGCTGCATTATAACAGGGTCCAGTCGGTTCTGGTGGGTGTTTGTATACGAAACTTATGTCCAATTATGATGGGGATGTATACTTGACTATTCTGTATAGAAGTAATCATCTAGCGATGTTCAGAAGTTCTGTTATGCCCGAATGAATTACTTTCATTTGGTCACTTTATTTACAAGTGGTGGTTTAGAAACAGGCCCAGTCGGTTTTGGTTGGTGCTTTTACCCAGAATTTGTGTTTATTGTGTGAGTGGATGTATTTTCACTATTTTGTATAACAATAATGATCCAGGATGATTCTGGAGCTATTTCCCACCACAAACAGTGTCCAAAACAGGCATTTTGCGGTTAAAGTAGTGGTTGTATTAGAACCACGCCCAGTCGGTTCTGGTTCGTGTTTTTACCCAGAAATTGTGTCCAATGATTATGGGGATGTATTTTTTATTATTCTTTATAAAAATAATATTCTAGGGATGTTCAGAAGTTCTGTTATGCCCTAATCAATGACCTCAATTTGGGCACTTTATTTACAAGTGGTTGTTTAGAACCAGGCCCAGTCGGTTCTGGTTGGTGCTTTACCCACAATTAGTGTCGATTGTGTGGGTTTGATGTATTTTCACTATTCTCTGTAAGAATAAAGATCCAGGGATGTTCTGAGACTATTTCCCACCAGAAATAGTGTCAAAAACATGCATTTTGCGACAAAAATAGTGGTTGTATTAGAACCAGGCCCAGTCGGTTCTGGTTTGTGTATACCCCCTTAACGTGTGTCCAATAGGAATGGGGTTGTATTTTTGACTATTCTGTATAAAAATTATCATCTAGGGATGTTCAGAAGTTCTTCTATGCCCGAATAAATGACCTCCATTTGGGCACTTTATTTTGCATGTTGGTTGTAGTAGAATCAAGCCCAGTCTGTTCTGGTTGGTGCTTTTACCCAGAGTTAGTGTTGATTGTGTAGGTGGATGTATTTTCACTATTCTGTCTAAAAATAAAGATCCAGGATGGTTCTAGGGGTATTTACCACCATAAATAGTCTCCAAAACATGCATTTTGTGATAAAAAATAGTAGTTGAAAAAATGAAAAAATGAAAATCAGACATAGGCATTGTCGTCATCATTGACTTGACAAAAAGCCTAGTAGTCATCATACCCTCATAAGCGTATGACGAAATTGTATAGTGCTTCTCCACAAGTTCGTCTTCCCAGGCCAGACACATTTATGACATTTATTTATGACATATTCATACTTGTTAGCTCTCCGCCTTGAGCGCCATTTTGCGGCGACTGCAAGATGCCTCACCGATGCCAACAAGAATAAGGTGGATCACTTACCTCTCAGTCTTTATACTTACCCTCCATCAGTCAGCCTTTGAAAGGCAGATCTGCGCCAAACGACCTTCCTGTTACTTCATTTCGACTTGACTTAATTTCATAGTAGGGATATGTGTAGTCGTCACGTCACGTGTTGCTGCAGGTTCAGAGACCTGATGGCTGTTGGGAAAAAGCTGTCCTTGAGCCTGTTTGTCCGTGCTTTGTAGGACCTGTAGCGTCTGCCAGATGGAAGCAACTGGAACAGGCCGTGTCCAGGGTGGTATGGGTCTCCAACAATGGACCCGGCTCTTCTAAGGTATCGGGGGTTGGCAATGTCTTCTAGTGATGGCAGAGAGCAGCCGACGATCTTCTGGGCAGTGTTTATCACCCTCTGTATGGCTTTTTTGTCTGCTGCCGTGCTTCCGGTATACCACACTGTAATGCCGTAAGTCAGGATGCTCTCCACAGCGGCTCTGTAGAAGGTTGCCAGAAGCTTGGTGTCCAATTTGTCCCTTCTCAGTACCCTGAGAAAGTGGAGTCGTTTCTGGGCCTTCTTTACTAACACTGTGGTGTTTGTGGACCAGGAGAGCCTATCCGTGACGTGGACTCCCAGAAATTTGAAGGATTGGACCCTGTCTACACATACTCCGTTAATGAGGAGTGGGGCCAGGTCTGTGCTGCGCTTGCGAAAGTCCAGGATTATTTCTTTAGTCTTTGCGGTATTTAGTGTAAGATTGTTCGCCGAGCACCAAGAAGACAGTTTGTCGACCTCGTCTCTGTAAGCTGACTCATCCCCGCCTGAGATGAGTCCGATCACAGTGGTGTCATCGGCGAATTTGATGATAGAGTTTGACTGGTGGGCTGGTGTGCAGTCGTATGTGTACAAGGAGTACAGGACAGGACTCAGTACACAGCCTTGTGGTGAGCCAGTGTTCAGTGTAATGGCGGAAGAGAGGTGTGGACCCATTCTGACAGTTTGTGGTCGACCAGTCAAGAAGTTCTTTACCCAGCAGCAGATTGAAGAGGATAGTCCAAGGTGGTAGAGTTTGTCCTTCAGGATGTCCGGCTTGATGGTGTTAAAGGCTGAGCTATAGTCTATGAAAAGCATCGTCACATAGTTCCCCCGGTGCTCCAGGTGGCTCAGTGCTGTGTGAAGAGCCACAGCGATAGCATCCTCAGTGGACCTGTTTTCTCTATAAGCAAACTGGTGAGGGTCAACTGAGGGGGGGATTGTCCTTCTGATGTGTCGGGCCACCAACTTTTCAAAGCACTTCAGGATCACAGGCGTGAGAGCAACAGGCCTGTAATCGTTCAAGCTGCAGATGGTTGGCCTTTTTGGGGACAGGAATGATGGTGGCAGATTTTAGGCAGGCAGGAACGATGGATAGTTGCATTATAACTGGGTAGTCTCGGTTCTGGTTGCTGTTTATATCCGAAACTTGTGTCCAAAGAGGATGGGGATGTATATTTTACTATTCTGTTTAAAAATAATCATGTAGGGATGTTTTGGGGCTTTTTTTACACAAGAATCAAAAACCTCCAATGGATCTTTATTTTGCACGGTGGTTGAATTAGAACCGGGCCCAGTCGGTTCTGGTTGCCGCTTTTACCCAGATTTAGTGTCAATTGTGTGGATGGATGCATTTTCACTATTATGTGTAAAATTAAAGATGCAGGGATGTTCTGGGAATATTTCACACCGTCAATAGTGTCCAAAACATTTTGCGATAAAAATAGTGGTTGTATTAGAACAAGGCCCAATCGGTTCTGGTTGGTGTATTTACCCAGAATTTGTGTTGATTGAGTGGGTGGATGTAGTTTCACTATTTTCTATAAAAATAATGTTTCCCACCATAAACATTGTCCAAAACAGGCATTTTGCGATTAAAAAAGAGGTCGTATTAAAACCAGGCCCAGTCGGTTCTGGTTGGTGCTTCTACCCATAATTAGTGTTGAATGTGTAGATGGATGTATTTTCACTATTCTGTGTAAAAATAATGATCCAGGATGGTTCTGGAGCTATTTTCCCACCATAAACAGTGTCCAAAACAGGCATTCTGCGATTAAAATAGTGGTTGTATTAGAACCAGGCCCAGTCTGTTCTGGTTGGTGAATTTACCCGAAAAATTGTATCCATTGACGATGGGGATGTATTTTTGATTATTATGTATAAAAATAATCATCTAGGGATCTTCAGAAGTTCTGTTATTCCCGAATCAATGACCTCCATTTGGGCACATTATTGACGGAGCTCACGACCATGATCCAGTGTGTGGCTCGGATGTGTCCCTCAAACACAAATACTGGTCAGTCTCATCCAAAATCCTAATGGCTCAGTTCCCTTGAGTGGGAGCGGCAAGGAACGCCCTGCATTTGAAGACCATTGAAGGCAGGTTCCGGGCCTGTGTCGGCGCATCAGTCAGGCTGGGTAGCCGCTATGGCCCAGGTGATTTTCCAGGGCTGCCCTGCTCTTGACGGAGTGGCCACCCAGCGGGGCTGTGTGTGTTTCATGGTGGGAGACTCGTGCTGCCCCTTCATCCCTGCCGGCATGTCCTGCTCGGTCCATGATGCCCTGCAGGCTATTAGGAACATGCAGAGAGCTGTGACCGGAGATCCGGTTCCACAACGAGGATGGCTTGACTGGTTCTTCTCTGGCTCATGGAAACAGCCACTTCAATATTTCAATATTTTCACAGACACAAAAGAAGGGAATTGTGGGATGGACTGGCTAACTGGCTTAATAATTGTTTATTCTTGTCGCACCATGTGGTCATACTGGTTTAACTTTGTTTTTTAAGATCGTAGAATGCAAGGTAGACTAGCCAAACTGGTTTTACAATTGAATTAAAAGATCGTGGAATGTAAGAAAGACTAACTAGTTGGCCTTGCAATTGTTTGTTCGCCTCGAGAAATATAAGAAAGGCTGGCTAACAGGGTTTGCAATTTTTTCCTTGTATTGTGCGATGAAAAGAGGTTCAACTTCAGGAGTAACTGTCACTCTCCAGGTCATCTAGGGTCAAGCGCACACTTGAAAACTTTCATATTCGACCAAAACGTGCTTATCAGCACATAAAAAGAACATTTGGTGGTACGCGGGAAGAACAGCAGCAGACAAAAAGGCTATTTAGAAAGGTATCACCACTACGCAGAAGAACGTCGGCTACTCTGCCCTCACTGGAAGACATTGCCAGCCCTCGTTACCTCAGCAGAGCCAGGGACATGATCAGGGACCCATGCCACCCTGGTCACAATCGGTTCCAGCTGCTGCTCTCTGGCAGACAGACGCTGTAAGTTTCCCACATCCGTTGGGACTCTAAACTTGGGGTAACACAACACAACCCCTTCTGTGTAATAACTTCGGGTGAGGTAATATGAATAGACATTAGGTACAAGGTGATCTGACACCTACATGCTGAATGAAGGTAAGTGAAAGACAGTGAGAGGTAAGAGATCCACTCAAGGGGTGGTGATGCAATGTATCCATAAAGGCAGAATTGTAAATTAAGAGTCTGGAGTCATAACTTGTAAAACTGTGTAAAAATGTCAGAGACACAAATGACATAGTGTAATATCATCAAATTTTATAATTTAATAAGTTTTTCATTTGGCATCATTCTAATGGCTAGATATTAAGTTATAATGAAAACTATGATACTTGGCCAAAACGTGATTTTCAGCGCATGAAACGCACGTTAAGCCAATAAAAACTGAAATGTTCCCCTGCTGCCAAACAAACTGTCAGAGACACATAGTTACTGTGTATATAGTGTATAATTGTCCAATTCAAGTAAGGTTTTCATTTGGCATCATTCTAAGTGATATAAATTAAGTTATAGTGAAAATTATGATACTTGGCCAAAACGTGATTTTCAGCGCATGAAACGCACGTTAAGGCAATAAAAACTGAAATATTCCCCTGCTGCGAAACAAACTGTCAGAGACATATAGTTACTGTGTATATAGTGTATTATCGTCCAATTCAAGTAAGTTTTTCATTTAGCATCATTCTAAGTGATAGAAATTAAGTTATAGTGAAAACTATCATACTCGGCCAAAACATGATTTTCAGCGCATGAAACGCACGTTAGCAATAAAAACTGAAATGTCCCCCTGCTGCGAAACAAACTGTCAGAGACACATAGTTACTGTGTATATAGTGTAAAATAGTCCAATTCAAGTAAGTTTTGCATTTAGCATCATTCTAAGTGATAGAAATTAAGTTATAGTGAAAACTATGATACTTGGCCAAAACGTGATTTTCAGCGCATGAAACGCACGTTAAGGCAATAAAAACTGAAATGTTCCCCTGCTGCGAAACAAACTGTCAGAGACACATAGTTACTGTGTATATAGTGTATTATTGTCCAATTCAAGTAAGTTTTTCATTTGGCATCATTCTAAGTGATAGAAATTAAGTTATAGTGAAAATTATGATACTTGGCCAAAACGTGATTTTCAGCGCATGAAACGCACGTTAAGGCAATAAAAACTGAAATGTTCCCCTGCTGCGAAACAAACTGCCAGAGGCACATAGTTACTGTGTCTATAGTGTAAAATCATCCAATTCAAGTAAGTATTGCATTTAGCATCATTCTAAGTGCTAGAAATTAAGTTATAGTGAAAACTATGATACTTGGCCAAAACGTGATTTTCAGCGCATGAAACGCACGTTAAGGCAATAAAAACTGAAATGTTCCCCTGCTGCGAAACAAACACTCAGAGGCACATAGTTACTGTGTATATAGTGTATAATTGTCCAATTCAAGTAAGTTTTTCATTTTGCATCATTCTAAGTGCTAGAAATTAAGTTATAGTGAAAACTATGATACTTGGCCAAAACGTGATTTTCAGCGCATGAAATGCACATTAAGGCAATAAAAACTGAAATGTTCCCCCGCTGCGAAACAAACTGTCAGTGACACATAGTCACTGTGTATATAGTGTATAATCATCCAAATTAAGTAGGTTTTTCATTTGATATCATTCTAAGTGATGAAAGTTAGGGTTAGGGTTAGGGTTAGGGTTAGGTTAAGTTATAGTGAAAACTATGATACTTGGTCAAAACATGATTTTCAGCGCATGAAACGCACATTAGGGCAAAAAAACTGAAATGTTTGTTAGGTCTGAAAATACAACTTCAGGAGCAGGCTAAGAAAGAGTGAGATAAATTTAAATAGAAAATATGTATGACCAGACTGCAAAGTGGACAGAGAGTTCCTACAGTGGGCTCCTGTTCACTGCGATGTTACTGCAACTCTAGTCGAATGACCAGTGAGTGTGTCTTAAATACAGGCAAAACTGACAGTTGTCCCTAAGACTTTGGACAGATACGTTTCAGTCATTTGCAGGGCAACAAGTAATTGATTAGTGTCGGGCCTGGAATCTGTAGTCAATGGTTTCCAGACGTAGGGTGTTCTTCGCTGTTCCTACCCTGGGGAATACCGCCATCATGATTTTGGAGGAGACTGACCAGTGTTTGTATTAGAGGGGGACATCCGAGCCCCAAACTGAATCATGGGGGAAGAAATCAAAGCTCCGTCGTTGACGCCTGGTGGGTAGATGTGGGTTGGCGTCGACAGTTGGAATCGAGTCTGCTGTTAGAACGTACGTGTGGTCGGATGCAGATGTAGGGACACAGAGCCCAGTTGTATTGGTGGGGATGATCATATACACTTGCCATTCGCAGAGCCACCATATTTGGTCCAGTACTGTCCATGATTGGGAAGGAATGTGTCTGATCTCGGCGCACCTGGTGACGTGAACTTGGTCCAAAGGGGTCTTCGGATCCGGTCCGCTGAAGTTGAAACAGGATGGATAACAGTCTGTTCGGTTGTTGCACTGGACATACGTTGCGGTATTGACTGTAGCTGCTAATGGTACTGCGACCATGGTATGTAGGCGGTCGAGCTTTGCTGGAAGGATTCTCTCAGATTACCCAGAATACAGTTGTAGGTGAGGTTGGCGAGTTCTTCGTTCTGTCGGTTGGACCATAGCTGTGGTTGGGCTACGGCAGTAGGCAAGAGGGAACAGACATAACAACTCATTGGTTGTGGCGCGGGCTGTGAGTGCGGTGTATCTGTACCAACTGTTCCTCATCATCGGGTTGTAGTCGTTTTCTTCCTGTGTTTGGACATGGGCGAGAATAAGGTGTATCTACTCAGGCTTAGGTGTTCCTGCCGGACGGATTTTGAGTAGGCGTGTGGCGGATGGTTGTACGAAGGGGTTCACACCAATCACTTTGGGGACCATGGCTGGACTAGTAGTGCGGATGGTGATAGTAAAGAGGGGGCCTTTTCCTGGTCGGTCCGGTCGGAGGCATAGGTTGATGCAGCCTTTTTGTTGGATATTGGTCGTAAGGTCTAGCATATGTTTGCCATCTTTGATGGTGGTGGCTAACTTGGTGAAGTTAGCGGTCATGGTGGTAGCTTCTTTGGAAAGGGGCCATGTGATGGTTTTGTAGCCTGTATGGAGGAGGACCTGGTCCAAGGTGTCTGGCCAGACCACTCAGACTCTGGGAGCTTGTAGGTACCAATAAAAATAACTGGAGTCAGTCCTGTGTAATCCCAAGTGAGTAAACTGTAGGCTGAGCAAAGGTACTTGAACGACGATTGGTGTCTTGGTTAATGGGATGCAGATCTGGGGGCCCCTGATCGTTTCCTGAACCAGCTAGTGGGGCATTCTCCTCCAGTGGGAGTGTACCAAGGTTCTGGTACGTTCCCCCCATGTGGTTGAACACAGAGCGGTGATGATGATGGCCAAAATCACACGGTGAGGTCCGTCCCAACGTGGAGAAGACCAGCACTTTCTTTTTATCACCTTGACGAGTACCAGGTCTCCTGGGGACAGGACCTCCTCTGTGGGAGACAGAGAAGATGTCGGCAGATTATTTTGCATTCATCACAGTTCTTTCTTGGAACATTTTGCATAACCACTTATTGAGGGATTCTGTTTCTCCTTTCTCTTTTACCACCAGATCTTTTTCCCACATTGTTAGTGGAAGATTCTGTCTTTCACTGCCTCAAATGGTGTGCATCCCTGTGCTGTTGGAATGATTCTCATGTACGTTTCTACCAGGCTCAGGCATTCTTGCCATGGTTTTCCTGTATCTTCCATGGTTTTTCTGAGTCGGAGTTTTACTGTTCTAATGGTTTGTTCGACGAGTCCAGCACTTTGGTTCAGTTTGATGAAATCCATGTTCAGAAGCTCGAAGGGATATGTTCCTGTTTGCCTTGTTCCATGCTTGGGTTGTTCATTGCCTTGAGAGTTGTGTCTACAGCAGTTTAGACAGTTTCTGCAAAATAATTGAGGTAAGTTTGGAGACCTCTGGGAACATGCATTGTTTGTTGTACTGTACTGATCATCCCTCCTGTTGAGACATGGCTCCTCCCATGGCTCAATTTGGCAATTACTTCAAACAATGATCGTGTCATGCATGGCTTGTTTTCTACTGCATAGAGTCCGTTCTTGTGTTGAGTGGCTCCTTCTGTTTCCCATTGCAGTTTCTCTTTTTCTGGGGAATGATTTTGCATTTCTCTTAGGAATTCAGCAGGGATTGGGCTGTGTCTTTCCACCGTCACGTCTTGTTCTAGGAATAGTCTACATGCCTCTGTCAGTGCCACTATTTCTGCGGCTTGTGCAGACCAGTCGCCGGGGAGTCGTCCTGTCTTGAGGTTGTCTTTTTGAGTCACCACGGCATATACGTTGTGTTTTTCTCCATCCAGGGTTTTTGATGATGATCCATCCCCATAGGCAATGTGTCCGGGGGGCAATGGGTTGTCCATTAGGTCAGTTGCATATACGTGGTTAATTATGATTCGTTGAGTGGGCAACTGTGAGAATTGGTTTAACCACTTGTCGTCCGGTCTCCCATGAACTTCAGGGTGACATGTAATGGCCATGTTTGTTGTTCCTGTCCTGGGGCTGCTGGGCAGATATCTTCAGACTGTTCTCTTAGACTTTCAGCTACCTTGGCAGAATCATTCCCGACAATGTCGAGAGAGTAGAAGCTGTTAGATGTGGTGGTGTGGAAGATATTTTTGGTCTGTAATTCCCTGGGTCGGAGGCCATTTTGGGTGGCCACTAGGCTTAGCCCAAGCTGGACCATGATATCTCGTCCCGGTAACTCTCCGATTTTCATTTTGCAGTCTGACAATAAACCCATCCCTTTTGTTGCTTTCTGACCCATATTAATCACTTACTTAATAGTTTAAACAACAATTATTTTCTAAATTACCCGAAATTGATCTCCACTTTGTGATTAACCCAATATCTCTGAACACACAAAGACCAAAAGTCCCTGACTTTGTCTTAGTTAAGTCCCTGACTCTATTAACAGACCAAGACTATAATGCCTTTGCTAATTCTTGTTCTACTTTCATTGGTCCCGGACCAATTGGTTTATTACCAGACTGCAAAGTGGACAGTGAGAGTTCCTACAGTAAGGTCCTGTTCAACGCGATGTTCCTGAAACTCTAGTCGAATGACCAGTGTGTGTGTCTTAAATACAGGAAAAACTGACAGTTGTCACTAGGACTTTGGACAGATACATTTCAGTCATTTGCAGGGCAAAAAGTAATTGATCAGTGTCAGACAGTTGAATATTTGTGCTGACATGTCACCCCAATCACAAGACTAAGATTGTTTATTCAGTCAGACAGTTGGGTGTTTATGCTGCTATGTCAGCCGTAAGGATGACGACAATGCTGTTATACTCACAAAAACTTATACAATATGAACAAGCATTTGCAAAGATACTTTGTCTAATCTTACATATTCCCCTGCTGCCAAAAAAACTGTCAGAGACACATAGTTACTGTGTATATAGTGTAAAATCGTCCAATTCAAGTAAGTTATCCATTTGGCATTATTCTCATTGCTAAAAATTAAGTTACAATGAAAACAATCATACTTGGCCAAAACGTGATTTTCAGGGTATGAAAAGTACATTAAGGCAATAAAAACTGAAAAGTTCCCCTGCTGCCAAACAAACTGTCAGAGACACATAGTTCCTGTGTATATAGTGTAAAATCGTCCTATCCATGTAAGTCTTTCATTGGCATCATTCTAGGTGATTCTGGAGCTATTTCCCACCATAAAAAGTGTCCAAAACAGGCATTTTGCGATTAAAATAGTGGTTGTATTAGAACCAGGCCCAGGCGATTCTGGTTGGTGTTTTTACCTTGAAATTGTGTCCAATGATGATAAGGATGTATTTTTGATTATTCTGTATAAAAATAATCATCTAGGGATGTTCAGAAGTTTTGTTACGCCCGAATCAATGACCTCAATTTGGGCACTTTATTTACAAGTGGTGGTTTTTAAGAACCAGGCCCAGTCGGTTCTGGTTGGTGCTTTTACCCAGATATAGTATCCATTGTGTGGGTAGATGTATTTTCACTATTCTGTCTAGAAATAAAGATCCAGGACAGTTCCGGGGCTATTTCCCTCCGTAAATAGTGTCCAAAACATGCATTTTGCGATACAAAATAGTGGCTGCATTATAACAGGGTCCAGTCGGTTCTGGTGGGTGTTTGTATACGAAACTTATGTCCAATTATGATGGGGATGTATACTTGACTATTCTGTATAGAAGTAATCATCTAGCGATGTTCAGAAGTTCTGTTATGCCCGAATGAATTACTTTCATTTGGTCACTTTATTTACAAGTGGTGGTTTAGAAACAGGCCCAGTCGGTTTTGGTTGGTGCTTTTACCCAGAATTTGTGTTTATTGTGTGAGTGGATGTATTTTCACTATTTTGTATAACAATAATGATCCAGGATGATTCTGGAGCTATTTCCCACCACAAACAGTGTCCAAAACAGGCATTTTGCGGTTAAAGAAGTGGTTGTATTAGAACCACGCCCAGTCGGTTCTGGTTCGTGTTTTTACCCAGAAATTGTGTCCAATGATTATGGGGATGTATTTTTTATTATTCTTTATAAAAATAATATTCTAGGGATGTTCAGAAGTTCTGTTATGCCCTAATCAATGACCTCAATTTGGGCACTTTATTTACAAGTGGTTGTTTAGAACCAGGCCCAGTCGGTTCTGGTTGGTGCTTTACCCACAATTAGTGTCGATTGTGTGGGTTTGATGTATTTTCACTATTCTCTGTAAGAATAAAGATCCAGGGATGTTCTGAGACTATTTCCCACCAGAAATAGTGTCAAAAACATGCATTTTGCGACAAAAATAGTGGTTGTATTAGAACCAGGCCCAGTCGGTTCTGGTTTGTGTATACCCCCTTAACGTGTGTCCAATAGGAATGGGGTTGTATTTTTGACTATTCTGTATAAAAATTATCATCTAGGGATGTTCAGAAGTTCTTCTATGCCCGAATAAATGACCTCCATTTGGGCACTTTATTTTGCATGTTGGTTGTAGTAGAATCAAGCCCAGTCGGTTCTGGTTGGTGCTTTTACCCAGAGTTAGTGTTGATTGAGTAGGTGGATGTATTTTCACTATTCTGTCTAAAAATAAAGATCCAGGATGGTTCTAGGGGTATTTACCACCATAAATAGTCTCCAAAACATGCATTTTGTGATAAAAAATAGTAGTTGAAAAAATGAAAAAATGAAAATCAGACATAGGCATTGTCGTCATCATTGACTTGACAAAAAGCCTAGTAGTCATCATACCCTCATAAGCGTATGACGAAATTGTATAGTGCTTCTCCACAAGTTCGTCTTCCCAGGCCAGACACATTTATGACATTTATTTATGACATATTCATACTTGTTAGCTCTCCGCCTTGAGCGCCATTTTGCGGCGACTGCAAGATGCCTCACCGATGCCAACAAGAATAAGGTGGATCACTTACCTCTCAGTCTTTATACTTACCCTCCCTCAGTCAGCCTTTGGAAGGCAGATCTGCGCCAAACGACCTTCCTGTTACTTCATTTCGACTTGACTTAATTTCATAGTAGGGATATGTGTAGTCGTCACGTCACGTGTTGCTGCAGGTTCAGAGACCTGATGGCTGTTGGGAAAAAGCTGTCCTTGAGCCTGTTTGTCCGTGCTTTGTAGGACCTGTAGCGTCTGCCAGATGGAAGCAACTGGAACAGGCCGTGTCCAGGGTGGTATGGGTCTCCAACAATGGACCCGGCTCTTCTAAGGTATCGGGGGTTGGCAATGTCTTCTAGTGATGGCAGAGAGCAGCCGACGATCTTCTGGGCAGTGTTTATCACCCTCTGTATGGCTTTTTTGTCTGCTGCCGTGCTTCCGGTATACCACACTGTAATGCCGTAAGTCAGGATGCTCTCCACAGCGGCTCTGTAGAAGGTTGCCAGAAGCTTGGTGTCCAATTTGTCCCTTCTCAGTACCCTGAGAAAGTGGAGTCGTTTCTGGGCCTTCTTTACTAACACTGTGGTGTTTGTGGACCAGGAGAGCCTATCCGTGACGTGGACTCCCAGAAATTTGAAGGATTGGACCCTGTCTACACATACTCCGTTAATGAGGAGTGGGGCCAGGTCTGTGCTGCGCTTGCGAAAGTCCAGGATTATTTCTTTAGTCTTTGCGGTATTTAGTGTAAGATTGTTCGCCGAGCACCAAGAAGACAGTTTGTCGACCTCGTCTCTGTAAGCTGACTCATCCCCGCCTGAGATGAGTCCGATCACAGTGGTGTCATCGGCGAATTTGATGATAGAGTTTGACTGGTGGGCTGGTGTGCAGTCGTATGTGTACAAGGAGTACAGGACAGGACTCAGTACACAGCCTTGTGGTGAGCCAGTGTTCAGTGTAATGGCGGAAGAGAGGTGTGGACCCATTCTGACAGTTTGTGGTCGACCAGTCAAGAAGTTCTTTACCCAGCAGCAGATTGAAGAGGATAGTCCAAGGTGGTAGAGTTTGTCCTTCAGGATGTCCGGCTTGATGGTGTTAAAGGCTGAGCTATAGTCTATGAAAAGCATCGTCACATAGTTCCCCCGGTGCTCCAGGTGGCTCAGTGCTGTGTGAAGAGCCACAGCGATAGCATCCTCAGTGGACCTGTTTTCTCTATAAGCAAACTGGTGAGGGTCAACTGAGGGGGGGATTGTCCTTCTGATGTGTCGGGCCACCAACTTTTCAAAGCACTTCAGGATCACAGGCGTGAGAGCAACAGGCCTGTAATCGTTCAAGCTGCAGATGGTTGGCCTTTTTGGGGACAGGAATGATGGTGGCAGATTTTAGGCAGGCAGGAACGATGGATAGTTGCATTATAACTGGGTAGTCTCGGTTCTGGTTGCTGTTTATATCCGAAACTTGTGTCCAAAGAGGATGGGGATGTATATTTTACTATTCTGTTTAAAAATAATCATGTAGGGATGTTTTGGGGCTTTTTTTACACAAGAATCAAAAACCTCCAATGGATCTTTATTTTGCACGGTGGTTGAATTAGAACCGGGCCCAGTCGGTTCTGGTTGCCGCTTTTACCCAGATTTAGTGTCAATTGTGTGGATGGATGCATTTTCACTATTATGTGTAAAATTAAAGATGCAGGGATGTTCTGGGAATATTTCACACCGTCAATAGTGTCCAAAACATTTTGCGATAAAAATAGTGGTTGTATTAGAACAAGGCCCAATCGGTTCTGGTTGGTGTATTTACCCAGAATTTGTGTTGATTGAGTGGGTGGATGTAGTTTCACTATTTTCTATAAAAATAATGTTTCCCACCATAAACATTGTCCAAAACAGGCATTTTGCGATTAAAAAAGAGGTCGTATTAGAACCAGGCCCAGTCGGTTCTGGTTGGTGCTTCTACCCATAATTAGTGTTGAATGTGTAGATGGATGTATTTTCACTATTCTGTGTAAAAATAATGATCCAGGATGGTTCTGGAGCTATTTTCCCACCATAAACAGTGTCCAAAACAGGCATTCTGCGATTAAAATAGTGGTTGTATTAGAACCAGGCCCAGTCTGTTCTGGTTGGTGAATTTACCCGAAAAATTGTATCCATTGACGATGGGGATGTATTTTTGATTATTATGTATAAAAATAATCATCTAGGGATCTTCAGAAGTTCTGTTATTCCCGAATCAATGACCTCCATTTGGGCACATTATTGACGGAGCTCACGACCATGATCCAGTGTGTGGCTCGGATGTGTCCCTCAAACACAAATACTGGTCAGTCTCATCCAAAATCCTAATGGCTCAGTTCCCTTGAGTGGGAGCGGCAAGGAACGCCCTGCATTTGAAGACCATTGAAGGCAGGTTCCGGGCCTGTGTCGGCGCATCAGTCAGGCTGGGTAGCCGCTATGGCCCAGGTGATTTTCCAGGGCTGCCCTGCTCTTGACGGAGTGGCCACCCAGCGGGGCTGTGTGTGTTTCATGGTGGGAGACTCGTGCTGCCCCTTCATCCCTGCCGGCATGTCCTGCTCGGTCCATGATGCCCTGCAGGCTATTAGGAACATGCAGAGAGCTGTGACCGGAGATCCGGTTCCACAACGAGGATGGCTTGACTGGTTCTTCTCTGGCTCATGGAAACAGCCACTTCAATATTTCAATATTTTCACAGACACAAAAGGAGGGAATTGTGGGATGGACTGGCTAACTGGCTTAATAATTGTTTATTCTTGTCGTACCATGTGGTCATACTGGTTTAACTTTGTTTTTTAAGATCGTAGAATGCAAGGTAGACTAGCCAAACTGGTTTTACAATTGAATTAAAAGATCGTGGAATGTAAGAAAGACTAACTAGTTGGCCTTGCAATTGTTTGTTCGCCTCGAGAAATATAAGAAAGGCTGGCTAACAGGGTTTGCAATTTTTTCCTTGTATTGTGCGATGAAAAGAGGTTCAACTTCAGGAGTAACTGTCACTCTCCAGGTCATCTAGGGTCAAGCGCACACTTGAAAACTTTCATATTCGACCAAAACGTGCTTATCAGCACATAAAAAGAACATTTGGTGGTACGCGGGAAGAACGGCAGCAGACAAAAAGGCTATTTAGAAAGGTATCACCACTACGCAGAAGAACGTCGGCTACTCTGCCCTCACTGGAAGACATTGCCAGCCCTCGTTACCTCAGCAGAGCCAGGGACATGATCAGGGACCCATGCCACCCTGGTCACAATCGGTTCCAGCTGCTGCTCTCTGGCAGACAGACGCTGTAAGTTTCCCACATCCGTTGGGACTCTAAACTTGGGGTAACACAACACAACCCCTTCTGTGTAATAACTTCGGGTGAGGTAATATGAATAGACATTAGGTACAAGGTGATCTGACACCTACATGCTGAATGAAGGTAAGTGAAAGACAGTGAGAGGTAAGAGATCCACTCAAGGGGTGGTGATGCAATGTATCCATAAAGGCAGAATTGTAAATTAAGAGTCTGGAGTCATAACTTGTAAAACTGTGTAAAAATGTCAGAGACACAAATGACATAGTGTAATATCATCAAATTTTATAATTTAATAAGTTTTTCATTTGGCATCATTCTAATGGCTAGATATTAAGTTATAATGAAAACTATGATACTTGGCCAAAACGTGATTTTCAGCGCATGAAACGCACGTTAAGCCAATAAAAACTGAAATGTTCCCCTGCTGCCAAACAAACTGTCAGAGACACATAGTTACTGTGTATATAGTGTATAATTGTCCAATTCAAGTAAGGTTTTCATTTGGCATCATTCTAAGTGATATAAATTAAGTTATAGTGAAAATTATGATACTTGGCCAAAACGTGATTTTCAGCGCATGAAACGCACGTTAAGGCAATAAAAACTGAAATATTCCCCTGCTGCGAAACAAACTGTCAGAGACATATAGTTACTGTGTATATAGTGTATTATCGTCCAATTCAAGTAAGTTTTTCATTTAGCATCATTCTAAGTGATAGAAATTAAGTTATAGTGAAAACTATGATACTTGGCCAAAACGTGATTTTCAGCGCATGAAACGCACGTTAAGGCAATAAAAACTGAAATGTTCCCCTGCTGCGAAACAAACTGTCAGAGACACATAGTTACTGTGTATATAGTGTATTATTGTCCAATTCAAGTAAGTTTTTCATTTGGCATCATTCTAAGTGATAGAAATTAAGTTATAGTGAAAATTATGATACTTGGCCAAAACGTGATTTTCAGCGCATGAAACGCACGTTAAGGCAATAAAAACTGAAATGTTCCCCTGCTGCGAAACAAACTGCCAGAGGCACATAGTTACTGTGTCTATAGTGTAAAATCATCCAATTCAAGTAAGTATTGCATTTAGCATCATTCTAAGTGCTAGAAATTAAGTTATAGTGAAAACTATGATACTTGGCCAAAACGTGATTTTCAGCGCATGAAACGCACGTTAAGGCAATAAAAACTGAAATGTTCCCCTGCTGCGAAACAAACACTCATAGGCACATAGTTACTGTGTATATAGTGTATAATTGTCCAATTCAAGTAAGTTTTTCATTTTGCATCATTCTAAGTGCTAGAAATTAAGTTATAGTGAAAACTATGATACTTGGCCAAAACGTGATTTTCAGCGCATGAAATGCACATTAAGGCAATAAAAACTGAAATGTTCCCCCGCTGCGAAACAAACTGTCAGTGACACATAGTCACTGTGTATATAGTGTATAATCATCCAAATTAAGTAGGTTTTTCATTCTAAGTGATGAAAGTTAGGGTTAGGGTTAGGGTTAGGGTTAGGTTAAGTTATAGTGAAAACTATGATACTTGGTCAAAACATGATTTTCAGCGCATGAAACGCACATTAGGGCAAAAAAACTGAAATGTTTGTTAGGTCTGAAAATACAACTTCAGGAGCAGGCTAAGAAAGAGTGAGATAAATTTAAATAGAAAATATGTATGACCAGACTGCAAAGTGGACAGAGAGTTCCTACAGTGGGCTCCTGTTCACTGCGATGTTACTGCAACTCTAGTCGAATGACCAGTGAGTGTGTCTTAAATACAGGCAAAACTGACAGTTGTCCCTAAGACTTTGGACAGATACGTTTCAGTCATTTGCAGGGCAACAAGTAATTGATTAGTGTCGGGCCTGGAATCTGTAGTCAATGGTTTCCAGACGTAGGGTGTTCTTCGCTGTTCCTACCCTGGGGAATACCGCCATCATGATTTTGGAGGAGACTGACCAGTGTTTGTATTAGAGGGGGACATCCGAGCCCCAAACTGAATCATGGGGGAAGAAATCAAAGCTCCGTCGTTGACGCCTGGTGGGTAGATGTGGGTTGGCGTCGACAGTTGGAATCGAGTCTGCTGTTAGAACGTACGTGTGGTCGGATGCAGATGTAGGGACACAGAGCCCAGTTGTATTGGTGGGGATGATCATATACACTTGCCATTCGCAGAGCCACCATATTTGGTCCAGTACTGTCCATGATTGGGAAGGAATGTGTCTGATCTCGGCGCACCTGGTGACGTGAACTTGGTCCAAAGGGGTCTTCGGATCCGGTCCGCTGAAGTTGAAACAGGATGGATAACAGTCTGTTCGGTTGTTGCACTGGACATACGTTGCGGTATTGACTGTAGCTGCTAATGGTACTGCGACCATGGTATGTAGGCGGTCGAGCTTTGCTGGAAGGATTCTCTCAGATTACCCAGGATACAGTTGTAGGTGAGGTTGGCGAGTTCTTCGTTCTGTCGGTTGGACCATAGCTGTGGTTGGGCTACGGCAGTAGGCAAGAGGGAACAGACATAACAACTCATTGGTTGTGGCGCGGGCTGTGAGTGCGGTGTATCTGTACCAACTGTTCCTCATCATCGGGTTGTAGTCGTTTTCTTCCTGTGTTTGGACATGGGCGAGAATAAGGTGTATCTACTCAGGCTTAGGTGTTCCTGCCGGACGGATTTTGAGTAGGCGTGTGGCGGATGGTTGTACGAAGGGGTTCACACCAATCACTTTGGGGACCATGGCTGGACTAGTAGTGCGGATGGTGATAGTAAAGAGGGGGCCTTTTCCTGGTCGGTCCGGTCGGAGGCATAGGTTGATGCAGCCTTTTTGTTGGATATTGGTCGTAAGGTCTAGCATATGTTTGCCATCTTTGATGGTGGTGGCTAACTTGGTGAAGTTAGCGGTCATGGTGGTAGCTTCTTTGGAAAGGGGCCATGTGATGGTTTTGTAGCCTGTATGGAGGAGGACCTGGTCCAAGGTGTCTGGCCAGACCACTCAGACTCTGGGAGCTTGTAGGTACCAATAAAAATAACTGGAGTCAGTCCTGTGTAATCCCAAGTGAGTAAGCTGTAGGCTGAGCAAAGGGACTTGAACGACGATTGGTGTCTTGTTTGATGGGATGCAGATCTGGGGGCCCCTGATCGTTTCCTGAACCAGCTAGTGGGGCATTCTCCTCCAGTGGGAGTGTACCAAGGTTCTGGTACGTTCCCCCCATGTGGTTGAACACAGAGCGGTGATGATGATGGCCAAAATCACACGGTGAGGTCCGTCCCAACGTGGAGAAGACCAGCACTTTCTTTTTATCACCTTGACGAGTACCAGGTCTCCTGGGGACAGGACCTCCTCTGTGGGAGACAGAGAAGATGTCGGCAGATTATTTTGCATTCATCACAGTTCTTTCTTGGAACATTTTGCATAACCACTTAGTGAGGGATTCTGTTTCTCTTTTCTCTTCTACCACCAGATCTTTTTCCCACATTGTTCAGTGGAAGGGTCTGTCTTTCACTGCCTCAAATGGTGTGCATCCCTGTGCTGTTGGAATGATTCTCATGTACGTTTCTACCAGGCTCAGGCATTCTTGCCATCGTTTTCCTGTATCTTCCATGGTTTTTCTGAGTCTGAGTTTTACTGTTCTAATGGTTTGTTCGACGAGTCCAGCACTTTGGTTCAGTTTGATGAAATCCATGTTCAGAAGCTCGAAGGGATATGTTCCTGTTTGCCTTGTTCCATGCTTGGGTCGTTCATTGCCTTGAGAGTTGTGTCTACAGCAGTTCAGACAGTTTCTGCCAAAAAAATTGAAGTTTGGAGACCTCTGGGAACATGCATTGTTTGTTGTACTGTACTGATCATCCCTCCTGTTGAGACATGGCTCCTCCCATGGCTCAATTTGGCAATTACTTTAAACAATGATCGTGGGACGCATGGCTTGTTTTCTACTGCATAGAGTCCGTTCTTGTGTTGAGTGGCTCCTTTTGTTGCCCATTGCAGTTTCTCTTTTTCTGGGGCATGATTTTGCATTTCTCTTAGGAATTCAGCAGGGATTGGGCTGTGTCTTTCCACCGTCACGTCTTGTTCTAGGAATAGTCTACATGCCTCTGTCAGTGCCACTATTTCTGCGGCTTGTGCAGACCAGTCGCCGGGGAGTCGTCCTGTCTTGAGGTTGTCTTTTTGAGTCACCACGGCATATACGTTGTGTTTTTCTCCATCCAGGGTTTTTGATGATGATCCATCCCCATAGGCAATGTGTCCGGGGGCAATGGGTTGTCCATTAGGTCAGTTGCATATACGTGGTTAATTATGATTCGTTGAGTGGGCAACTGTGAGAATTGGTTTAACCACTTGTCGTCCGGTCTCCCATGAACTTCAGGGTGACATGTAATGGCCATGTTTGTTGTTCCTGTCCTGGGGCTGCTGGGCAGATATCTTCAGACTGTTCTCTTAGACTTTCAGCTACCTTGGCAGAATCATTCCCGACAATGTCGAGAGAGTAGAAGCTGTTAGATGTGGTGGTGTGGAAGATATTTTTGGTCTGTAATTCCATGGGTCGGAGGCCATTTTGGGTGGCCACTAGGCTTAGCCCAAGCTGGACCATGATATCTCGTCCCGGTAACTCTCCGATTTTCATTTTGCATTCTGACAATAAACCGATTCCTTTTGTTGCTTTCTGACCCATATTAATCACCTACTTAATAGTTTAAACAACAATTATTTTCTAAATTACCCGAAAGTGATCTCTACTTTGTGATTAACCCAATATCTCTGAACACACAAAGACCAAAAGTCCCTGACTTTGGCTTAGTTAAGTCCCTGACTCTATTAACAGACCAAGACTATAAAGCCCTTGCTAATTATTGTTCTACTTACATTGGTACCGGACCAATTGGTTTATTACCAGACTGCAAAGTGGACAGTGAGAGTTCCTACAGTAGGGTCCTGTTCAACGCGATGTTCCTGCAACTCTAGTCGAATGACCAGTGTGTGTGTCTCAAATACAGGAAAAACTGACAGTTGTCACAAGGACTTTTGACAGATACATTTCAGTCATTTGCAGGGCAAAAAGTAATTGATCAGTGTCGGACAGTTGAGTATTTGTGCTGACATGTCACCCCAATCACAAGACTAAGATTGTTTATTCAGTCAGACAGTTGGGTGTTTATGCTGACATGTCAGCCATAAGGATGACTATGATGCTGTTATACTCACAAAAACTTATACAATATGAACAAGCATTTGCAAAGATACTTTGTCTATTCTCACATGTTCCCCTGCTGCCAAACAAACTGTCAGAGACACATAGTTACTGTGTATAAAGTGAAAAATCGTCCAATTCAAGTAAGTTATCCATTTGGCATCATTCTCAAGCTAGAAATTAAGTTATAATGAAAACAATCCTACTTGGCCAAAACGTGATTTTCAGGGCATGAAAAGTACATTAAGGCAATAAAAACTGAAAAGTTCCCCTGCTGCCAAACAAACTGTCAGAGACACAGTTACTGTGTATGTAGAGAAAAATCGTCCAATTCAAGTAAGTTTTTTATTTGGCATCGTTCTAAGTGATAGAAATTAAGTTACAATGAAAACTATCATACTTGGCCAAAACGTGATTATCAGGCCATGAAAAGCACATTAAGGCAATAAAAACTGAAACGTTCCCCTGCTGCCAAACACACTGTCAGAGACACATAGTTCCTGTGTATATAGTGTAAAATCGTCCAATTCAAGTAAGTCATTCATTGGCATCATTCCAGGTGATTCTGGAGCTATTTCCCACCATAAACAGTGTCCAAAGCAGGCATTTTGCGATTAAAATAGTGGTTGTATTAGAACCAGGCCCAGGCGGTTCTGGTTGGTGTTTTTACCCAGAAATTGTGTCGAATGTTGATAAGGATGTATTTTTGATTATTCTGTATAAAAATAATCATCTAGGGATGTTCAGTAGTTCTGTTAAGCCCGAATCAATGACCTCAATTTGGGCACTTTGTTTACAAGTGGTGGTTTTTAAGAACCAGGCCCAGTCGGTTCTGGTTGGTGCTTTATCCATTGTGTGGGTAGATGTATTTTCACTATTCTGTCTAAAAATAAAGATCCAGGACAGTTCTGGGGCTATTTCCCACCATAAATAGTGTCCAAAACATGCATTTTGCGATACAAAATAGTGGTTGCATTATAACAGGGTCCAGTCGGTTCTGGTGGGTGTTTGTATACGGAACTTGTGTCCAATTATGATGGGGATGTATACTTGACTATTTTGTATAGAAATAATCATCTAGCGATGTTCAGAAGTTCTGTTATGCCCGAATGAATTACTTTCATTTGGTCACTTTATTCACAAGTGGTGGTTTAGAAACAGGCCCAGTCGGTTTTGGTAGGTGCTTTTACCCAGAATTTGTGTGTATTGTGTGAGTGGATGTATTTTCACTATTTTGTATAACAATAAAGATCCAGGATGGTTCTGGAGCTATTTCCCACCACAAAAAGTGTCCAAAACAGGCATTTTGCGATTAAAATAGTGGTCGTATTAGAACCGGGCCCAGTCGGTTCTGGTTGCCGCTTTTACCCAGATTTAGTGTCAATTGTGTGGATGGATGCATTTTCACTATTATGTGTAAAATTAAAGACGCAGGGATGTTTTGGGAATATTTCCCACCGTCAATAGTGTCCAAAACATTTTGCGATAAAAATAGTGGTTGTATTAGAACAAGGCCCAATCGGTTCTGGTTGGTGTATTTACCCAGAATTTGTGTTGGTTGAGTAGGTGGATGTAGTTTCACTATTTTCTATAAAAATAATGTTTCCCACCATAAACATTGTCCAAAACAGGCATTTTGCGATTAAAATAGTGGTCGTATTAGAACCGGGCCCAGTCGGTTCTGGTTGCCGCTTTTACCCAGATTTAGTGTCAATTGTGTGGATGGATGCATTTTCACTATTATGTGTAAAATTAAAGACGCAGGGATGTTTTGGGAATATTTCACACCGTCAATAGTGTCCAAAACATTTTGCGATAAAAATAGTGGTTGTATTAGAACAAGGCCCAATCGGTTCTGGTTGGTGTATTTACCCAGAATTTGTGTTGATTGAGTAGGTAGATGTAGTTTCACTATTTTCTATAAAAATAATGTTTCCCTCCATAAACATTGTCCAAAACAGGCATTTTGCGATTAAAATAGTGGTCGTATTAGAACCGGGCCCAGTCGGTTCTGGTTAGTGCTTCTACCCATAATTAGTGTTGAATGTGTAGATGGATGTATGTTCACTATTCTGTCGAAAAATAATGATCCAGGATGGTTCTGGAGCTATTTTCCCACCATAAACAGTGTCCAAAACAGGCATTCTGCGATTAAAATAGTGGTTGTATTAGAACCAGGCCCAGTCTGTTCTGGTTGGTGAATTTACCCGAATAATTGTATCCATTGACGATGGGGATGTATTTTGGATTATTATGTATAAAAATAATCATCTAGGGATCTTCAGAAGTTCTGTTATTCCCGAATCAATGACCTCCATTTGGGCACATTATTGACGAAGCTCACGACCATGATCCAGTGTGTGGCTCGGATGTGTCCCTCAAACACAAATACTGGTCAGTCTCATCCAAAATCGTAATGGCTCAGTTCCCTTGAGTGGGAGCAGCAAGGAACGCCCTGCATTTGAAGACCATTGAAGGCAGGTTCCGGGCCTGTGTCGGCGCATCAGTCAGGCTGGGTAGCCGCTATGGCCCAGGTGATTTGCCAGGGCTGCCCTGCTCTTGACGGAGTGGCCACCCAGCGGGGCTGTGTGTGTTTCATGGTGGGAGACTCGTGCTGCCCCTTCATCCCTGCCGGCATGTCCTGCTCGGTCCATGATGCCCTGCAGGCTATTAGGAACATGCAGAGAGCTGTGACCGGAGATCCAGTTCCACAACGAGGATGGCTTGACTGGTTCTTCTCTGGCTCATGGAAACAGCCACTTCAATATTTCGATATTTTCACAGACACAAAAGGAGGGAATTGTGGGATGGACTGGCTAACTGGCTTAATAATTGTTTATTCTTGTCGCACCATGTGGTCATACTGGTTTAACTTTGTTTTTTAAGATCGTAGAATGCAAGGTAGACTAGCCAAACTGGTTTTACAATTGAATTAAAAGATGGTGGAATGTAAGAAAGACTAACTAGTTGGCCTTGCAATTGTTTGTTCGCCTCGAGAAATATAAGAAAGGCTGGCTAACAGGGTTTGCAATTTTTTCCTTGTATTGTGCGATGAAAAGAGGTTCAACTTCAGGAGTAACTGTCACTCTCCAGGTCATCTAGGGTCAAGTGCACACTTGAAAACTTTCATATTCGACCAAAACGTGCTTATCAGCACATAAAAAGCACATTTGGTGGTACGCGGGAAGAACGGCAGCAGACAAAAAGGCTATTTAGAAAGGTATCACCACTACGCAGAAGAACGTCGGCTACTCTGCCCTCACTGGAAGATATTGCCAGCCCTCGTTACCTCAGCAGAGCCAGGGACATGATCAGGGACCCATGCCACCCTGGTCACAATCGGTTCCAGCTGCTGCTCTCTGGCAGACAGACGCTGTAAGTTTCCCACATCCGTTGGGACTCTAAACTTGGGGTAACACAACACAATCCCTTCTGTGTAATAACTTCGGGTGAGGTAATGTGAATAGACATTAGGTACAAGGTGATCTGACACCTACATGCTGAATGAAGGTAAGTGAAAGACAGTGAGAGGTAAGTGATCCACTCAAGGGGTGGTGATGCAATGTATCCATAAAGGCAGAATTGTAAATTAAGAGTCTGGAGTCATAACTTGTAAAACTGTGTAAAACTGTCAGAGACACAAATGACTCTCTATACATAGTGTAATATCATCAAATTTTATAATTTAATAAGTTTTTCATTTGGCATCATTCTAATGGCTAGATATTAAGTTATAATGAAAACTATGATACTTGGCCAAAACGTGATTTTCAGCGCATGAAACGCACGTTAAGCCAATAAAAACTGAAATGTTCCCCTGCTGCGAAACAAACTGTCAGAGACACATAGTTACTGTGTATATAGTGTATAATTGTCCAATTCAAGTAAGTTTTTCATTTGGCATCATTCTAAGTGATATAAATTAAGTTATAGTGAAAATTATGATACTTGGCCAAAACGTGATTTTCAGCGCATGAAACGCACGTTAAGGCAATAAAAACTGAAATGTTGCTGCTGCGAAACAAACTGTCAGAGACACATAGTTACTGTGTATATAGTATAAAATAGTCCAATTCAAGTAAGTTTTGCATTTAGCATCATTCTAAGTGATAGAAATTAAGTTATAGTGAAAACTATGATACTTGGCCAAAACGTGATTTTCAGCGCATGAAACGCACGTTAAGGCAATAAAAACTGAAATGTTCCCCTGCTGCGAAACAAACTGTCAGAGACACATAGTTACTGTGTATAAGTGTATTATTGTCCAATTCAAGTAAGTTTTTCATTTGGCATCATTCTAAGTGATAGAAATTAAGTTATAGTGAAAATTATGATACTTGGCCAAAACGTGATTTTCAGCGCATGAAACGCACGTTAAGGCAATAAAAACTGAAATGTTCCCCTGCTGCGAAACAAACTGCCAGAGGCACATAGTTACTGTGTCTATAGTGTAAAATCATCCAATTCAAGTAAGTATTGCATTTAGCATCATTCTAAGTGCTAGAAATTAAGTTATAGTGAAAACTATGATACTTGGCCAAAACGTGATTTTCAGCGCATGAAACGCACGTTAAGGCAATAAAAACTAAAATGTTCCCCTGCTGCGAAACAAACTGTCAGAGGCACATAGTTACTGTGTCTATAGTGTAAAATCATCCAATTCAAGTAAGTATTGCATTTATTATCATTCTAAGTGCTAGAAATTAAGTTATAGTGAAAACTATGATACTTGGCCAAAACGTGATTTTCAGCGCATGAAACGCACGTTAAGGCAATAAAAACTGAAATGTTCCCCTGCTGCGAAACAAACTGTCAGAGGCACATAGTTACTGTGTATATAGTGTAAAATCGTCCAATTCAAGTAAGTTTTGCATTTAGCATCATTCTAAGTGATAGAAATTAGGTTATAGTGAAAATTATGATACTTGGCCAAAACGTGATTTTCAGCGCATGAAACGCACGTTAAGGCATTAAAACTGAAATGTTCCCCTGCTGCGAAACAAACTGTCAGAGGCACATAGTTACTGTGTATATAGTGTATAATTGTCCAATTCAAGTACGTTTTTCATTTTGCATCATTCTAAGTGCTAGAAATTAAGTTATAGTGAAAACTATGATACTTGGCCAAAACGTGATTTTCAGCGCATGAAATGCACATTAAGGCAATAAAAACTGAAATGTTCCCCCGCTGCGAAACAAACTGTCAGTGACACATAGTTACTCTGTATATAGTGTATAATCATCCAAATGAAGTAGGTTTTTCATTTGATATCATTCTAAGTGATGAAAGTTAGGGTTAGGGTTAGGGTTAGGTTAAGTTATAGTGAAAACTAGGATACTTGGCCAAAACATGATTTTCTGCGCATGAAATGCACATTAGGGCAAAAAAACTGAAATGTTTGTTAGGTCTGAAAATACAACTTCAGGAGCAGGCTAAGAAAGAGTGAGATAAATTTAAATAGAAAATATGTATGACCAGACTGCAAAGTGGACAGAGAGTTCCTACAGTGGGCTCCTGTTCACTGCGATGTTACTGCAACTCTAGTCGAATGACCAGTGAGTGTGTCTTAAATACAGGCAAAACTGACAGTTGTCCCTAAGACTTTGGACAGATACGTTTCAGTCATTTGCAGGGCAACAAGTAATTGATTAGTGTCGGGCCTGGAATCTGTAGTCAATGGTTTCCAGACGTTTGGTGTTCTTCGCTGTTCCTACCCTGGGGAATACCGCCATCATGATTTTGGAGGAGACTGACCAGTGTTTGTATTAGAGGGGGACATCCGAGCCCCAAACTGAATCATGGGGGAAGAAATCAAAGCTCCGTCGTTGACGCCTGGTGGGTAGATGTGGGTTGGCGTCGACAGTTGGAATCGAGTCTGCTGTTAGAACGTACGTGTGGTCGGATGCAGATGTAGGGACACAGAGCCCAGTTGTATTGGTGGGGATGATCATATACACTTGCCATTCGCAGAGCCACCATATTTGGTCCAGTACTGTCCATGATTGGGAAGGAATGTGTCTGATCTCGGCGCACCTGGTGACGTGAACTTGGTCCAAAGGGGTCTTCGGATCCGGTCCGCTGAAGTTGAAACAGGATGGATAACAGTCTGTTCGGTTGTTGCACTGGACATACGTTGCGGTATTGACTGTAGCTGCTAATGGTACTGCGACCATGGTATGTAGGCGGTCGAGCTTTGCTGGAAGGATTCTCTCAGATTACCCAGGATACAGTTGTAGGTGAGGTTGGCGAGTTCTTCGTTCTGTCGGTTGGACCATAGCTGTGGTTGGGCTACGGCAGTAGGCATGAGGGAACAGACATAACAACTCATTGGTTGTGGCGCGGGCTGTGAGTGCGGTGTATCTGTACCAACTGTTCCTCATCATCAGGTTGTAGTCGTTTTCTTCCTGTGTTTGGACATGGGCGAGAATAAGGTGTATCTACTCAGGCTTAGGTGTTCCTGCCGGACGGATTTTGAGTAGGCGTGTGGCGGATGGTTGTACGAAGGGGTTCACACCAATCACTTTGGGGACCATGGCTGGACTAGTAGTGCGGATGGTGATAGTAAAGAGGGGGCCTTTTCCTGGTCGGTCCGGTCGGAGGCATAGGTTGATGCAGCCTTTTTGTTGGATATTGGTCGTAAGGTCTAGCATATGTTTACCATCTTTGATGGTGGTGGCTAACTTGGTGAAGTTAGCGGTCATGGTGGTAGCTTCTTTGGAAAGGGGCCATGTGATGGTTTTGTAGCCTGTATGGAGGAGGACCTGGTCCAAGGTGTCTGGCCAGACCACTCAGACTCTGGGAGCTTGTAGGTACCAATAAAAATAACTGGAGTCAGTCCTGTGTAATCCCAAGTGAGTAAGCTGTAGGCTGAGCAAAGGGACTTGAACGACGATTGGTGTCTTGGTTGATGGGATGCAGATCTGGGGGGCCCCTGATCGTTTCCTGAACAAGCTAGTGGGGCATTCTCCTCCAGTGGGAGTGTACCAAGGTTCTGGTACGTTCCCCCCATGTGGTTGAACACAGAGCGGTGATGATGATGGCCAAAATCACACGGTGAGGTCCGTCCCAACGTGGAGAAGACCAGCACTTTCTTTTTATCACCTTGACGAGTACCAGGTCTCCTGGGGACAGGACCTCCTCTGTGGGAGACAGAGAAGATGTCGGCAGATTATTTTGCATTCATCACAGTTCTTTCTTGGAACATTTTGCATAACCACTTAGTGAGGGATTCTGTTTCTCTTTTCTCTTCTACCACCAGATCTTTTTCCCACATTGTTCAGTGGAAGGGTCTGTCTTTCACTGCCTCAAATGGTGTGCATCCCTGTGCTGTTGGAATGATTCTCATGTACGTTTCTACCAGGCTCAGGCATTCTTGCCATCGTTTTCCTGTATCTTCCATGGTTTTTCTGAGTCTGAGTTTTACTGTTCTAATGGTTTGTTCGACGAGTCCAGCACTTTGGTTCAGTTTGATGAAATCCATGTTCAGAAGCTCGAAGGGATATGTTCCTGTTTGCCTTGTTCCATGCTTGGGTCGTTCATTGCCTTGAGAGTTGTGTCTACAGCAGTTCAGACAGTTTCTGCCAAAAAAATTGAAGTTTGGAGACCTCTGGGAACATGCATTGTTTGTTGTACTGTACTGATCATCCCTCCTGTTGAGACATGGCTCCTCCCATGGCTCAATTTGGCAATTACTTTAAACAATGATCGTGGGACGCATGGCTTGTTTTCTACTGCATAGAGTCCGTTCTTGTGTTGAGTGGCTCCTTTTGTTGCCCATTGCAGTTTCTCTTTTTCTGGGGCATGATTTTGCATTTCTCTTAGGAATTCAGCAGGGATTGGGCTGTGTCTTTCCACCGTCACGTCTTGTTCTAGGAATAGTCTACATGCCTCTGTCAGTGCCACTATTTCTGCGGCTTGTGCAGACCAGTCGCCGGGGAGTCGTCCTGTCTTGAGGTTGTCTTTTTGAGTCACCACGGCATATACGTTGTGTTTTTCTCCATCCAGGGTTTTTGATGATGATCCATCCCCATAGGCAATGTGTCCGGGGGCAATGGGTTGTCCATTAGGTCAGTTGCATATACGTGGTTAATTATGATTCGTTGAGTGGGCAACTGTGAGAATTGGTTTAACCACTTGTCGTCCGGTCTCCCATGAACTTCAGGGTGACATGTAATGGCCATGTTTGTTGTTCCTGTCCTGGGGCTGCTGGGCAGATATCTTCAGACTGTTCTCTTAGACTTTCAGCTACCTTGGCAGAATCATTCCCGACAATGTCGAGAGAGTAGAAGCTGTTAGATGTGGTGGTGTGGAAGATATTTTTGGTCTGTAATTCCATGGGTCGGAGGCCATTTTGGGTGGCCACTAGGCTTAGCCCAAGCTGGACCATGATATCTCGTCCCGGTAACTCTCCGATTTTCATTTTGCATTCTGACAATAAACCGATTCCTTTTGTTGCTTTCTGACCCATATTAATCACCTACTTAATAGTTTAAACAACAATTATTTTCTAAATTACCCGAAAGTGATCTCTACTTTGTGATTAACCCAATATCTCTGAACACACAAAGACCAAAAGTCCCTGACTTTGGCTTAGTTAAGTCCCTGACTCTATTAACAGACCAAGACTATAAAGCCCTTGCTAATTATTGTTCTACTTACATTGGTACCGGACCAATTGGTTTATTACCAGACTGCAAAGTGGACAGTGAGAGTTCCTACAGTAGGGTCCTGTTCAACGCGATGTTCCTGCAACTCTAGTCGAATGACCAGTGTGTGTGTCTCAAATACAGGAAAAACTGACAGTTGTCACAAGGACTTTTGACAGATACATTTCAGTCATTTGCAGGGCAAAAAGTAATTGATCAGTGTCGGACAGTTGAGTATTTGTGCTGACATGTCACCCCAATCACAAGACTAAGATTGTTTATTCAGTCAGACAGTTGGGTGTTTATGCTGACATGTCAGCCATAAGGATGACTATGATGCTGTTATACTCACAAAAACTTATACAATATGAACAAGCATTTGCAAAGATACTTTGTCTATTCTCACATGTTCCCCTGCTGCCAAACAAACTGTCAGAGACACATAGTTACTGTGTATAAAGTGAAAAATCGTCCAATTCAAGTAAGTTATCCATTTGGCATCATTCTCAAGCTAGAAATTAAGTTATAATGAAAACAATCCTACTTGGCCAAAACGTGATTTTCAGGGCATGAAAAGTACATTAAGGCAATAAAAACTGAAAAGTTCCCCTGCTGCCAAACAAACTGTCAGAGACACAGTTACTGTGTATGTAGAGAAAAATCGTCCAATTCAAGTAAGTTTTTTATTTGGCATCGTTCTAAGTGATAGAAATTAAGTTACAATGAAAACTATCATACTTGGCCAAAACGTGATTATCAGGCCATGAAAAGCACATTAAGGCAATAAAAACTGAAACGTTCCCCTGCTGCCAAACACACTGTCAGAGACACATAGTTCCTGTGTATATAGTGTAAAATCGTCCAATTCAAGTAAGTCATTCATTGGCATCATTCCAGGTGATTCTGGAGCTATTTCCCACCATAAACAGTGTCCAAAGCAGGCATTTTGCGATTAAAATAGTGGTTGTATTAGAACCAGGCCCAGGCGGTTCTGGTTGGTGTTTTTACCCAGAAATTGTGTCGAATGTTGATAAGGATGTATTTTTGATTATTCTGTATAAAAATAATCATCTAGGGATGTTCAGTAGTTCTGTTAAGCCCGAATCAATGACCTCAATTTGGGCACTTTATTTACAAGTGGTGGTTTTTAAGAACCAGGCCCAGTCGGTTCTGGTTGGTGCTTTATCCATTGTGTGGGTAGATGTATTTTCACTATTCTGTCTAAAAATAAAGATCCAGGACAGTTCTGGGGCTATTTCCCACCATAAATAGTGTCCAAAACATGCATTTTGCGATACAAAATAGTGGTTGCATTATAACAGGGTCCAGTCGGTTCTGGTGGGTGTTTGTATACGGAACTTGTGTCCAATTATGATGGGGATGTATACTTGACTATTTTGTATAGAAATAATCATCTAGCGATGTTCAGAAGTTCTGTTATGCCCGAATGAATTACTTTCATTTGGTCACTTTATTCACAAGTGGTGGTTTAGAAACAGGCCCAGTCGGTTTTGGTAGGTGCTTTTACCCAGAATTTGTGTGTATTGTGTGAGTGGATGTATTTTCACTATTTTGTATAACAATAAAGATCCAGGATGGTTCTGGAGCTATTTCCCACCACAAAAAGTGTCCAAAACAGGCATTTTGCGATTAAAATAGTGGTCGTATTAGAACCGGGCCCAGTCGGTTCTGGTTGCCGCTTTTACCCAGATTTAGTGTCAATTGTGTGGATGGATGCATTTTCACTATTATGTGTAAAATTAAAGACGCAGGGATGTTTTGGGAATATTTCCCACCGTCAATAGTGTCCAAAACATTTTGCGATAAAAATAGTGGTTGTATTAGAACAAGGCCCAATCGGTTCTGGTTGGTGTATTTACCCAGAATTTGTGTTGGTTGAGTAGGTGGATGTAGTTTCACTATTTTCTATAAAAATAATGTTTCCCACCATAAACATTGTCCAAAACAGGCATTTTGCGATTAAAATAGTGGTCGTATTAGAACCGGGCCCAGTCGGTTCTGGTTGCCGCTTTTACCCAGATTTAGTGTCAATTGTGTGGATGGATGCATTTTCACTATTATGTGTAAAATTAAAGACGCAGGGATGTTTTGGGAATATTTCACACCGTCAATAGTGTCCAAAACATTTTGCGATAAAAATAGTGGTTGTATTAGAACAAGGCCCAATCGGTTCTGGTTGGTGTATTTACCCAGAATTTGTGTTGATTGAGTAGGTAGATGTAGTTTCACTATTTTCTATAAAAATAATGTTTCCCTCCATAAACATTGTCCAAAACAGGCATTTTGCGATTAAAATAGTGGTCGTATTAGAACCGGGCCCAGTCGGTTCTGGTTAGTGCTTCTACCCATAATTAGTGTTGAATGTGTAGATGGATGTATGTTCACTATTCTGTCGAAAAATAATGATCCAGGATGGTTCTGGAGCTATTTTCCCACCATAAACAGTGTCCAAAACAGGCATTCTGCGATTAAAATAGTGGTTGTATTAGAACCAGGCCCAGTCTGTTCTGGTTGGTGAATTTACCCGAATAATTGTATCCATTGACGATGGGGATGTATTTTGGATTATTATGTATAAAAATAATCATCTAGGGATCTTCAGAAGTTCTGTTATTCCCGAATCAATGACCTCCATTTGGGCACATTATTGACGAAGCTCACGACCATGATCCAGTGTGTGGCTCGGATGTGTCCCTCAAACACAAATACTGGTCAGTCTCATCCAAAATCGTAATGGCTCAGTTCCCTTGAGTGGGAGCAGCAAGGAACGCCCTGCATTTGAAGACCATTGAAGGCAGGTTCCGGGCCTGTGTCGGCGCATCAGTCAGGCTGGGTAGCCGCTATGGCCCAGGTGATTTGCCAGGGCTGCCCTGCTCTTGACGGAGTGGCCACCCAGCGGGGCTGTGTGTGTTTCATGGTGGGAGACTCGTGCTGCCCCTTCATCCCTGCCGGCATGTCCTGCTCGGTCCATGATGCCCTGCAGGCTATTAGGAACATGCAGAGAGCTGTGACCGGAGATCCAGTTCCACAACGAGGATGGCTTGACTGGTTCTTCTCTGGCTCATGGAAACAGCCACTTCAATATTTCGATATTTTCACAGACACAAAAGGAGGGAATTGTGGGATGGACTGGCTAACTGGCTTAATAATTGTTTATTCTTGTCGCACCATGTGGTCATACTGGTTTAACTTTGTTTTTTAAGATCGTAGAATGCAAGGTAGACTAGCCAAACTGGTTTTACAATTGAATTAAAAGATGGTGGAATGTAAGAAAGACTAACTAGTTGGCCTTGCAATTGTTTGTTCGCCTCGAGAAATATAAGAAAGGCTGGCTAACAGGGTTTGCAATTTTTTCCTTGTATTGTGCGATGAAAAGAGGTTCAACTTCAGGAGTAACTGTCACTCTCCAGGTCATCTAGGGTCAAGTGCACACTTGAAAACTTTCATATTCGACCAAAACGTGCTTATCAGCACATAAAAAGCACATTTGGTGGTACGCGGGAAGAACGGCAGCAGACAAAAAGGCTATTTAGAAAGGTATCACCACTACGCAGAAGAACGTCGGCTACTCTGCCCTCACTGGAAGATATTGCCAGCCCTCGTTACCTCAGCAGAGCCAGGGACATGATCAGGGACCCATGCCACCCTGGTCACAATCGGTTCCAGCTGCTGCTCTCTGGCAGACAGACGCTGTAAGTTTCCCACATCCGTTGGGACTCTAAACTTGGGGTAACACAACACAATCCCTTCTGTGTAATAACTTCGGGTGAGGTAATGTGAATAGACATTAGGTACAAGGTGATCTGACACCTACATGCTGAATGAAGGTAAGTGAAAGACAGTGAGAGGTAAGTGATCCACTCAAGGGGTGGTGATGCAATGTATCCATAAAGGCAGAATTGTAAATTAAGAGTCTGGAGTCATAACTTGTAAAACTGTGTAAAACTGTCAGAGACACAAATGACTCTCTATACATAGTGTAATATCATCAAATTTTATAATTTAATAAGTTTTTCATTTGGCATCATTCTAATGGCTAGATATTAAGTTATAATGAAAACTATGATACTTGGCCAAAACGTGATTTTCAGCGCATGAAACGCACGTTAAGCCAATAAAAACTGAAATGTTCCCCTGCTGCGAAACAAACTGTCAGAGACACATAGTTACTGTGTATATAGTGTATAATTGTCCAATTCAAGTAAGTTTTTCATTTGGCATCATTCTAAGTGATATAAATTAAGTTATAGTGAAAATTATGATACTTGGCCAAAACGTGATTTTCAGCGCATGAAACGCACGTTAAGGCAATAAAAACTGAAATGTTGCTGCTGCGAAACAAACTGTCAGAGACACATAGTTACTGTGTATATAGTATAAAATAGTCCAATTCAAGTAAGTTTTGCATTTAGCATCATTCTAAGTGATAGAAATTAAGTTATAGTGAAAACTATGATACTTGGCCAAAACGTGATTTTCAGCGCATGAAACGCACGTTAAGGCAATAAAAACTGAAATGTTCCCCTGCTGCGAAACAAACTGTCAGAGACACATAGTTACTGTGTATAAGTGTATTATTGTCCAATTCAAGTAAGTTTTTCATTTGGCATCATTCTAAGTGATAGAAATTAAGTTATAGTGAAAATTATGATACTTGGCCAAAACGTGATTTTCAGCGCATGAAACGCACGTTAAGGCAATAAAAACTGAAATGTTCCCCTGCTGCGAAACAAACTGCCAGAGGCACATAGTTACTGTGTCTATAGTGTAAAATCATCCAATTCAAGTAAGTATTGCATTTAGCATCATTCTAAGTGCTAGAAATTAAGTTATAGTGAAAACTATGATACTTGGCCAAAACGTGATTTTCAGCGCATGAAACGCACGTTAAGGCAATAAAAACTAAAATGTTCCCCTGCTGCGAAACAAACTGTCAGAGGCACATAGTTACTGTGTCTATAGTGTAAAATCATCCAATTCAAGTAAGTATTGCATTTATTATCATTCTAAGTGCTAGAAATTAAGTTATAGTGAAAACTATGATACTTGGCCAAAACGTGATTTTCAGCGCATGAAACGCACGTTAAGGCAATAAAAACTGAAATGTTCCCCTGCTGCGAAACAAACTGTCAGAGGCACATAGTTACTGTGTATATAGTGTAAAATCGTCCAATTCAAGTAAGTTTTGCATTTAGCATCATTCTAAGTGATAGAAATTAGGTTATAGTGAAAATTATGATACTTGGCCAAAACGTGATTTTCAGCGCATGAAACGCACGTTAAGGCATTAAAACTGAAATGTTCCCCTGCTGCGAAACAAACTGTCAGAGGCACATAGTTACTGTGTATATAGTGTATAATTGTCCAATTCAAGTACGTTTTTCATTTTGCATCATTCTAAGTGCTAGAAATTAAGTTATAGTGAAAACTATGATACTTGGCCAAAACGTGATTTTCAGCGCATGAAATGCACATTAAGGCAATAAAAACTGAAATGTTCCCCCGCTGCGAAACAAACTGTCAGTGACACATAGTTACTCTGTATATAGTGTATAATCATCCAAATGAAGTAGGTTTTTCATTTGATATCATTCTAAGTGATGAAAGTTAGGGTTAGGGTTAGGGTTAGGTTAAGTTATAGTGAAAACTAGGATACTTGGCCAAAACATGATTTTCTGCGCATGAAATGCACTTTAGGGCAAAAAAACTGAAATGTTTGTTAGGTCTGAAAATACAACTTCAGGAGCAGGCTAAGAAAGAGTGAGATAAATTTAAATAGAAAATATGTATGACCAGACTGCAAAGTGGACAGAGAGTTCCTACAGTGGGCTCCTGTTCACTGCGATGTTACTGCAACTCTAGTCGAATGACCAGTGAGTGTGTCTTAAATACAGGCAAAACTGACAGTTGTCCCTAAGACTTTGGACAGATACGTTTCAGTCATTTGCAGGGCAACAAGTAATTGATTAGTGTCGGGCCTGGAATCTGTAGTCAATGGTTTCCAGACGTTTGGTGTTCTTCGCTGTTCCTACCCTGGGGAATACCGCCATCATGATTTTGGAGGAGACTGACCAGTGTTTGTATTAGAGGGGGACATCCGAGCCCCAAACTGAATCATGGGGGAAGAAATCAAAGCTCCGTCGTTGACGCCTGGTGGGTAGATGTGGGTTGGCGTCGACAGTTGGAATCGAGTCTGCTGTTAGAACGTACGTGTGGTCGGATGCAGATGTAGGGACACAGAGCCCAGTTGTATTGGTGGGGATGATCATATACACTTGCCATTCGCAGAGCCACCATATTTGGTCCAGTACTGTCCATGATTGGGAAGGAATGTGTCTGATCTCGGCGCACCTGGTGACGTGAACTTGGTCCAAAGGGGTCTTCGGATCCGGTCCGCTGAAGTTGAAACAGGATGGATAACAGTCTGTTCGGTTGTTGCACTGGACATACGTTGCGGTATTGACTGTAGCTGCTAATGGTACTGCGACCATGGTATGTAGGCGGTCGAGCTTTGCTGGAAGGATTCTCTCAGATTACCCAGGATACAGTTGTAGGTGAGGTTGGCGAGTTCTTCGTTCTGTCGGTTGGACCATAGCTGTGGTTGGGCTACGGCAGTAGGCATGAGGGAACAGACATAACAACTCATTGGTTGTGGCGCGGGCTGTGAGTGCGGTGTATCTGTACCAACTGTTCCTCATCATCAGGTTGTAGTCGTTTTCTTCCTGTGTTTGGACATGGGCGAGAATAAGGTGTATCTACTCAGGCTTAGGTGTTCCTGCCGGACGGATTTTGAGTAGGCGTGTGGCGGATGGTTGTACGAAGGGGTTCACACCAATCACTTTGGGGACCATGGCTGGACTAGTAGTGCGGATGGTGATAGTAAAGAGGGGGCCTTTTCCTGGTCGGTCCGGTCGGAGGCATAGGTTGATGCAGCCTTTTTGTTGGATATTGGTCGTAAGGTCTAGCATATGTTTACCATCTTTGATGGTGGTGGCTAACTTGGTGAAGTTAGCGGTCATGGTGGTAGCTTCTTTGGAAAGGGGCCATGTGATGGTTTTGTAGCCTGTATGGAGGAGGACCTGGTCCAAGGTGTCTGGCCAGACCACTCAGACTCTGGGAGCTTGTAGGTACCAATAAAAATAACTGGAGTCAGTCCTGTGTAATCCCAAGTGAGTAAGCTGTAGGCTGAGCAAAGGGACTTGAACGACGATTGGTGTCTTGGTTGATGGGATGCAGATCTGGGGGGCCCCTGATCGTTTCCTGAACAAGCTAGTGGGGCATTCTCCTCCAGTGGGAGTGTACCAAGGTTCTGGTACGTTCCCCCCATGTGGTTGAACACAGAGCGGTGATGATGATGGCCAAAATCACACGGTGAGGTCCGTCCCAACGTGGAGAAGACCAGCACTTTCTTTTTATCACCTTGACGAGTACCAGGTCTCCTGGGGACAGGACCTCCTCTGTGGGAGACAGAGAAGATGTCGGCAGATTATTTTGCATTCATCACAGTTCTTTCTTGGAACATTTTGCATAACCACTTCGTGAGGGATTCTGTTTCTCTTTTCTCTTCTACCACCAGATCTTTTTCCCACATTGTTCAGTGGAAGGGTCTGTCTTTCACTGCCTCAAATGGTGTGCATCCCTGTGCTGTTGGAATGATTCTCATGTACGTTTCTACCAGGCTCAGGCATTCTTGCCATCGTTTTCCTGTATCTTCCGTGGTTTTTCTGAGTCAGAACTTTACTGTTCTAATGGTTTGTTCGACGAGTCCAGCACTTTGGTTCAGTTTGATGAAATCCATGTTCAGAAGCTCGAAGGGATATGTTCCTGTTTGCCTTGTTCCATGCTTGGGTCGTTCATTGCCTTGAGAGTTGTGTCTACAGCAGTTCAGACAGTTTCTGCCAAAAAAATTGAAGTTTGGAGACCTCTGGGAACATGCATTGTTTGTTGTACTGTACTGATCATCCCTCCTGTTGAGACATGGCTCCTCCCATGGCTCAATTTGGCAATTACTTCAAACAATGATCGTGTCACGCATGGCTTGTTTTCTACTGCATAGAGTCCGTTCTTGTGTTGAGTGGCTCCTTCTGTTTCCCATTGCAGTTTCTCTTTTTCTGGGGAATGATTTTGCATTTCTCTTAGGAATTCAGCAGGGATTGGGCTGTGTCTTTCCACCGTCACGTCTTGTTCTAGGAATAGTCTACATGCCTCTGTCAGTGCCACTATTTCTGCGGCTTGTGCAGACCAGTCGCCGGGGAGTCGTCCTGTCTTGAGGTTGTCTTTTTGAGTCACCACGGCATATACGTTGTGTTTTTCTCCATCCAGGGTTTTTGATGATGATCCATCCCCATAGGCAATGTGTCCGGGGGCAATGGGTTGTCCATTAGGTCAGTTGCATATACGTGGTTAATTATGATTCGTTGAGTGGGCAACTGTGAGAATTGGTTTAACCACTTGTCGTCCGGTCTCCCATGAACTTCAGGGTGACATGTAATGGCCATGTTTGTTGTTCCTGTCCTGGTGCTGCTGGGCAGATATCTTCAGACTGTTCTCTTAGACTTTCAGCTACCTTGGCAGAATCATTCCCGACAATGTCGAGAGAGTAGAAGCTGTTAGATGTGGTGGTGTGGAAGATATTTTTGGTCTGTAATTCGCTGGGTCGGAGGACATTTTGGGTAGCCACTAGGCTTAGCCCAAGCTGGACCATGATATCTCGTCCCGGTAACTCTCCGATTTTCATTTTGCATTCTGACAATAAACCGATTCCTTTTGTTGCTTTCTGACCCATATTAATCACCTACTTAATAGTTTAAACAACAATTATTTTCTAAATTACCCGAAAGTGATCTCTACTTTGTGATTAACCCAATATCTCTGAACACACAAAGACCAAAAGTCCCTGACTTTGTCTTAGTTAAGTCCCTGACTCTATTAACAGACCAAGACTATAAAGCCCTTGCTAATTATTGTTCTACTTTCATTGGTCCCGGACCAATTGGTTTATTACCAGACTGCAAAGTGGACAGTGAGAGTTCCTACAGTAGGGTCCTGTTCAACGCGATGTTCCTGCAACTCTAGTCGAATGACCAGTGTGTGTGTCTCAAATACAGGAAAAACTGACAGTTGTCACTAGGACTTTTGACAGATACATTTCAGTCATTTGCAGGGCAAAAAGTAATTGATCAGTGTCGGACAGTTGAGTATTTGTGCTGACATGTCACCCCAATCACAAGACTAAGATTGTTTATTCAGTCAGACAGTTGGGTGTTTATGCTGACATGTCAGCCATAAGGATGACTATGATGCTGTTATACTCACAAAAACTTATACAATATGAACAAGCATTTGCAAAGATACTTTGTCTATTCTCACATGTTCTCCTGCTGCCAAACAAACTGTCAGAGACACATAGTTACTGTGTATAAAGTGAAAAATCGTCCAATTCAAGTAAGTTATCCATTTGGCATCATTCTCAAGCTAGAAATTAAGTTATAATGAAAACAATCCTACTTGGCCAAAACGTGATTTTCAGGGCATGAAAAGTACATTAAGGCAATAAAAACTGAAAAGTTCCCCTGCTGCCAAACAAACTGTCAGAGACACAGTTACTGTGTATGTAGAGAAAAATCGTCCAATTCAAGTAAGTTTTTTATTTGGCATCGTTCAAAGTGATAGAAATTAAGTTACAATGAAAACTATCATACTTGGCCAAAACGTGATTATCAGGCCATGAAAAGCACATTAAGGCAATAAAAACTAAAACGTTCCCCTGCTGCCAAACACACTGTCAGAGACACATAGTTCCTGTGTATATAGTGTAAAATCATCCAATTCAAGTAAGTCATTCATTGGCATCATTCCAGGTGATTCTGGAGCTATTTCCCACCATAAACAGTGTCCAAAGCAGGCATTTTGCGATTAAAATAGTGGTTGTATTAGAACCAGGCCCAGGCGGTTCTGGTTGGTGTTTTTACCCAGAAATTGTGTCGAATGTTGATAAGGATGTATTTTTGATTATTCTGTATAAAAATAATCATCTAGGGATGTTCAGTAGTTCTGTTATGCCCGAATCAATGACCTCAATTTGGGCACTTTATTTACAAGTGGTGGTTTTTAAGAACCAGGCCCAGTCGGTTCTGGTTGGTGCTTTATCCATTGTGTGGGTAGATGTATTTTCACTATTCTGTCTAAAAATAAAGATCCAGGACAGTTCTGGGGCTATTTCCCACCATAAATAGTGTCCAAAACATGCATTTTGCGATACAAAATAGTGGTTGCATTATAACAGGGTCCAGTCGGTTCTGGTGGGTGTTTGTATACGGAACTTGTGTCCAATTATGATGTTGATGTATACTTGACTATTTTGTATAGAAATAATCATCTAGCGATGTTCAGAAGTTCTGTTATGCCCGAATGAATTACTTTCATTTGGTCACTTTATTCACAAGTGGTGGTTTAGAAACAGGCCCAGTCGGTTTTGGTAGGTGCTTTTACCCAGAATTTGTGTGTATTGTGTGAGTGGATGTATTTTCACTATTTTGTATAACAATAAATATCCAGGATGGTTCTGGAGCTATTTCCCACCACAAAAAGTGTCCAAAACAGGCATTTTGCGATTAAAATAGTGGTCGTATTAGAACCGGGCCCAGTCGGTTCTGGTTGCCGCTTTTACCCAGATTTAGTGTCAATTGTGTGGATGGATGCATTTTCACTATTATGTGTAAAATTAAAGATGCAGGGATGTTTTGGGAATATTTCTCACCGTCAATAGTGTCCAAAACATTTTGCGATAAAAATAGTGGTTGTATTAGAACAAGGCCCAATCGGTTCTGGTTGGTGTATTTACCCAGAATTTGTGTTGGTTGAGTAGGTGGATGTAGTTTCACTATTTTCTATAAAAATAATGTTTCCCACCATAAACATTGTCCAAAACAGGCATTTTGCGATTAAAATAGTGGTCGTATTAGAACCGGGCCCAGTCGGTTCTGGTTGCCGCTTTTACCCAGATTTAGTGTCAATTGTGTGGATGGATGCATTTTCACTATTATGTGTAAAATTAAAGACGCAGGGATGTTTTGGGAATATTTCCCACCGTCAATAGTGTCCAAAACATTTTGCGATAAAAATAGTGGTTGTATTAGAACAGGGGTGGCCAACCAGTCAGAGACCAAGAGCCACATTTTTTACCGTGTTACCGCAAAGAGCCACATTTTTTACTGTGTTACCGCAAAGAGCCACATCACACAGATTTATTGTAAATGTCACACACCAGCATAGTAATGACATAAATTGACTCCTACAGTACTAACAGCACAGGCCAGTCATTATCAACAATGAACATTGTGTGTGCACTGTCTCACACAGACAAACTCTCAGTTCAACCAAGTCCACAAACAAAAATATAATAATTTACAATAGCGTTTTTCTTTTTCTATGCATGTTACTTAGTGGGACTTCTGTCATAAAATCAGCGCCTATTTTTGCGCAACATTCGCTCCTTGTGAGCTGTCATTTATTATGAATGGCTTTTCGCTAGTTAAAAGCCATTGAATGGCTTTTCGCTAGTTAAAAGCCATTCATAATAAATGACAGCTCACAAGGAGCGAATGTTGCGCAAAAATAGGCGCTGATTTTATGACAGAAGTCCCACTAAGTAACATGCATAGAAAAAGAAAAACGCTATTGTAAATTATTATATTTTTGTTTGTGGACTTGGTTGAACTGAGAGTTTGTCTGTGTGAGACAGTGCACACACAATGTTCATGCGAGGCAGACCAAGGCGAGAGTGCTCAGCCGGGAGCAGCCAATAGGAGAGCGAGGTGTACACCCACGTGGTGGGCGAACTAGCGCGCCCACCACGTGGGTGTACACCTCGCTCTCCTATTGGCTGCTCCCGGCTGAGCACTCTCGCCTTGGTCTGCCTCGCAGGGGGTGTGGCTTTTTCAGCCGACGCTCGATCTTTGGGATACTTTTTGTGTGCGCGACGCCGTTCATTGTCGCTTCTGGTTCACGGGAGCTCTCCCACTCTGTTAAAAACGTTTACTCAAATGACCTTGCTCCTACTGGGAAACTTTGAGGTATTTTCATCCCGAGCACATGCGCATTGGACGAAAATACCGGATTGAACTCAAGCGAAGCGCACACGCAAAAAAAAATAAAACACAAATACAAACTTTGATATGGACGTAAGAGCCGCATGAAACCGGGCAAAGAGCCGCATGCGGCTCGCGAGCCGCGGGTTGGCCACCCCTGTATTAGAACAAGGCCCAATCGGTTCTGGTTGGCGTATTTACCCAGAATTTGTGTTGATTGAGTAGGTAGATGTAGTTTCACTATTTTCTATAAAAATAATGTTTCCCACCATAAACATTGTCCAAAACAGGCATTTTGCGATTAAAATAGTGGTCGTATTAGAACCGGGCCCAGTCGGTTCTGGTTAGTGCTTCTACCCATAATTAGTGTTGAATGTGTAGATGGATGTATGTTCACTATTCTGTGTAAAAATAATGATCCAGGATGGTTCTGGAGCTATTTTCCCACCATAAACAGTGTCCAAAACAGGCATTCTGCGATAAAAATAGTGGTTGTATTAGAACCAGGCCCAGTCTGTTCTGGTTGGTGAATTTACCCGAATAATTGTATCCATTGACGATGGGGATGTATTTTTGATTATTATGTATAAAAATAATCATCTAGGGATCTTCAGAAGTTCTGTTATTCCCGAATCAATGACCTCCATTTGGGCACATTATTGACGGAGCTCACGACCATGATCCAGTGTGTGGCTCGGATGTGTCCCTCAAACACAAATACTGGTCAGTCTCATCCAAAATCGTAATGGCTCAGTTCTCTTGAGTGGGAGCGGCAAGGAACGCCCTGCATTTGAAGACCATTGAAGGCAGGTTCCGGGCCTGTGTCGGCGCATCAGTCAGGCTGGGTAGCCGCTATGGCCCAGGTGATTTTCCAGGGCTGCCCTGCTCTTGACGGAGTGGCCACCCAGCGGGGCTGTGTGTCTTTCATGGTGGGAGACTCGTGCTGCCCCTTCATCCCTGCCGGCATGTCCTGCTCGGTCCATGATGCCCTGCAGGCTATTAGGAACATGCGGAGAGCTGTGACCGGAGATCCGGTTCCACAAAGAGGATGGCTTGACTGGTTCTTCTCTGGCTCATGGAAACAGCCACTTCAATATTTCGATATTTTCACAGACACAAAAGGAGGGAATTGTGGGATGGACTGGCTAACTGGCTTAATAATTGTTTATTCTTGTCGCACCATGTGGTCATACTGGTTTAACTTTGTTTTTTAAGATCGTAGAATGCAAGGTAGACTAGCCAAACTGGTTTTACAATTGAATTAAAAGATGGTGGAATGTAAGAAAGACTAACTAGTTGGCCTTGCAATTGTTTGTTCGCCTCGAGAAATATAAGAAAGGCTGGCTAACAGGGTTTGCAATTTTTTCCTTGTATTGTGCGATGAAAAGAGGTTCAACTTCAGGAGTAACTGTCACTCTCCAGGTCATCTAGGGTCAAGTGCACACTTGAAAACTTTCATATTCGACCAAAACGTGCTTATCAGCACATAAAAAGCACATTTGGTGGTACGCGGGAAGAACGGCAGCAGACAAAAAGGCTATTTAGAAAGGTATCACCACTACGCAGAAGAACGTCGGCTACTCTGCCCTCACTGGAAGACATTGCCAGCCCTCGTTACCTCAGCAGAGCCAGGGACATGATCAGGGACCCATGCCACCCTGGTCACAATCGGTTCCAGCTGCTGCTCTCTGGCAGACAGACGCTGTAAGTTTCCCACATCCGTTGGGACTCTAAACTTGGGGTAACACAACACAATCCCTTCTGTGTAATAGCTTCGGGTGAGGTAATATGAATAGACATTAGGTACAAGGTGATCTGACACCTACATGCTGAATGAAGGTAAGTGAAAGACAGTGAGAGGTAAGTGATCCACTCAGGGGGTGGTGATGCAATGTATCCATAAAGGCAGAATTGTAAATTAAGAGTCTGGAGTCATAACTTGTAAAACTGTGTAAAACTGTCAGAGAAACAAATGTCTCTCTATACATAGTGTAATATCATCAAATTTTATAATTCAATAAGTTTTTCATTTGGCATCATTCTAATGGCTAGATATTAAGTTATAATGAAAACTATGATACTTGGCCAAAACATGATTTTCAGCGCATGAAAAGCACATTAAGGCAATAAAAACTGAAATGTTCCCCTGCTGCGAAACAAACTGTCAGAGACACATAGTTACTGTGTATATAGTGTATAATTGTCCAATTCAAGTAAGTTTTTCATTTGGCATCATTCTAATTGATAGAAATTATGTTATAGTGAAAATTATGATACTTGGCCAAAACGTGATTTTCAGCGCATGAAACGCACGTTAAGGCAATAAAAACTGAAATGTTCCCCTGCTGCGAAACAAACTGACACAGACATATAGTTATTGGTGGGGATGATCATATACACTTGCCATTCGCAGAGCCACCATATTTGGTCCAGTACTGTCCATGATTGGGAAAGAATGTGTCTGGTCTCGGCGCACCTGGTGACGTGAACTTGGTCCAAAGGGGTCTTCGGATCCGGTCCGCTGAAGTTGAAACAGGATGGATAACAGTCTGTTCGGTTGTTGCACTGGACATACGTTGCGGTATTGACTGTAGCTGCTAATGGTACTGCGACCATGGTATGTAGGCGGTCGAGCTTTGCTGGAAGGATTCTCTCAGATTACCCAGGATACAGTTGTAGGTGAGGTTGGCGAGTTCTTCGTTCTGTCGGTTGGACCATAGCTGTGGTTGGGCTACGGCAGTAGGCATGAGGGAACAGACATAACAACTCATTGGTTGTGGCGCGGGCTGTGAGTGCGGTGTATCTGTACCAACTGTTCCTCATCATCAGGTTGTAGTCGTTTTCTTCCTGTGTTTGGACATGGGCGAGAATAAGGTGTATCTACTCAGGCTTAGGTGTTCCTGCCGGACGGATTTTGAGTAGGCGTGTGGCGGATGGTTGTACGAAGGGGTTCACACCAATCACTTTGGGGACCATGGCTGGACTAGTAGTGCGGATGGTGATAGTAAAGAGGGGGCCTTTTCCTGGTCGGTCCGGTCGGAGGCATAGGTTGATGCAGCCTTTTTGTTGGATATTGGTCGTAAGGTCTAGCATATGTTTACCATCTTTGATGGTGGTGGCTAACTTGGTGAAGTTAGCGGTCATGGTGGTAGCTTCTTTGGAAAGGGGCCATGTGATGGTTTTGTAGCCTGTATGGAGGAGGACCTGGTCCAAGGTGTCTGGCCAGACCACTCAGACTCTGGGAGCTTGTAGGTACCAATAAAAATAACTGGAGTTAGTCCTGTGTAATCCCAAGTGAGTAAGCTGTAGGCTGAGCAAAGGGACTTGAACGACGATTGGTGTCTTGTTTGATGGGATGCAGACCTGGGGGCCCCTGATCGTTTCCTGAACAAGCTAGTGGGGCATTCTCCTCCAGTGGGAGTGTACCAAGGTTCTGGTACGTTCCCCCCATGTGGTTGAACACAGAGCGGTGATGATGATGGCCAAAATCACACGGTGAGGTCCGTCCCAACGTGGAGAAGACCAGCACTTTCTTTTTATCACCTTGACGAGTACCAGGTCTCCTGGGGACAGGACCTCCTCTGTGGGAGACAGAGAAGATGTCGGCAGATTATTTTGCATTCATCACAGTTCTTTCTTGGAACATTTTGCATAACCACTTAGTGAGGGATTCTGTTTCTCTTTTCTCTTCTACCACCAGATCTTTTTCCCACATTGTTCAGTGGAAGGGTCTGTCTTTCACTGCCTCAAATGGTGTGCATCCCTGTGCTGTTGGAATGATTCTCATGTACGTTTCTACCAGGCTCAGGCATTCTTGCCATCGTTTTCCTGTATCTTCCATGGTTTTTCTGAGTCTGAGTTTTACTGTTCTAATGGTTTGTTCGACGAGTCCAGCACTTTGGTTCAGTTTGATGAAATCCATGTTCAGAAGCTCGAAGGGATATGTTCCTGTTTGCCTTGTTCCATGCTTGGGTCGTTCATTGCCTTGAGAGTTGTGTCTACAGCAGTTCAGACAGTTTCTGCCAAAAAAATTGAAGTTTGGAGACCTCTGGGAACATGCATTGTTTGTTGTACTGTACTGATCATCCCTCCTGTTGAGACATGGCTCCTCCCATGGCTCAATTTGGCAATTACTTCAAACAATGATCGTGTCACGCATGGCTTGTTTTCTACTGCATAGAGTCCGTTCTTGTGTTGAGTGGCTCCTTCTGTTTCCCATTGCAGTTTTTCTTTTTCTGGGGAATGATTTTGCATTTCTCTTAGGAATTCAGCAGGGATTGGGCTGTGTCTTTCCACCGTCACGTCTTGTTCTAGGAATAGTCTACATGCCTCTGTCAGTGCCACTATTTCTGCGGCTTGTGCAGACCAGTCGCCGGGGAGTCGTCCTGTCTTGAGGTTGTCTTTTTGAGTCACCACGGCATATACGTTGTGTTTTTCTCCATCCAGGGTTTTTGATGATGATCCATCCCCATAGGCAATGTGTCCGGGGGCAATGGGTTGTCCATTAGGTCAGTTGCATATACGTGGTTAATTATGATTCGTTGAGTGGGCAACTGTGAGAATTGGTTTAACCACTTGTCGTCCGGTCTCCCATGAACTTCAGGGTGACATGTAATGGCCATGTTTGTTGTTCCTGTCCTGGTGCTGCTGGGCAGATATCTTCAGACTGTTCTCTTAGACTTTCAGCTACCTTGGCAGAATCATTCCCGACAATGTCGAGAGAGTAGAAGCTGTTAGATGTGGTGGTGTGGAAGATATTTTTGGTCTGTAATTCCCTGGGTCGGAGGCAATTTTGGGTGGTCACTAGGCTTATCCCAAGCTGGACCATGATATCTCGTCCCGGTAACTCTCCGATTTTCATTTTGCATTCTGACAATAAACCGATTCCTTTTGTTGCTTTCTGACCCATATTAATCACCTACTTAATAGTTTAAACAACAATTATTTTCTAAATTACCCGAAAGTGATCTCTACTTTGTGATTAACCCAATATCTCTGAACACACAAAGACCAAAAGTCCCTGACTTTGTCTTAGTTAAGTCCCTGACTCTATTAACAGACCAAGACTATAAAGCCCTTGCTAATTATTGTTCTACTTTCATTGGTCCCGGACCAATTGGTTTATTACCAGACTGCAAAGTGGACAGTGAGAGTTCCTACAGTAGGGTCCTGTTCAACGCGATGTTCCTGCAACTCTAGTCGAATGACCAGTGTGTGTGTCTCAAATACAGGAAAAACTGACAGTTGTCACTAGTACTTTTGACAGATACATTTCAGTCATTTGCAGGGCAAAAAGTAATTGATCAGTGTCGGACAGTTGAGTATTTGTGCTGACATGTCACCCCAATCACAAGACTAAGATTGTTTATTCAGTCAGACAGTTGGGTGTTTATGCTGACATGTCAGCCATAAGGATGACTATGATGCTGTTATACTCACAAAAACTTATACAATATGAACAAGCATTTGCAAAGATACTTTGTCTATTCTCACATGTTCCCCTGCTGCCAAACAAACTGTCAGAGACACATAGTTACTGTGTATAAAGTGAAAAATCGTCCAATTCAAGTAAGTTATCCATTTGTCATCATTCTCAAGCTAGAAATTAAGTTATAATGAAAACAATCCTACTTGGCCAAAACGTGATTTTCAGGGCATGAAAAGAACATTAAGGCAATAAAAACTGAAAAGTTCCCCTGCTGCCAAACAAACTGTCAGAGACACAGTGACTGTGTATTAAGTGAAAAATCGTCCAATTCAAGTAAGTTTTTTATTTGGCATCGTTCAAAGTGATAGAAATTAAGTTACAATGAAAACTATCATACTTGGCCAAATGTGATTATCAGGCCATGAAAAGCACATTAAGGCAATAAAAACTGAAACGTTCCCCTGCTGCCAAACACACTGTCAGAGACACATAGTTCCTGTGTATATAGTGTAAAATCGTCCAATTCAAGTAAGTCATTCATTGGCATCATTCCGGGTGATTCTGGAGCTATTTCCCACCATAAACAGTGTCCAAAGCAGGCATTTTGTGATTAAAATAGTGGTTGTATTAGAACCAGGCCCAGGCGGTTCTGGTTGGTGTTTTTACCCAGAAATTGTGTCGAATGTTGATAAGGATGTATTTTTGATTATTCTGTATAAAAATAATCATCTAGGGATGTTCAGTAGTTCTGTTATGCCCGAATCAATGACCTCAATTTGGGCACTTTATTTACAAGTGGTGGTTTTTAAGAACCAGGCCCAGTCGGTTCTGGTTGGTGCTTTATCCATTGTGTGGGTAGTTGTATTTTCACTATTCTGTCTAAAAATAAAGATCCAGGACAGTTCTGGGGCTATTTCCCACCATAAATAGTGTCCAAAACATGCATTTTGCGATACAAAATAGTGGTTGCATTATAACAGGGTCCAGTCGGTTCTGGTGGGTGTTTGTATACGAAACTTGTGTCCAATTATGATGGGGATGTATACTTGACTATTTTGTATAGAAATAATCATCTAGCGATGTTCAGAAGTTCTGTTATGCCCGAATGAATTACTTTCATTTGGTCACTTTATTCACAAGTGGTGGTTTAGAAACAGGCCCAGTCGGTTTTGGTAGGTGCTTTTACCCAGAATTTGTGTGTATTGTGTGAGTGGATGTATTTTCACTATTTTGTATAACAATAAAGATCCAGGATGGTTCTGGAGCTATTTCCCACCACAAAAAGTGTCCAAAACAGGCATTTTGCGATTAAAATAGTGGTCGTATTAGAACCGGGCCCAGTCGGTTCTGGTTGCCGCTTTTACCCAGATTTAGTGTCAATTGTGTGGATGGATGCATTTTCACTATTATGTGTAAAATTAAAGATGCAGGGATGTTTTGGGAATATTTCCCACCGTCAATAGTGTCCAAAACATTTTGCGATAAAAATAGTGGTTGTATTAGAACAAGGCCCAATCGGTTCTGGTTGGTGTATTTACCCAGAATTTGTGTTGGTTGAGTAGGTGGATGTAGTTTCACTATTTTCTATAAAAATAATGTTTCCCACCATAAACATTGTCCAAAACAGGCATTTTGCGATTAAAATAGTGGTCGTATTAGAACCGGGCCCAGTCGGTTCTGGTTGCCGCTTTTACCCAGATTTAGTGTCAATTGTGTGGATGGATGCATTTTCACTATTATGTGTAAAATTAAAGACGCAGGGATGTTTTGGGAATATTTCCCACCGTCAATAGTGTCCAAAACATTTTGTGATAAAAATAGTGGTTGTATTAGAACAAGGCCCAATCGGTTCTGGTTGGTGTATTTACCCAGAATTTGTGTTGATTGAGTAGGTAGATGTAGTTTCACTATTTTCTATAAAAATAATGTTTCCCACCATAAACATTGTCCAAAACAGGCATTTTGCGATTAAAATAGTGGTCGTATTAGAACCGGGCCCAGTCAGTTCTGGTTAGTGCTTCTACCCATAATTAGTGTTGAATGTGTAGATGGATGTATGTTCACTATTCTGTGTAAAAATAATGATCCAGGATGGTTCTGGAGCTATTTTCCCACCATAAACAGTGTCCAAAACAGGCATTCTGCGATTAAAATAGTGGTTGTATTAGAACCAGGCCCAGTCTGTTCTGGTTGGTGAGTTTACCCGAATAATTGTATCCATTGACGATGGGGATGTATTTTTGATTATTATGTATAAAAATAATCATCTAGGGATCTTCAGAAGTTCTGTTATTCCCGAATCAATGACCTCCATTTGGGCACATTATTGATGGAGCTCACGACCATGATCCAGTGTGTGGCTCGGATGTGTCCCTCAAACACAAATACTGGTCAGTCTCATCCAAAATCGTAATGGCTCAGTTCCCTTGAGTGGGAGCGGCAAGGAACGCCCTGCATTTGAAGACCATTGAAGGCAGGTTCCGGGCCTGTGTCGGCGCATCAGTCAGGCTGGGTAGCCGCTATGGCCCAGGTGATTTTCCAGGGCTGCCCTGCTCTTGACGGAGTGGCCACCCAGCGGGGCTGTGTGTGTTTCATGGTGGGAGACTCGTGCTGCCCCTTCATCCCTGCCGGCATGTCCTGCTCGGTCCATGATGCCCTGCAGGCTATTAGGAACATGCAGAGAGCTGTGACCGGAGATCCGGTTCCACAAAGAGGATGGCTTGACTGGTTCTTCTCTGGCTCATGGAAACAGCCACTTCAATATTTCGATATTTTCACAGACACAAAAGGAGGGAATTGTGGGATGGACTGGCTAACTGGCTTAATAATTGTTTATTCTTGTCGCACCATGTGGTCATACTGGTTTAACTTTGTTTTTTAAGATCGTAGAATGCAAGGTAGACTAGCCAAACTGGTTTTACAATTGAATTAAAAGATGGTGGAATGTAAGAAAGACTAACTAGTTGGCCTTGCAATTGTTTGTTCGCCTCGAGAAATATAAGAAAGGCTGGCTAACAGGGTTTGCAATTTTTTCCTTGTATTGTGCGATGAAAAGAGGTTCAACTTCAGGAGTAACTGTCACTCTCCAGGTCATCTAGGGTCAAGTGCACACTTGAAAACTTTCATATTCGACCAAAACGTGCTTATCAGCACATAAAAAGCACATTTGGTGGTACGCGGGAAGAACGGCAGCAGACAAAAAGGCTATTTAGAAAGGTATCACCACTACGCAGAAGAACGTCGGCTACTCTGCCCTCACTGGAAGACATTGCCAGCCCTCGTTACCTCAGCAGAGCCAGGGACATGATCAGGGACCCATGCCACCCTGGTCACAATCGGTTCCAGCTGCTGCTCTCTGGCAGACAGACGCTGTAAGTTTCCCACATCCGTTGGGACTCTAAACTTGGGGTAACACAACACAATCCCTTCTGTGTAATAACTTCGGGTGAGGTAATATGAATAGACATTAGGTACAAGGTGATCTGACACCTACATGCTGAATGAAGGTAAGTGAAAGACAGTGAGAGGTAAGTGATCCACTCAGGGGGTGGTGATGCAATGTATCCATAAAGGCAGAATTGTAAATTAAGAGTCTGGAGTCATAACTTGTAAAACTGTGTAAAACTGTCAGAGACACAAATGTCTCTCTATACATAGTGTAATATCATCAAATTTTATAATTCAATAAGTTTTTCATTTGGCATCATTCTAATGGCTAGATATTAAGTTATAATGAAAACTATGATACTTGGCCAAAACATGATTTTCAGCGCATGAAAAGCACATTAAGGCAATAAAAACTGAAATGTTCTCCTGCTGCCAAACAAACTGTCAGAGACACATAGTTACTGTGTATATAGTGTAAAATCGTCCAATTCAAGTAAGTTTTGCATTTAGCATCATTCTAAGTGATAGAAATTAAGTTATAGTGAAAACTATGATACTTGGCCAAAACGTGATTTTCAGCGCATGAAACGCACGTTAAGGCAATAAAAACTGAAATGTTCCCCTGCTGCGAAACAAACTGTCAGAGACACATAGTTACTGTGTATATAGTGTATAATTGTCCAATTCAAGTAAGTTTTTCATTTGGCATCATTCTAAGTGATAGAAATTAAGTTACAGTGAAAATTATGATACTTGGCCAAAACGTGATTTTCAGCGCATGAAACGCACGTTAAGGCAATAAAAACTGAAATGTTCCCCTGCTGCGAAACAAACTGTCACAGACATATAGTTACTGTGTATATAGTGTATTATCGTCCAATTGAAGTAAGTTTTTCATTGTTGGGTTTATTCTGTATTACTATTATAAATATATTTGTATTAATTCATTTCTTTGTTAAATCATTCTCTTTCTATTTTCAAAGTGTTGCGAGGTCACGAGTATTGCCAAGTCATCTTTAACCTGGACGGCCTGTTCCAGGATGGTTATACAAACAATCCACCCAATCTGGGTCCTTGAGATTTGGTGGGCCCTTGGTGACGAGGCCAGGGCTATTCGGCCAATAACAAGAATGCTGTTATCGTTATGTAACCGTGCACTTCGGGTTTTTCTGTATGTAACCATTATATGATTATGATTATATTATATGATTCTTAGGTCAAGGAAGTTGTATAATTACTCTAATCTAAATGTTGTTAGGTCTAGTCTCCTGTTTTTGTTATTGGTAAAATACTTTGATTGTTATTGTAGTCCCAGATGTTGTTTTTACTCATACGTGATGGAATGATCAACAACTCTGTAAATTGTTTTGATTCATGGCAATAAGAGGCGTACGAAAACGTCTATTCGAGGAGACGTTCGGAAGTTGTAAGGTGACACTTGCTGACTCTCCCCTTCGGAGGCTTTTACCCATTGTTATCCATTTCTATTTAATTAAATGTCAATAATTGAATAAGATGTCTGCCTGCAGTTATTGATAATTACGGACGAAGGTAATTATTAATGAACCTAACATTTTGGTCCTTCTGAGCCATGGAGGTCAATATACCGGAGCGAGAACCCAGGCGCTGCTGTTCGACATCTGGTAAGTGACCGTGCGCACGGCGTCTTCAAAACCCTTGGTGGGCCGGAGTTTTCGACGGGGGCGCCTGGATTCTCGGCGGTTGAAGACTTTTCCTGCTGGAGGGAGACATCTGATGGATCTCGGGTAAGTCCACATTAATGTCTGCATGTTGTGACGGTGTTTCCAAATGCGTTAAAGGGACATTGTATGTGAGGTCCATTGTGGGCTGGTTTCGTGTCCTGGGTGACGGCGACAAAACCCTGTGTTTATACTAGTCAATGGCAGGTACGGTGGGGCACTTTGCTGGAAAGTGTCCTGTGTCTCAGGGGTAGGCACGAATATATTGTACTGGAGGTACAATGTTGGGGCTGGAAAGTGTCCTGTGTCTCAAGGGTAGGCACGAATATGTTGTAAATGTTGTATGGGGTGTTTGTGTGGTTTCTGCAGTAAAATTAAGACAAGCCTAGGAATTACAGTCGAAGAGGTAATAATAATAATAATAATAAATATAATAAAGTTAACTGTGTGAGGCACACGAACTCACTACAAAAAAGTAAAATATGGGAAACACGTGTTGTAAGGCGGGTTTGGATGACGATCCAAAAAAATACGTCTAACTTGTAAGGATTGGAAAAAATTGGAAAGACAAAGCGCTTTAAAAATATTACACAGCTATATTTATGGATAAATAAATATGGGTTTGCTGGCCAGCTTAAAATGCATAAAATGCAGGATAATATATGCACTAATGCATAGAGGTAATATACATATATAAATAATATGTGCGTGGATAAAAGTGTAACAGCTTGTTCCACAGACACTAATGGCGAAATAAGGCCGGGGAGAAGTTAAAAATACTATTTTGGAAAATAGTGGGGGCTCCCTCGGATAACGGGGATCTATTTAAGACCGTGGCGGCGGGAAAGTACTGTTTGGTAAGGAAAAATAGCGGGGCCTCCTCGGCTGACGGGGAAAATATCTACCGAGATAGGTGACGGGCGCGGAGGAAGTTTAACAAAAATAAAGGGAGCTAGAAAATTAATGGGGACACTGGTATTTGATTTGGTTAATCCGGGTATGACGTTTTGTGATTACAATAAATTGGGTTTTTTTGTGATGCTGGGGCTTGTATAACAACAATTAGAATGGTTATTTCCAAGTGCTGGTGGTGCTTTGTTAATATAACCTATATGTACTGTCAATTTACAGCAATGTGATGGCTTATTGCAGCTTGGTTTTTGATCCCGTCCGCTAGCGGGAAGATGGTGTTTAAAAAGACAAAAGAATATATACAAAATGATCATTTAAATGTTTAGCAGGGAATGTCACCTGTGTTTTTATTATGCTCTAGACTTGCCAAATAATGTGTCGACTGCGGGAGAAGCGTTCTGGTGCAGCGGCTGCTGATTAGATGGGAGTGAAACATGTGGGCCGCGGGGCAGACGATTTAACTGTGTTGGGCTTTCGGGAGCGTTCGGACCGTGTAAACGACTAAAATTTTGTGATCCCTTCCGTGAAGACATTATATTAATAATAATTGGCCTTGGGGGTGCTGAAGCAAACTTGAGGGCAGAAAATGGGTTTTTGCCATATTGTTGTGCTTGCAGCATACATATTCTGGATATATGGGGTCTTGGAAAAATATTGTGATGTAGTTGAATATCGGAAGAGGGGTTAATTTGACTGTTTAATGGTTGTCTTCTCTAAAAAGCGTTATATTTGGGCACAGGGAAAAAGCTGGTTTGTAAACATAAGATAACAATGCTGTTTTCGCAGCAAGAGTGGAGGTCATAGTTAACGGCTTATGGCGTTTTCTGTTTGGACTTTTCAGAATAAGAACAATACATGGTCTGCAAGAAATGCAAGGTTATGCGAATGCTTTCACATTCATTTTTTGGGTTTTAAAATGAAATGTATATTAAGAGGATAGAAAATCTGTCTAGTAAAAGGTTGATTTTGGTAAAAAGCTTTGGATTTGGGAATAGACCAAAATAGTCATTTTTGAGCAATTGTGGATTTCAAAGGGCTCTTAGTTAAAGGAAACTAGCTTTTGGAGGATAAAATAATATTAATACTATTTCAGAATATTTTGATTGTTCAAAATACTTTAATCCAGGAGGTTGGCTGGTTAAAAAAAAGGCCAGGATGACAAAATTTACAATATTATGGTATATTGGTGACAATAAGGTTTTTAAAACATTAAAGTTTGTAATTAGGAATTGCTTAACAAAAGGTTGATTTCTCTAATTTAATTGTTGTAGATTTTTGTTTTGGTAACAGGCTATGGGAAATGACTCTTGTCTTAAGTAAACATCATATGAGGTGATTTACAAAGTATATAGTAGGTATTGAATTATTTGGCTGTTAACGACATCAGATGGGAAATTTACAATGCAATAGTGGCATGATAAAATTCATGGCATTCATCCAAATAATTAGGTGAATTGTAGATAAAATAATTGGTTTAGGATGAGCATATTTTCCCTAAGAATGGAGTAACATGGAATGTTTTTCAAAGTGCACTTGAAAGAACATTGTCTGTTGTCCTGGCGGGAGGAAATATGCTTTGTCACAGGTCATATTGATGACTTTAAGGATATTACGGATTGGATAAGCATTGGTCAATTGATACAACCAAATAACGTTGCTTTTTACTGCTTTAAGGGCATGCAAATTGGTGAGAACTTTAGCAACGATGGGGTTAATACGCCTGAATGTTACAGTGATAACGAGTGGCAATAACAAGCTTAGATAAGGGAGGGAAAGGAGAAATTCTCGAAATTCCAGAATCTGGCTTAGAAACAGGTTATGTTAGTCGTTTTGGGTTTTTGACAGGATGTGGTAGTACATGAATTCTGGGAAATTTCGGGAAATTGGGGACCCATATCTAAAACAAATTTGAGACAAATGTGTAAATAGGCTCTATTTGGCGCTGGATGCACAAATTCTAGTGGGGCCTTTCATGTTTTGAAACAAGTGACGCTTTAGGTAGATGGGTTGTCTATGAACAAAATGGGATGGGCAAATTCGCTTACAAATTCGGCGTGTTATCTTGGTTCATAGAATTTGGAGTCAAGGCGACGTAATAAAGGCCATAGGCGTCATGTTGTATAAATTAGGCGTGGATGAATTTGTTTTACAAATGGGGGAGATTATTTTATCACCTGGAAAAAAAAAAAGTGGAAACAAAATTGGATGGCCGCATTAAAAGGTGATTGGCATGCTATTAGAGGAAATTGGGATTTTCCAAAAACCTGATAGGGGGCCATTAGGTCATGGCGGCTGTGAAAATAAAAACCTTAGATGTGAAACTATTGCCACCTCAATTCGGGGAACAAACAGCTAAACTGATAGCATTAAAAAGGATATAACTTTGTGTGAAACTTGAAGGTAATTTTTTACAAACGGTTAAAATGCTAGAGTGGGGGTGTGTATATTAAAGGATCTACTAATGAATGCGGGGTGGATCCAGACCTTCCGGAATGTGGGGTATTCATGGCGTCCTCGAGAATTTGTGGATTTTCTCCGGGTACTCCAGTTTACTCCCACAAAATGAAATTATGGATGCTAGACTGGTTGAACACACTAAATTCTTCTTTTTATGAGTGTGAGCGTGAATGATAGTTTGTCTTTTTGTGTTTTTTGATTGGCAGACCACCGAGACATAATCTATCAATAAAAGATCAATAAAGAAAATAATTTGGGCTTGAGTCAAGGGAAGTCCTATGTCTCGACAAGGGGGAGGTGGCCTTGCTACAACGACACTACAAGGCTTATGGTTTAAATCTATATGCATACCCACATATCCATCTCAAAAAATACATATAGATTTTATTTTATTAGATCATATAGATATCATTCCACGATATGGAATTCCAGAAACTATTTATAGTGATAATGGCTCCCATTTTGTTAAAATAATAGTTGTCTACCATCCACAATTGGCGGACCTTATATGAAGTCCTGTTTGGTAGACCTTACAAATTGTTATTATTCACTACACAATGACAATTGGATGATGAGGTGAATCTATCAGAGAAAAAAAACGCACACACCAAATTTAGACTATCAGAGGGAGATGTTGCTTCTCAACAGGAAACGGACGAAGCGACGGTGATTCTTGAAGACTGGATGCTGATACGCAGCATAAAAGAAGAAACATCGGAGCAACGCAAAGTGGGAGGGTCCTTGTTACTGAAAGGGGACACGGATGCACCTTTCCCACAGTAAGAAGGTTGTCTAAATTGAAACGTTTCAAGAGGAAAAATGCCTAAACAAAGACAAAAAGTCATGTTGAAAACAATTATTGCTTTTGAGGCAAGGAGATTAATGATGATTGTGATTCTATTCCTTTCCACAGTAGGGTTGTTTTCTCCAGTTGGAGAAAAAGGCGGAGGCGTTTCAATTGAGGATACACCTTCTTACGGGAGGGTAAACCGAGAAACATACACATTTACATTTAATTAACATTACCTACTAAATCAAATTTCCAAATTGAAAATATATATTTGGACTCGGGGACGTCCCGGTTGCCATACAAGGGGTCAATCTATGGTGGGAAATATGTGTGGTACATTAACAGCAAAAAATTGAAGATTGGGAAAAGCCTTGTTGCAGAAATTGGTCAAGATTGAAAAGCTCGGACTGACATATTAACCTGTGAAATTTACTTCTGAAACAGGGATTTCCCAAACGGGGGATAATTGGGCGCTGTTAATGGAGTGTAAAGAGGACAAGCACTAGGTGGAGCTACTTTGGTAAAAGGGTGGTCTCAATTGAAACATTGAGGGGACGGGTAAGATAAACTTTCTGACTTAATAAAATACGGGAAACACCAATATTAATTGAAAAGATTATTGCTCAGCAAGCAATACCATAAAACTATAGGGAACTCTTTTATATTGGGTTTGACATCTCCATATGGTTTCAATTGAGACTAAACCATCTTACAAAGGATTAGGATAACCTACCAGACAAGGGAAAATACGATGGGATCTAACAACTCCCTCAATCACCATTCTTTTGGGGAAAAGTGTTTTTACAAATGAAAAAACGTGTCCTACTTGGCAAGAAAAAAAGAATATTGAAACAGTGTTTATCCTGTTACGCAGTAAATAGGAAGTCAATTTTTCCACTGTTTAATCATTTTACCTGCTTAAACCTTACAGGGCATGGTCTGAAGCTGGGGGCGATAAATGAGACGTGGTGTACCGGCGTTCTAAAACAAACTACACCCCTGATACCACGTTCTGGCCTATGGTGGCGGGGTGGTAGATAAATTATACGAGTAGGCGGGAAAAAACCCAGTCACCCGACATTTCCATTCGTGATTACTAAAAAATGATTAAAAACATACATATTATAAAAACGGGGGAATGTTGGGTTTATTCTGTATTACTATTATAAATATATTTGTATTAATTCATTTCTTTGTTAAATCATTCTCTTTCTATTTTCAAAGTGTTGCGAGGTCACGAGTATTGCCAAGTCATCTTTAACCTGGACGGCCTGTTCCAGGATGGTTATACAAACAATCCACCCAATCTGGGTCCTTGAGATTTGGTGGGCCCTTGGTGACGAGGCCAGGGCTATTCGGCCAATAACAAGAATGCTGTTATCGTTATGTAACCGTGCACTTCGGGTTTTTCTGTATGTAACCATTATATGATTATGATTATATTATATGATTCTTAGGTCAAGGAAGTTGTATAATTACTCTAATCTAAATGTTGTTAGGTCTAGTCTCCTGTTTTTGTTATTGGTAAAATACTTTGATTGTTATTGTAGTCCCAGATGTTGTTTTTACTCATAGGTGATGGAATGATCAACAACTCTGTAAATTGTTTTGATTCATGGCAATAAGAGGCGTACGAAAACGTCTATTCGAGGAGACGTTCGGAAGTTGTAAGGTGACACTTGCTGACTCTCCCCTTCGGAGGCTTTTACCCATTGTTTTCCATTTCTATTTAATTAAATGTCAATAATTGAATAAGATGTCTGCCTGCAGTTATTGATAATTACGGACGAAGGTAATTATTAATGAACCTAACATTCATTTAGCATCATTCTAAGTGATAGAAATTAAGTTATAGTGAAAACTATCATACAGGGCCAAAACATGATTTTCAGCGCATGAAACGCACGTTAAGGCAATAAAAACTGAAATGTTCCCCTGCTGCGAAACAAACTGTCAGAGACACATAGTTACTGTGTATATAGTGTAAAATAGTCCAATTCAAGCAAGTTTTTCATTTAGCATCATTCTAAGTGATAGAAATTAAGTTATAATGAAAACTATCATACTCTGCCAAAACATGATTTTCAGCGCATGAAACGCACGTTAAGGCAATAAAAACTGAAATGTTCCCCTGCTGCGAAACAAACTGTCATAGGCACATAGTTACTGTGTATATAGTGTAAAATCGTCCAATTCAAGTAAGTTTTGCATTTAGCATCATTCTAAGTGATAGAAATTAAGTTATAGTGAAAATTATGATACTTGGCCAAAACGTGATTTTCAGCGCATGAAACGCACGTTAAGGCAATAAAATCTGAAATGTTCCCCTGCTGCGAAGCAAATTGCCAGAGGCACATAGTTACTGTGTCTATAGTGTAAAATCATCCAATTCAAGTAAGTATTGCATTTAGCATCATTCTAAGTGCTAGAAATTAAGTTATAGAGAAAATTATGATACTTGGCCAAAACGTGATTTTCAGCGCATGAAACGCACGTTAAGGCAATAAAAACTGAAATTTTCCCCTGCTGCAAAACAAACTGTCAGTGACACATAGTTACTGTATATATAGTGTATAATCGTCCAAATTAAGTAGATTTTTCATTTGATATCATTCTAAGTGATGGAAGTTAGGGTTAGGGTTAGGGTTAGGTTAAGTTATAGTGAAAACTATGATACTTGGCCAAAACGTGATTTTCAGTGCATGAAACGCACATTAGGGCAAAAAAACTGAAATGTTTGTTAGGTCTGAAAATACAACTTCAGGAGCAGGCTAAGAAAGAGTGAGATAAATTTAAATAGAAAATATGTATTACCAGACTGCAAAGTGGACAGTGAGAGTTCCTACAGTGGGGTCCTGTTCACTGCGATGTTACTGCAACTCTAGTCGAATGACCAGTGAGTGTGTCTTAAATACAGGCAAAACTGACAGTTGTCCCTAAGACTTTGGACAGATACGTTTCAGTCATTTGCAGGGCAACAAGTAATTGATTAGTGTCGGGCCTGGAATCTGTAGTCTTCCAGACGTAGGGTGTTCTTCGCTGTTCCTACCCTGGGGAACACCGCCATCATGATTTTGGAGGAGACTGACCAGTGTTTGTATTAGAGGGGGACATCCGAGCCCCAAACTGAATCATGGGGGAAGAAATCAAAGCTCCGTCGTTGACGCCTGGTGGGTAGATGTGGGTTGGCGTCGACAGTTGGAATCGAGTCTGCTGTTAGAATGTACGTGTGGTCGGATGCAGATGTAGGGACACAGAGCCCAGTTTTTTCGCGTGTTCGAGATTACATGCTTTTCCTATGAGGCCTTTTGCCTCGGAGGACATAGCTTCCTCCTCATTCTCAACGTCAAGGATCAATCGTCCACCTAAAGTCACTATTGGTGCTTGTATGGGTATACCGTGAGGTTTTAATGGAGCTTTATTATTCAGTGGAGGCGCTGAAGGTACAAGAGTCAAAGTTGGTTCGATCTGGGTGGGGGCCCTCACCGCAGCCAAAGCTATTGACGCAATTACCAGGTTGTGTATTGCCAATCTATGCTGTTCCAACTCCTCCTCCTTTCTCAGTATCGACCCCCGCCTCCACCTCCACACCTCCTCTTTTCTCCTTCGGAGTTCCACCTCCTGAGCTGTGACGTCACGCTCTACTTTCCGCAAAGCAATGGACAAGTTATTCATATTCCATTCATGCTTTTGACCTACAAAATGTACATTTTCTTTTAAAGTACTAAATTGTTTCACCAACTCGCGTCTTATTTTTGGTTGTTTTTTTTAACTTGAACACCACTCAGAACCTGTGCTTCCACATCTGCATACAAAATTGTCAATTCATTCCATTCTCCACATTCTCCCGCACTCTCACATCCTTCCATTTTCACCAATTCAATCTAGATCAAGTCTCCGGATAAATTTGGAATTTTAGTATGTTCAATTCTAGGAATTATTGTTACTTTTTTTTATTTTTATTTTATTTTTTTTTAGAATCAATTCTAGGAATCAAACATCTGTGGACCCAGTCGTTTCCCTGCTGAAGACTTTAAAATAACTCCTGCATACAACTCTTTCCGGAATCTCTTGTTCCTTTGTTTCATACGACCGTTTTCTCTATCTCAAAACAACCGTTCTGGGATCGTCATTAATTCCGACTCTAGGTATATTACAACCTTTTCGGAATCTCCTATTCCCGATATCCCCTTTCTATAGTCACTTCTCCATAATTTAAAAATCCAATAGCAGAATTTTAACGTTTCAGTAATAGGTATTCTGCTTACCTTTCAGTTGATCAGGCGCCTGTCGGAGAAGTCCCAAGAGAAAGGTCTCACGCTCGCCGGCGTGCCCTCACGTTCGCTGACGTGGTTAACTTTTCTTTATTCCCACGTTCGCTGACGTGTTTTAACTTTTCCTTATTCCCACGTTCGCTGACGTGTTTAACTTTTCCTTATTCCCACGTTCGCTGACGTGTTTCGATAACCGCGACTCCACGTTCGCCGACGTGTTTTAGAGTCCGCGGCTGGCCTTAACCCATATGTCTACGCAGTCTCCTCCCTGGTTCACGGACGGAGTTATCGGCCTTAACCCCTATCTGTCTACGCAACCGACTCACGGACTGGGTCACCAAAACTGTTAGACTATAAATATTTTACCTGACTCCAATTCCTTAACTCTGTAGTCTCCAGTCTAACAATGGAGCGTGTTCAGCATCGGAGGAGACAAACCAGGGTTGAGCGAGTTTATCCACAGATGATTTATTCCATTCAAATTGATTCATACAGAGCTCCGGGTCTCCCTCCCATAGAATAAGCCCGCTGAGTGTTGATGTCCCAAAGCGGAGGATGGAAAAGACATTGTCCAAACCCGCGTTTGCCCAGTTATAGTCCAACAAAAATGCATATTCATTCGCTGATTAATAATGAGATGTGGGCTGGTCCAGGGCTGCTGTGAGGGGGGGTTTCTCTGGGCTCCTCATCTTCCAGCCTTGAATCCACATTATCCAGACCTCTGTCTCCGCTGGTCCTATAAAGTCCCGACCCTCCGCCCTGCTCTTTGTTCCTCTGCCCTTTGAAGTCCTCCATCTGGTCTCTTATCAGTGTGGATCCCACCTTGAAATAAGAATCTGAGGAAGAGCCTTTTGTTAACATTATAGTTGAGGAGTCTCAGACCCATCCTTCTGTTCATATTGTATTTGAGTTGGGAACCAGTGGCGACTCTAAAACAAGACCGCCACAACAAAAGGAATGAGTAAAATGTGATATCAAAATGAAACAGCTATACTAAAAAGAATGAGTAAAATATGATATCAAAATGAAACAGCTATACTCAAAAGAATGAGTAAAGTATGATATCAAAATCAAACAGCTATACTAAAAAGAATGAGTAAAATATGTCATATTCTTCACCACTCAACGAATCATAATTAACCACGTATATGCAAATGACCTAATGGACAACCCATTGCCCCCCGGACACATTGCCTATGGGGATGGATCATCATCAAAAACCCTGGATGGAGAAAAACACAACGTATATGCCGTGGTGACTCAAAAAGACAACCTCAAGACAGGACGACTCCCCGGCGACTGGTCTGCACAAGCCGCAGAAATAGTGGCACTGACAGAGGCATGTAGACTATTCCTAGAACAAGACTTGACGGTGGAAAGACACAGCCCCCTGCTGAATTCCTAAGAGAAATGCAAAATCATGCCCCAGAAAAAGAGAAACTGCAATGGGAAACAGAAGGAGCCACTCAACACAAGAACGGACTCTATGCAGTAGAAAACAAGCCATGCGTGACACGATCATTGTTTGATGTAATTGCCAAATTGAGCCATGGGAGGAGCCATGTCTCAACAGAAGGGATGATCAGTACAGTACAACAAACAATGCATGTTCCCAGAGGTCTCCAAACTTACTTCAATTTTTTTGCAGAAACTGTCTAAACTGCTGTAGACACAACTCTCAAGGCAACGAACGACCCAAGCATGGAACAAGGCAAACAGGAACATATCCCTTCGAGCTTCTGAACATGGATTTCATCAAACTGAACCAAAGTGCTGGACTTGTCGAACAAACCATTAGAACAGTAAAACTCAGACTCAGAAAAACCATGGAAGACAGGAAAACCATGGCAAGAATGCCTGAGCCTGGTACAAACGTACATGAAAACAGCACAGGGATGCACACCATTTGAGGCAGTGAACGACAGACCCTTCCACTTAACAATGTGGGAAAAAGATCTGGTGGTAGAAGAGAAAGGAGAAACAGAATCCTTCACTAAGTGGTTAAGCAAAATGTTCCAAGAAAGAACTGTGATGAATGCAAAATAATCTGCCGACATCTTCTCTGTCTCCCACAGAGGAGGTCCTGTCCCCAGGAGACCTGGTACTCGTCGAGGTGATAAAAAGAAAGTGCTGGTCTTCTCCACGTTGGGACGGACCTCACCGTGTGATTTTGGCCATCATCATCACCGCTCTGTGTTCAACCACATGGGGGGAACGTACCAGAACCTTGGTACACTCCCACTGGAGGAGAATGCCCCACTAGCTGGTTCAGGAAACGATCAGGGGCGCCCAGATCTGCATCTTATTAACCAAGACACCAATCGTCGTTCAAGTCCCTTTGCTCAGCCTACAGCTTACTCACTTGGGATTACACAGGACTGACTCCAGTTATTTTTATTGGTACCTACAAGCTCCCAGAGTCTGAGTGGTCTGGCCAGACACCTTGGACCAGGTCCTCCTCCATACAGGCTACAAAACCATCACATGGCCCCATTCCAAAGAAGCTACCACCATGACCGCTAACTTCACCAAGTTAGCCACCACCATCAAAGATGGTAAACATATGCTAGACCTTACGACCAATATCCAACAAAAAGGCTGCATCAACCTATGCCTCCGATTGGACCGACCAGGAAAAGGCCCCCTCTTTACTATCACCATCCGCACTACTAGTCCAGCCATGGTCCCCAAAGTGATTGGTGTGAACCCCTTCGTACAACCATCCGCCACACGCCTACTCAAAATCCGTCCGGCAGGAACACCTAAGCCTGAGTAGATACACCTTATGCTCGCCCATGTCCAAACACAGGAAGAAAACGACTACAACCTGATGATGAGGAACAGTTGGTACAGATACACCGCACTCACAGCCCGCGCCACAACCAATGAGTTGTTATGTCTGTTCCCTCTTGCCTACTGCCGTAGCCCAACCACAGCTATGGGCCAACCGACAGAACGAAGAACTCGCCAACCTCACCTACAATTGTATTCTGGGTAATTTGAGAGAATCCTTCCAGCAAAGCTCGACCGCCTACATACCATGGTCGCAGTACCATTAGCAGCTACAGTCAATACCGCAACGTATGTCCAGTGCAACAACCGAACAGACTGTTATCCATCCTGTTTCAACTTCAGCGGACCGGATCCGAAGACCCCTTTAGACCAAGTTTACGTCACCAGGTGTGCCGAGATCAGACACATTCCTTCCCAATCATGGACAGTACTGGACCAAATATGGTGGCTCTGCGAATGGCAAGTGTATATGATCATCCCCACCAATACAACTGGGCTCTGTGTCCCTACATCTGCATCCGACCACACATACGTTCTAACAGCAGACTCGATTCCAACTGTCGACGCCAACCCACATCTACCCACCAGGCGTCAACGACGGAGCTTTGATTTCTTCCCCCATGATTCAGTTTGGGGCTCGGATGTCCCCCTCTAATACAAACAATGGTCAGTCTCCTCCAAAATCATGATGGCGGTGTTCCCCAGGGTAGGAACAGCGAAGAACACCCTACGTCTGGAAACCATTGACTACAGATTCCAGGCCCGACACTAATCAATTACTTGTTGCCCTGCAAATGACTGAAACGTATCTGTCCAAAGTCTTAGGGACAACTGTCAGTTTTGCCTGTATTTAAGACACACTCACTGGTCATTCGACTAGAGTTGCAGTAACATCGCAGTGAACAGGACCCCACTGTAGGAACTCTCACTGTCCACTTTGCAGTCTGGTAATACATATTTTCTATTTAAATTTATCTCACTCTTTCTTAGCCTGCTCCTGAAGTTGTATTTTCAGACCTAACAAACATTTCAGTTTTTTTGCCCTAATGTGCGTTTCATGTGCTGAAAATCACGTTTTGGCCAAGTATCATAGTTTTCACTATAACTTAACCTAACCTAACCCTAACCCTAACTTCCATCACTAAGCGTGATATCAAATGAAAAACCTACTTAATTTGGACGATTATACACTATATACACAGTAACTATGTGTCACTGACAGTTTGTTTCGCAGCGGGGGAACATTTCAGTTTTTATTGCCTTAATGTGCATTTCATGCGCTGAAAATCACGTTTTGGCCAAGTATCACAGTTTTCACTATAACTTAATTTCTAGCACTTAGAATGATGCAAAATGAAAAACTTACTTGAATTGGATAATTATACACTATATACACAGTAACTATGTGCCTCTGACAGTTTGTTTCGCAGCAGGGGAACATTTCAGTTTTTATTGCCTTAACGTGCGTTTCATGCGCTGAAAATCACGTTTTGGCCAAGTATCATAGTTTTCACTATAACTTAATTTCTAGCACTTAGAATGATGCTAAATGCAATACTTACTTGAATTGGAACATTTTACACTATAGACACAGTAACTATGTGCCTCTGGCAGTTTGTTTCGCAGCAGGGGAACATTTCAGTTTTTATTGCCTTAACGTGCGTTTCATGCGCTGAAAATCACGTTTTGGCCAAGTATCATAATTTTCACTATAACTTAATTTCTATCACTTAGAATGATGCTAAATGCAAAATTTACTTGAATTGGACGATTTTACACTATATACACAGTAACTATGTGCCTCTGACAGTTTGTTTCGCAGCAGGGGAACATTTCAGTTTTTATTGCCTTAACGTGCGTTTCATGCGCTGAAAATCATGTTTTGGCCGATTATGATAGTTTTCACTTTAACTTAATTTCTATCACTTAGAATGATGCTAAATGAAAAGCTTACTTGAATTGGATGATAATACACTATATACACAGTAACTATATGTCTCTGACAGTTTGTTTTGCAGCAGGGGAACATTTCAGTTTTTATTGCCTTAACGTGCGTTTCATGCGCTGAAAATCACGTTTTGGCCAAGTATCATAATTTTCACTATAACTTAATTTCTATCACTTAGAATGATGCCAAATGAAAAACTTACTTAAATTGGACAATTATTCACTATATACACAGTAACTATGTGTCTCTGACAGTTGGTTTCGCAGCAGGGGAACATTTCAGTTTTTATTGCCTTAACGTGCGTTTCATGCGCTGAAAATCACGTTTTAGCCAAGTATCATAGTTTTCACTATAACTTAATTTCTATCACTTAGAATGATGCTAAATGCAAAACTTACTTGAATTGGACTATTTTACACTATATACACAGTAACGATGTGTCTCTGACAGTTTGTTTCGCAGCAGGGGAACATTTCAGTTTTTATTGCCTTAACGTGCGTTTCATGCGCTGAAAATCATGTTTTGGCCCTGTATGACTTCACTATAACTTAATTTCTATCACTTAGAATGATGCTAAATGAATGTTAGGTTCATTAATTATTACATTCGTCCGTAATTATCAATAACTGCAGGCAGACATCTTATTCAATTATTGACATTTAATTAAATAGAAATGGATAACAATGGGTAAAAGCCTCCGAAGGGGAGAGTCAGCAAGTGTCACCTTACAAATTCCGAACGTCTCCTCAAATAGACGTTTTCGTACGCCTCTTATTGCCATGAATCAAAACAATTTACAGAGTTGTTGATCATTCCATCACGTATGAGTAAAAACAACATCTGGGACTACAATAACAATCAAAGTATTTTACCAATAACAAAAACAGGAGACTAGACCTAACAACATTTAGATTAGAGTAATTATACAACTTCCTTGACCTAAGAATCATATAATATAATCATAATCATATAATGGTTACATACAGAAAAACCCAAAGTGAACGGTTACATAACGATAACAGCATTCTTGTTATTGGCCGAATAGCCCTGGCCTCGTCACCAAGGGCCCACCAAATCTCATGGACCCAGATTGGGTGGATTGTTTGTATAACCATCCTGGAACAGGCCGTCCAGGTTAAAAATGACTTGGCAATACTCGTGACCTCGCAACACTTTGAAAATAGAAAGAGAATGATTTAACAAAGAAATGAATTAATACAAATATATTTATAATAGTAATACAGAATAAACCCAACAATGAAAAACTTACTTGAATTGGACGATAATACACTATATACACAGTAACTATATGTCTGTGACAGTTTGTTTCGCAGCAGGGGAACATTTCAGTTTTTATTGCCTTAACGTGCGTTTCATGCGCTGAAAATCACGTTTTGGCCAAGTATCATAGTTTTCACTATAACTTAATTTCTATCACTTAGAATGATGCTAAATGCAAAACTTACTTGAATTGGACGATTTTACACTATATACACAGTAACTATGTGTCTCTGACAGTTTGTTTGGCAGCAGGAGAACATTTCAGTTTTTATTGCCTGAATGTGCTTTTCATGCGCTGAAAATCATGTTTTGGCCAGGTATCATAGTTTTCATTATAACTTAATATCTAGCCATTAGAATGATGCCAAATGAAAACCTTATTAAATTATAAAATTTGATGATATTACACTATGTATAGAGAGACATTTGTGTCTCTGACAGTTTTACACAGTTTTACAAGTTATGACTCCAGACTCTTAATTTACAATTCTGCCTTTATGGATACATTGCATCACCACCCCCTGAGTGGATCACTTACCTCTCACTGTCTTTCACTTACCTTCATTCAGCATGTAGGTGTCAGATCACCTTGTAACTAATGTCTATTCATATTACCTCACCGAAGTTATTACACAGAAGGGATTGTGTTGTGTTACCCCAAGTTTAGAGTCCCAACGGATGTGGGAAACTTACAGCGTCTGTCTGCCAGAGAGCAGCAGCTGGAACCGATTGTGACCAGGGTGGCATGGGTCCCTGATCATGTCCCTGGCTCTGCTGAGGTAACGAGGGCTGGCAATGTCTTCCAGTGAGGGCAGAGTAGCCGACGATCTTCTGCGTAGTGGTGATACCTTTCTAAATAGCCTTTTTGTCTGCTGCCGTTCTTTCCACGTACCACCAAATGTGCTTTTTATGAGCTGATAAGCACATTTTGGTCGAATATGAAAGTTTCCAAGTGTGCACTTGACCCTGGATAACCTGGAGAGTGACAGTTACTCCTGAAGTTGAACCTTTTTTCATCCCACAATTCAAGGAAACAATTGCAAACCCTGTTAGCCAGCCTTTCTTATATTTCGCGAGGCGAACAAACAATTGCAAGGCCAACTAGTTAGTCTTTCTTACATTCCACGATCTTTTAATTCAATTGTAAAACCAGTTTGGCTAGTCTACCTTGCATTCTACGATCTTATCAAACAAAGGTAAAACCAGTATGACCACATGGTGCGACAAGAATAAACAATTATCAAGCCAGTTAGCCAGTCCATCCCACAATTCCCTCCTTTTGTGTCTGTGAAAATATCGAAATATTGAAATGGCTGTTTCCATGAGCCAGAGAAGAACCAGTCAAGCCATCCTCGTTGTGGAACCGAATCTCCGGTCACAGCTCTCTGCATGTTCCTAATAGCCTGCAGGGCATTATGGACCGAGCAGGACATGCCGGCAGGGATGAAGGGGCAGCACGAGTCTCCCACCATGGCACACACACAGCCCCGCTGGGTGGCCACTCCGTCAAGAGCAGGGCAGCCCTGGAAAATCACCTGGGCCATGGCGGCTACCCAGCCTGACTGATGCGCCGACACAGGCCCGGAACCTGCCTTCAATGGTCTTCAAATGCAGGGCGTTCCTTGCCGCTCCCACTCAAGGGAACTGAGCCATTACGATTTTGGATGAGACTGACCAGTATTTGTGTTTGAGGGACACATCCGAGCCACACACTGGATCATGGTCGTGAGCTCCGTCAATAATGTGCCCAAATGGAGGTCATTGATTCGGGAATAACAGAACTTATGAAGATCCCTAGATGATTATTTTTATACATAATAATCAAAAATACATCCCCATCGTCAAAAGATACAATTTTTTGGGTAAATTCACTAACCAGAACAGACTGGGCCTGGTTCTAATACAACCACTATTTTAATCCCAGAATGCCTGTTTTGGACACTGTTTATGGTGGGAAAATAGCTCCAGAACCATCCTGGATCATTATTTTTACACAGAATAGTGAAAATACATCCATCTACACATTAAACACTAATTATGGGTAGAAGCACCAACCAGAACCGACTGGGCCCGGTTCTAATACGACCACTATTTTAATCGCAAAATGCCTGTTTTGGACAATGTTTATGGTGGGAAACATTATTTTTTAAGAAAATAGTGAAAATACATCCATCTACACATTCAACACTAATTATGGGTAAATACACCAACCAGAACCGATTGGGCCTTGTTCTAATACAACCACTACTTTTATCGCAAAATGTTTTGGACACTATTGACGGTGGGAAATATTCCCAAAACATCCCTGCATCTTTAATTTTACACATAATAGTGAAAATGCATCCATCCACACATTTGACACTAAATCTGGGTAAAAGCGGCAACCAGAACCGACTGGTCCCGGTTCTAATTCAACAACCATGCAAAATTAAGATCCATTGGAGGTTTTTTATTCTTGTATAAAAAAAGCCCCCAAAACATCCCTGCATGATTATTTTCAAACAGAATAGTAAAATATACATCCCAATCATCTTTGGACACAAGTTTCAGATATAAACAGCAACCAGACCCGACTGGACCCAGTTATAATGCAACTACTATTTTTTATCGCAAAATGCCTGTTTTGGAGAAAATTTATGCTGGGAAATAGCCCTAGAACCATCCTGGATCTTTAATTTTAGACAGAATTGTGAAAATACATCCACCTACACAATCAATACTAACTCTGGGTATAAGACCCAACCAGAACCGACTGGGCTTGGTTCTAATACAACCACCATGCAAAATAAAGTGCCCAAATGGAGGTCATTTATACGGGCATAAAATAACTTCTGAACATCCCTAGATGACGATTTTTATACAGAATAGTGAAAAATACATCCCCATTATCATTTGACACAAGTTCCGGCTACATACATCAACCAGAACCGACTGGGCCTGGTTCTAATAGGACCACTATTTTAATCGCAAAGTGCCTGTTATGGACACTATTGACGGTGGGAAATATTCCCTGAACCTCCCTGCATCTCTAATTTCACACAGAATAGTGAAAATGCATCCATCAAATCAATTGACACTAATTCTTGGTAAAAGCACCAACCAGAACCGACTGGGCCCGGTTCTAATTCAACAATCATGCAAAATAACGATCCATAATGGAGGTTTTTGATTCTTGTATAAAAAAAGCCACAAAACATCCCTGCATGATTATGTTTAAACAGAACAGTAAAATATACATCCCCATCATCTTTGGACACAAGTTTCGGATATAAACAGCAACCAGAACCGAGACGACCCAGTTATAATGCAACTACTATTTTTTATCGCAAAATGCATGTTTTGGAGACTATTTATGGTGGCAAATACCCCTAGAACCATCCTGGATCTTTATTTTTAGACAAAATAGTGAAAATACATCCACCTACACAATCAACACTAACTCTGGGTAAAAGCACCAACCAGAACCGACTCGGCTTGGTTCTATACAACCACCATGCAAAATAAAGTGCCCAAATGGAGGTCATTTATTCGGGCATAGAAAAACTTCTGAACATCCCTAGATGATATTTTTTAATACAGAATAGTCAAAAATACAACCCCATTCCTATTGGACACACGTTACGGGTGTAGACACAAACCAGAACCGACTGGGCCTGGTTCTAGTACAACCACTATTTTTGTCGCAAAATGCATGTTTTTGACACTATTTATGGTGGGAAATAGTCTCAGAACATCCCTGGATCTTTATTCTTACAGAGAATAGTGAAAATACATCCACTCACACAATCGACACTAATTGTGGGTAAAGCACCAACCAGAACCGACTGGGCCTGGTTCTAAACAACCACTTGTAATTAAAGTGCCCAAATTGAGGTCATTGATTCAGGCATAACAGAACTTCTGAACATCCCTAGAATATTATTTTTATAAAGAATAATCAAAAATACATCCCCATCATCATTGGACACAATTTCTGGGTAAAAACACGAACCTGAACCGACTGGTCCTGGTTCTAATACAACCACTACTTTAACCGCAAAATGCCTGTTTTGGACACTTTTTGTGGTGGGAAATAGCTCCAGAACCATCCTGGATCATTATTGTTATACAAAATAGTGAAAATACGTCCACTCGCACAATAAACACATATTCTGGGTAAAAGCACCAACCAAAACCGACTGGGCCTGTTTCTAAACCACCACTTGTAAATAAAGATACCAAATGAAAGTAATTCATTCGGGCATAACAGAACTTCTGAACATCGCTAGATGATTATTTCTATACAAAATAGTCAAGTATACATCCCCATCATAATTGGACACAAGTTCCGTTTACAAACACTCACCAGAAACGACTGGACCCTGTTATAATGCAACCACTATTTTGTATCGCAAAATGCATGTTTTGGACACTATTTATGGTGGGAAATAGCCCCAGAACTGTCCTGGATCTTTATTTTTAGACAGAATAGTGAAAATACATCTACCCACACAATGGATACTAATTCTGGGTAAAAGCACCAACCAGAACCGACTGGGCCTGGTTCTAAACAACCACTTGTAAATAAAGTGCCCAAATTGAGGTCATTGATTCGGGCATAACAGAACTTCTGAACATCCCTAGATGATTATTTTTATACAGAATAATCAAAAATACATCCTTATCATCATTGGACACAATTTCTGGGTAAAAACACCAACCAGAACCGCCTGGGCCTGGTTCTAATACAACCACTATTTTAATCGCAAAATGCCTGTTTTGGACACTGTTTATGGTGGGAAATAGCTCCAGAATCACCTAGAATAATGCCAATGAATGACTTACTTGAGTTGGACGATTTAACACTATATACACAGGAACTATGTGTCTCTGACAGTGTGTTTGGCAGCAGGGGAACATTTCAGTTTTTATTGCCTTAAATTTTGGCCAAGTATGATAGTTTTCATTGTAACTCAATTTCTATCACTTTGAACGATGCCAAATAAAAAACTTACTTGAATTTGACGATTTTACACTATATACACAGTAACTGTGTCTCTGACAGTTTGTTTGGCAGCAGGGGAACTTTTCAGTTTTTATTGCCTTAATGTACTTTTCATGCCCTGAAAATCACGTTTTGGCCAAGTATGATTGTTTTCATTATAACTTAATTTCTAGCCATGAGAATGATGCCAAATGGATAACTTACTTGAATTGGACGATTTTTCACTATATACACAGTAACTATGTGTCTCTGACAGTTTGTTTGGCAGCAGGGGAACATGTAAGATTAGACAAATTATCTTTGCAAAAGCTTGTTCATATTGTATACATTTTTGTGAGTATAACAGCATCGTAGTCATCCTTATGGCTGACATGTCAGCATAAACACCCAACTGTCTGACTGAATAAACAATCTTAGTCTTGTGATAGGGGTGACATGTCAGCACAAATACTCAACTGTCTGACACTGATCAATTACTTTTTGCCCTGCAAATGACTGAAATTTATCTGTCCAAAGTCTTATTGACAACTGTCAGTTTTTCCTGTATTTAAGACACACACACTGGTCATTCGACTAGAGTTGGAGGAACATCGCGTTGAACAGGACCCTACTGTAGGAACTCTCACTGTCCACTTTGCAGTCTGGTAATAAACCAATTGGTCCGGGACCAATAAAAGTAGAACAAGAATTAGCAAGGGCTTTATAGTCTTGGTCTGTTAATAGAGTCAGGGACTTAACTAAGACAAAGTCAGGGACTTTTGGTCTTTGTGTGTTCAGAGATGTTGGGTTAATCACAAAGTAGAGATCAATTTCGGGTTTTTTAGAAAATAATTGTTGTTTAAACTATTAAGTAGGTGATCAATATGGGTCAGAAAGCAACAAAAGGGATGGGTTTATTGTCAGATTGCAAAATGAAAATCGGAGAGTTACCGGGACGAGATATCATGGTCCAGCTTGGGCTAAGCCTAGTGGCCACCCAAAATGGCCTCCGACCCAGGGAATTACAGACCAAAAATATCTTCCACACCACCACATCTAACAGCTTCTACTCTCTCGACATTGTCGGGAATGATTCTGCCAAGGTAGCTGAAAGTCTAAGAGAACAGTCTGAAGATATCTGCCCAGCAGCACCAGGACAGGAACAACAAACATGGCCATTACATGTCACCCTGAAGTTCATGGGAGACCGGACGACAAGTGGTTAAACCAATTCTCACAGTTGCCCACTCAACGAATCATAATTAACCACGTATATGCAACTGACCTAATGGACAACCCATTGCCCCCGGACACATTGCCTATGGGGATGGATCATCATCAAAAACCCTGGATGGAGAAAAACACAACGTATATGCCGTGGTGACTCAAAAAGACAACCTCAAGACAGGATGACTCCCCGGCGACTGGTCTGCACAAGCCGCAGAAAAAGTGACACTGACAGAGGCATGTAGACTATTCCTAGAACAAGACGTGACGGTGGAAAGACACAGCCCAATCCCTGCTGAATTCCTAAGAGAAATGCAAAATCATGCCCCAGAAGAAGAGAAACTGCAATGGGAAACAGAAGGAGCCACTCAACACAAGAATGGACTCTATGCAGTAGAAAACAAGCCATGCGTGACAAGATCATTGTTTGAAGTAATTGCCAAATTGAGCCATGGGAGGAGCCATGTCTCAACAGGAGGGATGATCAGTACAGTACAACAAACAATGCATGTTCCCAGAGGTCTCCAAACTTCAATTTTTTTGGCAGAAACTGTCTGAACTGCTGTGGACACAACTCTCAAGGCAATGAACGACCCAAGCATGGAACTAGGCAAACAGGAACATATCCCTTCGAGCTTCTGAACATGGATTTCATCAAACTGAACCAAAGTGCTGGACTCGTCGAACAAACCATTAGAACAGTAAAACTCAGACTCAGAAAAACCATGGAAGACACAGGAAAACCATGGCAAGAATGCCTGAGCCTGGTAGAAACGTACATGAAAATCATTCCAACAGCACAGGGATGCACACCATTTGAGGCAGTGAACGACAGACCCTTCCACTTAACAATGTGGGAAAAAGATCTGGTGGTAGAAGAGAAAAGAGAAACAGATTCCCTCACTAAGTGGTTATGCAAAATGTTCCAAGAAAGAACTGTGATGAATGCAAAATAATCTGCCGACATCTTCTCTGTCTCCCACAGAGGAGGTCCTGTCCCCAGGAGACCTGGTACTCGTCAAGGTGATAAAAAGAAAGTGCTGGTCTTCTCCACGTTGGGACGGACCTCACCGTGTGATTTTGGCCATCATCATCACCGTTCTGTGTTCAACCACATGGGGGGAACGTACCAGAACCTTGGTACACTCCCACTGGAGGAGAATGCCCCACTAGCTGGTTCAGGAAACGATCAGGGGCCCCTAGATCTGCATCCCATTAACCAAGACACCAATCGTCGTTCAAGTCCCTTTGCTCAGCCTACAGCTTACTCACTTGGGATTACACAGGACTGACTCCAGTTATTTTTATTGGTACCTACAAGCTCCCAGAGTCTGAGTGGTCTGGCCAGACACCTTGGACCAGGTCCTCCTCCATACAGGCTACAAAACCATCACATGGCCCCTTTCCAAAGAAGCTACCACCATGACCGCTAACTTCACCAAGTTAGCCACCACCATCAAAGATGTTAAACATATGCTAGACCTTACGACCAATATCCAACAAAAAGGCTGCATCAACCTATGCCTCCGACCAGACCGACCAGGAAAAGGCCCCTTCTTTACTATCACCATCCGCACTACTAGTCCAGCCATGGTCCCCAAAGTGATTGGTGTGAACCCCTTCGTACAACCATCCGCCACACGCCTACTCAAAATCCGTCCGGCAGGAACACCTAAGCCTGAGTAGATACACCTTATTCTCGCCCATGTCCAAACACAGGAAGAAAACGACTACAACCTGATGATGAGGAACAGTTGGTACAGATACACCGCACTCACAGCCCGTGCCACAACCAATGAGTTGTTATGTCTGTTCCCTCTTGCCTACTGCCGTAGCCCAACCACAGCTATGGGCCAACCGACAGAACGAAGAACTCGCCAACCTCACCTACAACTGTATTCTGGGTAATTTGAGAGAATCCTTCCAGCAAAGCTCGACCGCCTACATACCATGGTCGCAGTACCATTAGCAGCTACAGTCAATACCGCAACGTTTGTCCAGTGCAACAACCGAACAGACTGTTATCCATCCTGTTTCAACTTCAGCGGACCGGATCCGAAGACCCCTTTAGACCAACTTCACGTCACCAGGTGTGCCGAGATCAGACACATTCCTTCCCAATCATGGACAGTACTGGACCAAATATGGTGGCTCTGCGAAAGGCAAGTGTATATGATCATCCCCACCAATACAACTGGGCTCTGTGTCCCTACATCTGCATCCGACCACACGTACGTTCTAACAGCAGACTCGATTCCAACTGTCGACGCCAACCCACATCTACCCACCAGGCGTCAACGACGGAGCTTTGATTTCTTCCCCCATGATTCAGTTTGGGGCTCGGATGTCCCCCTCTAATACAAACAATGGTCAGTCTCCTCCAAAATCATGATGGCGGTGTTCCCCAGGGTAGGAACAGCGAAGAACACCCTACGTCTGGAAACCATTGACTACAGATTCCAGGCCCGACACTAATCAATTACTTGTTGCCCTGCAAATGACTGAAACGTATCTGTCCAAAGTCTTAGGGACAACTGTCAGTTTTGCCTGTATTTAAGACACACTCACTGGTCATTCGACTAGAGTTGCAGTAACATCGCAGTGAACAGGACCCCACTGTAGGAACTCTCACTGTCCACTTTGCAGTCTGGTAATACATATTTTCTATTTAAATTTATCTCACTCTTTCTTAGCCTGCTCCTGAAGTTGTATTTTCAGACCTAACAAACATTTCAGTTTTTTTGCCCTAATGTGCGTTTCATGTGCTGAAAATCACGTTTTGGCCAAGTATCATAGTTTTCACTATAACTTAACCTAACCCTAACCCTAACCCTAACTTCCATCACTTAGAATGATATCAAATGAAAAACCTACTTAATTTGGACGATTATACACTATATACACAGTAACTATGTGTCACTGACAGTTTGTTTCGCAGCGGGGGAACATTTCAGTTTTTATTGCCTTAATGTGCATTTCATGCGCTGAAAATCACGTTTTGGCCAAGTATCATAGTTTTCACTATAACTTAATTTCTAGCACTTAGAATGATGCAAAATGAAAAACTTACTTGAATTGGACAATTATACACTATATACACAGTAACTATGTGCCTCTGACAGTTTGTTTCGCAGCAGGGGAACATTTCAGTTTTTATTGCCTTAACGTGCGTTTCATGCGCTGAAAATCACGTTTTGGCCAAGTATCATAGTTTTCACTATAACTTAATTTCTAGCACTTAGAATGATGCTAAATGCAATACTTACTTGAATTGGATGATTTTACACTATAGACACAGTAACTATGTGCCTCTGGCAGTTTGTTTCGCACCAGGGAACATTTCAGTTTTTATTGCCTTAACGTGCATTTCATGCGCTGAAAATCACGTTTTGGCCAAGTATCATAATTTTCACTATAACTTAATTTCTATCACTTAGAATGATGCTAAATGAAAAACTTACTTGAATTGGAGAATTATACACTATATACACAGTAACTATTTGTCTCTGACAGTTTGTTTCGCAGCAGGGGAACATTTCAGTTTTTATTGCCTTAACGTGCGTTTCATGCGCTGAAAATCACGTTTTGGCCAAGTATCATAGTTTTCACTATAACTTAATTTCTATCACTTAGAATGATGCCAAATAAAAAACTTACTTGAATTGGACAATTATACACTATATACACAGTAACTATGTGTCTCTGACAGTTTGTTTCGCAGCAGGGGAACATTTCAGTTTTTATTGCCTTAACGTGCGTTTCATGCGCTGAAAATCACGTTTTGGCCAAGTATCATAGTTTTCACTATAACTTAATTTCTATCACTTAGATTTAGAATGATGCTAAATTATTAGGTTCATTAATAATTACCTTCGTCCGTAATTATCAATAACTGCAGGAAGACATCTTATTCAATTATTGACATTTAATTAAATAGAAATGGATACAACAGATAAAAGCCTCCGAAGGGGAGAGTCAGCAAGTGTCACCTTACAACTTCCGAACGTCTCACCGAATAGACGTTTTCGTCCCACTCTTATGGTCATGAATCAAAACAAGTTACAGAGTTGTTGATCATTACATCACGTATGAGTAAAAACAACATCTGGGACTACAATAACAATCAAAGTTTTTTACTAATAACAAAAACAGGAGACTAGACCTAACAACATTTAGATTAGAGTAATTATACAACCTCCTTGACCTAATGAATCATATAATATAATCATAATCATATAATGGTTACATACAGAAAAACCCGAAGTGCACGGTTACATAACGATAACAACATTCTTGTTATTGGCCGAATAGCCCTGGCCTCGTCACCAAGGGCCCACCAAATCTCAAGGACCCAGATTGGGTGGATTGTTTTTATAACCATCCTGGAACAGGCCGTCCAGGTTAAAGATGACTTGGCAATACTCGTGACCTCGCAACACTTTTGAAAACAGAAAGAGAATGATTTAACAAAGTAATGAATTAATACAGAGAATAGAAAGAGAATGATTTAATAAAGAAATGAATTAATATAACTACTATAATAGTAAAACAGAATAAACCCAACATTCCCCCGTTTTTATAATATGTATGTTATTAGTCATTTCTTAGTAATCACTAAATGGTAATGTCGGGTGCCTGTGATTTTTCCCGCCTACTCCTTACTCCCATGGCTGGTCTGAAAGAGAAAGAACATAATTATATTCGTCCAATTGGTCCTCGGATTTACCGTACTCCTGGACCTCACTGCTTTCCCCAAACCGTCCCATAAGATACAACTCATGTACTTTAGAATTTGTAGGGGCAATTGCAGTATTTATAAGTCGGCTTAGCAAGGAGCGCAAACAGGGGATAATACAGCACCCACACAATGTTAGGATAGCGGTTATTGTGCCAATAGTCACCATGAAGGATGTAGCCAAATCTTTATATTTTCCAAAGGTCTTATCCCACCAATCTGACAATGCGGACGTATCTACTCCAGAATGCTCTTGCCTATTGCGGTTCAGTGTTTGCAGGCCAGTAATGGCCCTGGTGAGAGATCCACTGGGTGACGTGTTGTTCGGTATGAAGGTGCAACATTCTTTTCCAAACATTGCACACACGCCCCCTGTTTCAGCAAGGATCATATCCAGCGCTATGCGATCCTGGAACGCCATCAGACTGGTAGCTGCCAGTTGCTCCTTTATGGCCACAAATCCCTGTTCAGTATAATTTCCGAGTTTTTGGACATTGTAATGTAAGTAATTTATTCTATCCACATTTTGTTTGGGGTGATTAGAAGGAAGATAGACTCCCAACCTGCTGCGATCTGATAAGCCAGCTTATACTCATCTGGTACGCCCCGGGGGATGCCAATCGCATCAATGTATGTTGGATCTCCTTCCCTCCATGCCTCTCGACGATGTCGGGAGGGACGACCCTTCAGCATCTCCGAATTTTGAGCCGCCAATTGTATCTCCTCCACTGTGGATGGAAAAACAGACACTTGTAAGAGCAGTGAGACCAAAGCACATAGTCCTGCCGCGTTTTGACAGGAATCGTATATTTTATCTCCACCACACAACCACCACAGGTCAGATCGTGATATTAGGGGTGCAGTTGTTTTTAGAACGCCGGCACACCACGTCTCATTTATCGCCCCCAGCTTCAGACCATGCCCTGTAAGGTTTAAGCAGGAAAAATGATTAAAGGCAACATGTTTTGAAAATGTGGGTATCTCCTTTTCACCTTTTGTAACAGAGTATACCTTATTCCACTTCTCACAATTGGGACTTACATCTTTTTTTGTCATTACCTCTGTTACACAATCAAAAGTAATCTGCGCGGGTATTATTCGTAAAAGAGGCCGAGGCCCCATACATGCTACACAAGATTGATTTATAGCGCCAACTGTACTTCCCATTAGCAGTAACCAATTATTCCATGTTTGGGAAACCCCTGTCGCAGTAATGAATTCCTCATCCCTGGTCATTTTCCCCTTTAATCTGATTATGGCCGAACCGGGCGTCCCCTTCTCCAAATTTTCTCCCTCAAGATCCATAAGCGTGGTTATTTCTGTTGAGACACAAATGTAGAATTTGAAAAACATGTCTTCTCCACTTGCCCATGGTCTTAGGAAATACATTTGACAAGGCCCTTTTCCACATTTAATTTTTTCCGTCTGGATCACTATCTTTAATCCTTTCAACGTATGGGTTTATTTTATCAGGGGTCTGATGATTTTCGCGCAAGGTCGTGTACTCCACGTTTTCCAATCTTGACCAGTTTCTGCGACAAGGCTCCCCCAATCCTCATACTGAACCGTTATATACCACTCATACCCTCCCCCATAGGCTGATCCCTTGTATGTTGTTTGGGATAATCGTGTTTCTAAAGTTAATTTCTCCCAGAAAAGGTAGATTTCCGCAGTCTTATTTTCTGGAAAACAGAATATTTTGTATGCGTTTTCCCTTGGAACAATATCTTTGAAACACGTTTGTAAATTTGATTTGATGGGTGTTGTCATGTCGTATAATTTTTTCCCAGGGACAGCTTCCCTTTTTACCCTTTTGTAAGAAGGTGTATCCTCGATTGAAACGCCTCCTCCTCTTTCTCCAATTGTAGAAAGCAGCGCTACTGTGGATGGGAATAGAATCACAAACATCAATCCCATTGCCCTAAGGGCAATGATTGTTTTTGTTTTTAACATGACCTTTTGGTTTTCTCTGGGAGAGTTTTCCTTTGGAACGTTTCAATTGAGATAACCTTCTTACTGTGGGAAAGATGGATCCAGGTAGCTCTCTCAGCTATCTTGACAGCAGTTGGGGTGGTCAGCAACACTTGGTATGGACCTTCCCACTTGGCGTCGCTCCAGTGTTTCTTTTTAATGCTGCGTATCAGCACCCAGTCTCCAGGAACCACTGTCGCTTCGTCCGTTTCCTGTTGAGAAGCAAAATCTCCCTCTGGTAACTTAAGTTCGGTGCGCTTTTCTAAAGATTTCCGCATGTAGTCTGCTAAATTTGCCTCATCATCCAATTCCCATTGTGTAGTGAATAATGGTAATTTGTAGGGTCTACCGAACAGGACTTCATATGGGGTTAATCCATTTGAAGCTGTGATGTTAATATATAATTTTACTAAATCAATGCATTCAGTCCATGGCCTTTTTGTTTCTTCCATGCATTTGTTTAGTCTATTTTTTATGGTTCCATTCATTCTTTCGACAAGGCCAGCTGATTGTGGATGGTATGCGCAATGATTTCACAGCGAAATATGGAACCTAGTGCCAATTCCTTCAATTATTTTATTAACAAAATGAGTACCATTATCACTATAGATGGTTTCTGGTATTCCATATCTTGGAATTATATCCTTACATAATGCCTTTGCTACTGTTAAAGCATCCGGGGTTTTTGCTGGGAAAATCTCAACCCATTTTGAAAAGGCATCCACAATGACTAAACAATATTTTTTTCCTGCACTCTTACTTAATTCAATAAAATCCATATGTATTTTTTGAAATGGATATGTAGCTTTTGGGAATTGTCCGCGTTTTGGCCGTACGGCCCCTTGGGAATTATGCCGAGCACAAATCAAACATGCTCTACAGAAATGTTTTGCGTATAAATTAAAACCGTACGTCTTGTAGTGGCGTTGTACTAAGGCCACCATCCCCCCTGTTGAGACATGTGACTTCCCATGAATCAAAATAGCAGCCCATCTAAACAAGTTTTTTGGTAAGATTGGCTTCCCCTCAATACTGGTATAAACCCCATTTTTAATTTTGCCCCATTGTCAATCCATTTTTTAAATTCCAATTGAGGACTCTGTATCTGCATTTTTGCCAAAATGTCTTCCGATAGTATAATGTTTTTATATACAGAGTCAGTCATCCCAATAAAGGGTCTCCCCGCAGCTTCCTTCGCTGTCTTATCAGCAAAGGCATTTCCCAGGGAAACCTGATCCTTTTTTGAAGTGTGTGCCGCACATTTACAAACAGCGATTTGTTTTGGAAGCTGAACTGCGGCTATCAGTTGTTGCAATAATTTGGCATGAGTCACTGCTTTACCCGTAGACGAAACCATGCCCCTATTTGCCCAATAACTAGCAAAAACATGGCACGACGAGTACGCATATTGACTATCGGTATAAATCGTAACAACACCGTTGGTCATCAAAATGCATGCTTCCCTTAACGCAACCAATTCTGCTGTTTGTGCTGAGTAATTTGGTGGCAATGGTTCTGCTTTTAAAACTTTAGTCGCGGTGACAACCGCATACCCTGCCCTTAATTTTCCCATTTCATCTATCCTAGCAGAACCATCAACAAATAGGACTTCACCGCTGTCTAGCGGTTGATCTTTCAAATCTTTCCTACACCTTGTAGCCTCTTCAGCTAATGCTTGGCAATCATGCCGTTCCCCATCCCCTGGAATTGGCAACAAAGTAGCTGGGTTAATTTTGACGCACCTCTCGAGTGTGAGATGCGGTTGTGAAAGTAAAATGGCTATGCAAGACAAATGCCTGGCAGGAGACAAAAATTTCATATTAGTCTGTAATAACAATGCAGCCACTGCATGCGGCACCCTAAGGGTTACAGAATGAAAAAGTACTATTGTGGCGCTGCTCTCCACTGCCATGGAAGCAGCCACAACTGCACGCACACAGTGAGGTAGCGCGCAGGCCACCTTATCTAATCTGGTTGAAAAATATGCAACAGGCCTCAATTTCCCTCCGAAATCCTGAGTTAAAACAGACGTCATGTACTCTCCTCTACAGTCCACCATTTGCACAAAGGGTTTATTATAATTAGGTAACGCCAAAATCCCACTAGTAACTAGCATCTGTTTTATTGTACAAAACGCATTCTCAGCCTCTGCCGTCCAATTCAGAGCCGAGTTCATTTTTAACCCATCTTCATTCATTAATTTAGAAACGGGGGAAACAATTTCTGCATAATTTGGAACCCACGTCCTGCAGTAATTAGTAAGACCCAAAAATGACATGATTTGTCTTTTAGTTAGCGGCTTGGGTGCTTCCAACACCACCCTCTTTCTGTCATCCAAAATCTTTTTCCCACCTTTCACCAGATTATGTCCCAAATATTTCACTTGTTCTTTAGAAAACTGCAATTTATTTCTGCTTATTTTGTGGCCCTCCGACGCCAGGTGCCTTATCAATGTCACAGTGTCCTTTTTACACACTTCCACACTAGGCGACGCCACAAGCACATCATCCACATACACAATAATCTGGCTGCCCCCCGGTGGCTGGAATCTTGCTACACTGCTACTCATTATCTGTGAATATATCGTGGGGCTTTCACAGTATCCTTGTGGTAATCTTGTAAAAGTATATTTTTTCCTACCAAACGTAAACGCAAACCAATATTGACTATCTCGATCTAATGGGATGGAGAAAAAAGCATTACTCATGTCAATTACCGTAAAAAATGCTGCCTCTGGATCCAAATTATTCAGAAGTGTGTGTGGATCTGGCACACACGGCGCGCGTTGAATTACTGCAGAGTTTACCGCTTGTAAATCCTGAACCATTCTCCATCCCACAGAAGGAGCCGCCTTTTTTACTGGAAAAATTGGGGAATTACAGGGTGAATCATCACATTCAATTATCACTCCCGCCCTTAATAAATCTTCAATTACCGGACTTATTCCTTTTAAGGCATCAGGTTTTAGTGGATATTGTCGTATACATGGCCTAAATTCACTTTTTGGTCTAATTACTACAGGTATAACCCCTTTAACGAGCCCTACATCGGAAGGTCCTTTTGACCATATTTCAGGAGGGACTGTTGCTAACAACTCCTCCTCCTCTTCCGATAGTAGATATACTTCCTTAGTTGTTTGTGATAGTCATAGCAGGTAAATTCCCACATTCACATTCACCCCCACAGTCTGAAACACTGCCTTTCTGTATGTTTCCGTACTTTCGCTATACTCAAGACCTGTATCCAACATTATCCAATCACTCGTCTCGCGGGCTGTTTGTATAAAGTCACGTATCACCTCCTTTCCCTGATTATGTGGCTTGCATAATACAATGTGTGGAGTTCCCCACTCAAGAAAAAGAGTCTTATATTCCCTTGACAACTCAACCCCTGCCACAACTGTAGAAATTCCGTCCGTGTACATATATTCCAATTTAATTTCAGACGGCGTGACTCGTCTCAATTTGTTTTCATAAATTTCGTCAGGCCCCTCCGTCATTTTGTACCACATTATAACATGGAGGGAGTTTATGCTCGCCACACTCTGCCGCGTCTCAATCAAACTAGCAGCTGTAGATAACAAACTGTTTCCCACACAAGCCGGCGTATTATTAGACACATCCAGAGTATAGTAAAAGAAAGCAGGTGGCTCTACATGCAAAACATTTAATTGGCCACAATTAATTTCCTTTCGCCTTGTAACCACCATATTTCCACTAGCGGAGGGTACTAACGCCAATCCCAATTGTAATAGTCCATCCCTTCCCAGTAAATTGACAGGACACTCTTTTACCACCAACACCGACATTTTACATGTTTCCCCTTCCGGATCCCTTATCCAAACCGGAAACGTCTCTGAAGCAGTAGCAACCTGCCCATCAGCTGTCGCCACATAAACCTTATTTTTCATAAATTTAATTCCCGGAACATCCTGTGTAATTGCAGTTTTACAAGCTCCAGTATCACACAAAAATGTTAAACGTACCCCATTCACAAACAATGTAATTTCAGGTTTAATTGAATCAAGTGTCAGTATTTCCGCTAAATTTAGCTCCACTCCCCTAGACTGGACCCCACCAGTTGTCCCACTGGGCCCTGGCCCTACGCCAGGCCTTGCTGATTGAGTCCCAGCCCTAGAGGCTCTGTTGTCTGGGCAATCCCGCGAAATGTGCCCAGTTCTTCCACAAATCCAGCATGCATTACTTTTAAATCTCCGATATTTATTTAACTTACCCCCATCTTTTCTCCAGTTAATTTTGTTTTTTACCGTTTTTCTTTAGCACCCCTTCTACATGCAACGCTTGATTTACGTATTGGTCAAGCGTGCCCGTGGGCCTATCTACCCAATATTTCTCAATCCATTCCCGGAGGGCATGATTTGAATTAGCGTGTAACACATTTTTTAGTTGCTCTTGATAAAGGCTGCCCACCGTGTTATCCTCAGGAATGCCACTGTTGACTTTAAAACAAGCAGACATCCTGATTAAATATTCATCAAAAGCCTCATTATCTTTTTGTTTAGCTCTACCAATCGCAGTATAATTTGCTTTTGTTTTAAATTTTTTCGTGGCACGCTCTATCAGCTCACGCACTCTTATTTCCAATTCACGGCTATCATGAGCTAATGGTCCACACTTTGATTTTGGATCCCAATCTCCTCTAATAGCATGCCAATCACCTTTTAACGCGGCCATCCAAATCTGCTGCGTTTCTACTCCATTTAAGTGATATGACCGTCTAATATCTTCCATCTGCACGACAAATTCCCCCACGTCTATTTTGTACGACGTGATGCCGTCTACGGCTTTTTTCACGTCGTCCTGAGTCCAAGTTCTATGCACCAAAATAACACGGGGTTGGTCACTCTCCACATTAGGGTTAGCAACCTCGATCATGGGGAATTGTTCAAGCACCATGTCATTCATTAGCGGCTTTTCAGGCGGTGATAGCGTTTGTCCCAATGTTTTTGACCATTCCCCCACGGATCCCCCCGACCTGGTCAAACGGTCTTGCACATCTGTTGGAAAGGGTACAAACGGATTTGTTGACCGTACCGCCCCAACCTCCCCCGACAATTGCTCATCGGTTTCCTCTTTTTTCACGTCCCGTTTCTTACCCACCGGGCCCGTCTCAGAATCCTCTTTTCTTTGGAAAAACACAGCCTGTTCTGCGCTTCCAGCCCCACCTTTATCAACATTTTTGGCATTCCCATCACAACATTTTTTCGCCATTAAAAAACAAAAATAGGTGTCATTATAACCATCCTTCTCCATTTTCCTTAGGTCCCCTTTATGTTTAGCGCGTATTTTATCTTGTAATTCAGAATTTTTTTGTAAATCAAGCTGGCCAGCAAACCCATAATTTTTTATCCATTTATTTAAATGTTTAACTTTTGAAGCGCTTTGTCTTTCCACAAATTTCCAATCTTTACAAGTTAGACGTATTTTTGGATCGTCATCCAAACCCGCCTTGCTACACTTGTTTCCCATATTTTACTTTTTATTTTTGTAGTGAGTTTGTGTGCCTCACACAGTTAACTCTATTATATTTATTATTATTAATATTATTATTGTCTATTCGACTGTATCGACTGTATCTCCTAGGCCTTTCTTAATTTTACTGCAGAAACCACACAAACACCATACAACGTTTACAATATATTCGTGCCTACCCTTTAGACACAGGACACTTTCCAGCAAAATGCCCCACCGTACCTGCCATTGACTAGTATAAACACAGGGTTTTATCGCCGTCACCCAGGACGCGAAACCAGCCCACAATGGACCTCACATACAATGTCCCTTTAACGCATTTGGAAACACCGTCACAACATGCAGACATTAATGTGGACTTACCCGAGATCCATCAGATGTCTCCCTCCAGCAGGAAAAGTCTTCAACCGCCGAGAATCCAGGCGCCCCCGTCGAAAACTCCGGCCCTGGAAAAGGGTATTGAAGACGCCGTGCACGGTCTTTATCCAGATGTCGGTCAGCAGCGCCTGGGTTCCCGCGTCGGTATATTGACCTCCAAAGCTCCGAGGGACCAAAATATTAGGTTCATTAATAATTACCTTCGTCCGTAATTATCAATAACTGCAGGAAGACATCTTATTCAATTATTGACATTTAATTAAATAGAAATGGATACAACAGATAAAAGCCTCCGAAGGGGAGAGTCAGCAAGTGTCACCTTACAACTTCCGAACGTCTCACCGAATAGACGTTTTCGTCCCACTCTTATGGTCATGAATCAAAACAAGTTACAGAGTTGTTGATCATTCCATCACGTATGAGTAAAAACAACATCTGGGACTACAATAACAATCAAAGTTTTTTACTAATAACAAAAACAGGAGACTAGACCTAACAACATTTAGATTAGAGCAGGGGTGGCCAACCCGCGGCTCGCGAGCCGCATGCGGCTCTTTGCCCGGTTTCATGCGGCTCTTACGTCCATATCAAAGTTTGTATTTGTGTTTTATTTTTTTTTGCGTGTGCGCTTCGCTTGAGTTCAATACGGTATTTTCGTCCAATGCGCATGTGCTTGGGATGAAAATACCTCAAAGTTTCCCAGTAGGAGCAAGGTCATTTGAGTAAACGTTTTTAACAGAGTGGGAGAGCTCCCGTGAACCAGAAGCGACAATGAACGGCGTCGCGCACACAAAAAGTATCCCAAAGATCGAGCGTCGGCTGAAAAAGCCACACCCCCTGCGAGGCAGACCAAGGCGAGAGTGCTCAGCCGGGAGCAGCCAATAGGAGAGCGAGGTGTACACCCACGTGGTGGGCGCGCTAGTTCGCCCACCACGTGGGTGTACACCTCGCTCTCCTATTGGCTGCTCCCGGCTGAGCACTCTCGCCTTGGTCTGCCTCGCATGAACATTGTGTGTGCACTGTCTCACACAGACAAACTCTCAGTTCAACCAAGTCCACAAACAAAAATATAATAATTTACAATAGCGTTTTTCTTTTTCTATGCATGTTACTTAGTGGGACTTCTGCCATAAAATCAGCGCCTATTTTTGCGCAACATTCGCTCCTTGTGAGCTGTCATTTATTATGAATGGCTTTTAACTAGCGAAAAGCCATTCATAATAAATGACAGCTCACAAGGAGCGAATGTTGCGCAAAAATAGGCGCTGATTTTATGACAGAAGTCCCACTAAGTAACATGCATAGAAAAAGAAAAACGCTATTGTAAATTATTATATTTTTGTTTGTGGACTTGGTTGAACTGAGAGTTTGTCTGTGTGAGACAGTGCACACACAATGTTCATTGTTGATAATGACTGGCCTGTGCTGTTAGTACTGTAGGAGTCAATTTATGTCATTACTATGCTGGTGTGTGACATTTACAATAAATCTGTGTGATGTGGCTCTTTGCGGTAACACAGTAAAAAATGTGGCTCTTTGCGGTAACACGGTAAAAAATGTGGCTCTTGGTCTCTGACTGGTTGGCCACCCCTGGATTAGAGTAATTATACAACCTCCTTGACCTAATGAATCATATAATATAATCATAATCATATAATGGTTACATACAGAAAAACCCGAAGTGCACGGTTACATAACGATAACAACATTCTTGTTATTGGCCGAATAGCCCTGGCCTCGTCACCAAGGGCCCACCAAATCTCAAGGACCCAGATTGGGTGGATTGTTTTTATAACCATCCTGGAACAGGCCGTCCAGGTTAAAGATGACTTGGCAATACTCGTGACCTCGCAACACTTTTGAAAACAGAAAGAGAATGATTTAACAAAGTAATGAATTAATACAGAGAATAGAAAGAGAATGATTTAATAAAGAAATGAATTAATATAACTATTATAATAGTAAAACAGAATAAACCCAACATTCCCCCGTTTTTATAATATGTATGTTATTAGTCATTTCTTAGTAATCACTAAATGGTAATGTCGGGTGCCTGTGATTTTTCCCGCCTACTCCTTACTCCCATGGCTGGTCTGAAAGAGAAAGAACATAATTATATTCGTCCAATTGGTCCTCGGATTTACCGTACTCCTGGACCTCACTGCTTTCCCCAAACCGTCCCATAAGATACAACTCATGTACTTTAGAATTTGTAGGGGCAATTGCAGTATTTATAAGTCGGCTTAGCAAGGAGCGCAAACAGGGGATAATACAGCACCCACACAATGTTAGGATAGCGGTTATTGTGCCAATAGTCACCATGAAGGATGTAGCCAAATCTTTATATTTTCCAAAGGTCTTATCCCACCAATCTGACAATGCGGACGTATCTACTCCAGAATGCTCTTGCATATTGTGGTTCAGTGTTTGCAGGCCAGTAATGGCCCTGGTGAGAGATCCACTGGGTGACGTGTTGTTCGGTATGAAGGTGCAACATTGTTTTCCAAACATTGCACACACGCCCCCTGTTTCAAGGATCATATCCACCGCTATGCGATTCTGGAACGCCATCAGACTGGTAGCTGCCAGTTGTTCCTTCATGGCCACAAATCCCTGTTTAACATAATTTCCAAGTTTTGGACATTGTAATGTAAGTAATTTATTCTATCCACATTTTTGTTTGGGGTGATTAGAAGGAAGATGGACTCCCAACCTGCTGCGATCTGATTAGCCAGCTTATACTCATCTGGTACGCCCCGGGGGATGCCAATCGCATCAATGTATGTTGGATCTCCTTCCCTCCATGCCTCTCGACGATGTCGGGAGGGTCGACCCTTCACCTCCAAATTCTGAGCCGCCAATTGTATCTCCTCCACTGTGGATGGAAAAACAGACACCGGTAAGAGCAGTGAGACCAAAGTACCTAGTCCTGCCGCGTTTTGGCAGGAGTCGTATAATTTATCTACCACCCCGCCACCATAGGCAAGAACGTGGTATCAGGGGTGTAGCTTGTTTTAAAACGCCGGTACACCACGTCTCATTTATCGCCCCCAGCTTCAGACCATGCCCTGTAAGGTTTAAGCAGGTAAAATGATTAAACAGTGGAAAAATTGACTTCCTATTTACTGCGTAACAGGATAAACACTGTTTCAATTTTTTTTTTTCTTGCCAAGTAGGACACGTTTTTTCATTTGTAAAAACACTTTTCCCCAAAAGAATGGTGATTGAGGGAGTTGTTAGATCCCATCGTATTTTCCCTTGTCTGGTAGGTTATCCTAATCCTTTGTAAGATGGTTTAGTCTCAATTGAAACCATATGGAGACGTCAAACCCAATATAAAAGAGTTCCCTATAGTTTTATGGTATTGCTTGCTGAGCAATAATCTTTTCAATTAATTATTATATGACAATAGGCTATGGTTTTGTTACAACGGTACGTTCGAAATTCGCATGTTTATTCCATATGCAGCGTTATACTCAACAAATAATGGAAATGGGAAACAGATACCAATGGTATATTGATGCTAGGCCGTACCAGGACACAGGGGGTAATTGGGCACACACCTTTGTAATGGATCAGTCGACCCGCTGGTCACCTGGTACTTATGGCTGGTCAAAAACAGCTAAAGAATGGCAAAAGAGGGTTTCAAATTTTTCTGTTGATAATTCTGGTTTGTATCTCAGGATAAATGAGTCGGAAGGCACTTTACCTCTGTGGAGGGAGGGGGACTGGACTTCATCGTCCACAAAGTGTAGCTTCCTGAACCTGTTGTATGGTGTTCGGACAACGATCCATGCTGGTCAGTGGGGATATGTAAAAACCCCAATATTACTCAGGCGACAACTGGCAAGGTGATTCCGTCATTTGTATCCCCTAGATCGAGTATAGTCCAGATAATTCATGGCAAACCATCAGTGGACGAGTGGTTTAGAATGACTACAGGTGTTTCAGCGTTATCTAACAATTGGCTGTTAATGGCGGAACAAGCTGCCAGCGAAACCCGAAATGATTGTCTCGTATGTATGGGTGCCCGACCCGTACTCCGTATCATTTCGGCCCCAATTGATAAAGAATGTATTGTGGACCTCCTAAAAAACACCAATCCAACCTTTAAGTGCTCTAAATACGATTCGATATTCCCACTTACCCGAGAGAACAAAGAAAAAACAATTATTAACAAATATGTAGCACGCCAAAATTGTACCTGCCTCAAATTACAAGGGACTGGAACATCATTGGGAAGCATTCCGTCTGACTGGTGTGTATCAAACATGTTCTTTCCGGTACCATACCCCTTATCCCGAGCTGACATCTGGTTATGGTGTGGAAGTGATAAGTTGTATGATAGATTGCCCACAAATGCTGCGGGTGTGTGTTCTGTGGTGTCTCTGTTACTTCCTGTTTCTGTTTCCTCAGTGAATCTCACAGCTGAAATAAGGTTACCTCCAAACCTGAAGGAGGTCTTGCATCGCCAAAAGAGAGCACCACACACCTGGATGGGTAACTCCGATCCCACCTATATTGACGCCATAGGCGTCCCCCGTGGCGTTCCTAATTAGTATAAACTTGCTAATCAGGTTTCAGCGGGATTCGAAAGTATTCTAATTTGGGTAACTCCCAACAAAAATGTTGATCGCATCAATTATATTCATTACAATGTCCAGCGACTTGGCAATTACACGGTTGAGTCGTTAGAGGCGGTACGTGACCAGCTAGCGGCAACATCCCTCATGGCCTTCCAAAATCGTATAGCATTAGACATGTTATTGGCTGAGAAGGGTGGTGTGTGTGCTATCTTTGGTGATGCCTGTTGTACTTTCATTCCAAATGGACGTCTCACCAAAGCTTTAGAAGGCCTCCGAACCCTGACTAATAAGATGGCCGATCAGTCAGGTGTGGACACCTCAATCTGGGACCAATGGATGGATTATTTTGGTGCCTGGAAAGGTTTGATAGGCAACATCCTCATATCTGCTGGAGTGCTCATTACTCTGCTTATTCTCTGTAGCTGTTGTATCTTCCCCTTAGCTCGTACTCTAGTCACTCGACTGATCGATAAAGCAGTGGGACCAGGCCCTAGAGGTCAGTATGTCCAGTTGCGCCAAACTGACCCCTCTGGACCCCCCGCTGGGCACGTGTTCATGGATATACTAATGTAGTGCTTCTTTGTTTTTATACTAATATAGTTTTACATTTCATTTGACACTAACCTGTGTGGTGTTGTTGATGTGGTCTCTTTAGGAGACCAAGAGAGGGAATGAAGAATATAACATATTTTACTCATTCTTTTTAGTATAGCTGTTTCATTTTGATATCATATTTTACTCATTCTTTTTAGTATAGCTGTTTCATTTTGATATCACATTTTACTCATTCCTTTTGTTGTGGCGGTCTTGTTTTAGAGTCGCCACTGGTTCCCAACTCAAATACAATATGAACAGAAGGATGGGTCAAAGACTCCTCAACTATAATGTTAACAAAAGGCTCTTCCTGACATTCTTATTTCAAGGTGGGATCCACACTGATAAGAGACCAGATGGAGGACTTCAAAGGGCAGAGGAACAAAGAGCAGGGCGGAGGGTCGGGACTTTATAGGACCAGCGGAGACAGAGGTCTGGATGATGTGGATTCAAGGCTGGAAAATGTGGAGCCCAGAGAAACCCCCCCTCACAGCAGCCCTGGACCAGCCCACATCTCATTATTAATCAGCGAATGAATATGCATTTTTGTTGGACTATAACTGGGCAAACGCGGGTTTGGACAATGTCTTTTCCATCCTCCGCTTTGGGACATCAACACTCAGCGGGCTTATTCTATGGGAGGGAGACCCGGAGCTCTGTATGAATCAATTTGAATGGAATAAATCATCTGTGGATAAACTCGCTCAACCCTGGTTTGTCTCCTCCGATGGTGAACACGCTCCATTGTTAGACTGGAGACTACAGAGTTAAGGAATTGGAGTCAGGTAAAATATTTATAGTCTAACATTGGGCAACTGTGAGAATTGGTTTAACTACTTGTCGTCCGGTCTCCCATGAACTTCAGGGTGACATGTAATGGCCATGTTTGTTGTTCCTGTCCTGGTGCTGCTGGGCAGATATCTTCAGACTGTTCTCTTAGACTTTCAGCTACCTTGGCAGAATCATTACCGACAATGTCGAGAGAGTAGAAGCTGTTAGATGTGGTGGTGTGGAAGATATTTTTGGTCTGTAATTCGCTGGGTCGGAGGCCATTTTGGGTGGCCACTAGGCTTAGCCCAAGCTGGACCATGATATCTCGTCCCGGTAACTCTCCGATTTTCATTTTGCATTCTGACAATAAACCCATTCCTTTTGTTGCTTTCTGACCCTTATTAATCACCTACTTAATAGTTTAAACAACAATTATTTTCTAAATTACCCGAAAGTGATTTCTACTTTGTGATCAACCCAATATCTCTGAACACACAAAGACCAAAAGTCCCTGACTTTGTCTTAGTTAAGTCCCTGACTCTATTAACAGACCAAGACTATAAAGCCCTTGCTAATTATTGTTCTACTTTCATTGGTCCCGGACCAATTGGTTTATTACCAGACTGCAAAGTGGACAGTGAGAGTTCCTACAGTAGGGTCCTGTTCAACGCGATGTTCCTGCAACTCTAGTCGAATGACCAGTGTGTGTGTCTCAAATACAGGAAAAACTGACAGTTGTCGCTAGGACTTTGGACAGATACATTTCAGTCATTTGCAGGGCAAAAAGTAATTGATCAGTGTCGGACAGTTGAGTATTTGTGCTGACATGTCACCCCAATCACAAGACTAAGATTGTTTATTCAGTCAGACAGTTGGGTGTTTATGCTGACATGTCAGCCATAAGGATGACTATGATGCTGTTATACTCACAAAAACGTATACAATATGAACAAGCATTTGCAAAGATACTTTGTCTAATCTCACATGTTCCCCTGCTGCCAAACAAACTGTCAGAGACACATAATTACTGTGTATAAAGTGAAAAATCGTCCAATTCAAGTAAGTTATCAATTTGGCATCATTCTCAAGCTAGAAATTAAGTTATAATGAAAACAATCATACTTGGCCAAAACTTGATTTTCAGGGCATGAAAAGTACATGAAGGCAATAAAAACTGAAAAGTTCCCCTGCTGCCAAACAAACTGTCAGAGACACAGTTATTGTGTATGTAGTGAAAAATCGTCCAATTCAAGTAAGTTTTTCATTTAGCATCATTCTAATTGATAGAAATTAAGTTATAGTGAAAATTCTGATACTTGGCCAAAACGTGATTTTTAGCACATGAAACGCACGTTAAAGCAATAAAAACTGAAATGTTCCCCTGCTGCGAAAGAAACATTCAGAGGCACATAGTTACTGTGTATATAGTGTAAAATCGTCCAATTCAAGTAAGTTTTGCATTTAGCATCATTCTAGGTGATTCTGGAGCTATCTCCCACCATAAACAGTGTCCAAAACAGGCGATACAAAATAGTGGTTGCATTATAACAGGGTCCAGTCGGTTCAGGTGGGTGTTTGTATACGAAACTTGTGTCCAATTATGATGGGGATGTATACTTGACTATTTTGTATAGAAATAATCATCTAGCGATGTTCAGAAGTTCTGTTATGCCCGAATGAATTACTTTCATTTGGTCACTTTATTCACAAGTGGTGGTTTAGAAACAGGCCCAGTCGGTTTTGGTTGGTGCTTTTACCCAGAATTTGTGTTTATTGTGTGAGTGGATGTATTTTCACTATTTTGTATAACAATAATGATCCAGGATGGTTCTGGAGCTATTTCCCACCACAAACAGTGTCCAAAACAGGAATTTTGCGGTTAAATTAGTGGTTGTATTAGAACCAGGACCAGTCGGTTCAGGTTCGTGTTTTTACCCAGAAATTGTGTCCAATGATGATGGGGATGTATTTTTGATTATTCTTTATAAAAATAATATTCTAGGGATGTTCAGAAGTTCTGTTATGCCCGAATCAATGACCTAAATTTGGGCACTTTATTTACAAGTGGTTGTTTAGAACCAGGCCCAGTCGGTTCTGGTTGGTGCTTTACCCACAATTAGTGTCGATTGTGTGGGTGGATGTATTTTCACTATTCTCTGTAAGAATAAAGATCCAGGGATGTTCTGAGACTATTTCCCACCATTAATAGTGTCAAAAACATGCATTTTGCGACAAAAATAGTGGTTGTATTAGAACCAGGCCCAGTCGGTTCTGTTTTGTGTATACACCCGTAACGTGTGTCCAATAGGAATGGGGTTGTATTTTTTACTATTCTGTATAAAAAAATATCATCTAGGGATGTTCAGAAGTTCTTCTATGCCCGAATAAATGACCTCCATTTGGGCACTTTATTTTGCATGGTGGTTGTAGTAGAACCAAGCCGAGTCGGTTCTGGTTGGTGCTTTTACCCAGAGTTAGTGTTGATTGTGTAGGTGGATGTATTTTCACTATTCTGTCTAAAAATAAAGATCCAGGATGGTTCTAGGGGTATTTGCTGCCATAAATAGTCTCCAAAACATGCATTTTGCGAAAAAAATAGTAGTTGCATTATAACTGGGTCGTCTCGGTTCTGGTTGCTGTTTAAATCCGAAACTTGTGTCCAAAGATGAAGGGGATGTATATTTTACTATTCTGTTTAAACATAATCATGCAGGGATGTTTTGGGGCTTTTTTTATAAAAGAATCAAAAACCTCCATTATGGATCGTTATTTTGCATGGTGGTTGAATTAGAACCGGGCCCAGTCGGTTCTGGTTGGTGCTTTTACCAAGAATTAGTGTCAATTGTGTTGAAGGATGCATTTTCACTATTCTGTGTGAAATTAAAGATGCAGGGATGTTCAGGGAATATTTCCCACCATCAATAGTGTCCAAAACAGGCACTTTGCGATTAAAATAGTGGTCCTATTAGAACCAGGCCCAGTCGGTTCTGGTTGGTGTATGTAGCCGGAACTTGTGTCAAATGATAATGGGGATGTATTTTTGACTATTCTCTATAAAAATATTCATCTAGGGATTTTCAGAAGTTCTTTTATGCCCGAATCAATGACCTCCCTTTGGGCACTTTATTTTGCATAGTGGTTGTAATAGAACCAGGCTCAGTCGGTTCTGGTTTGTGTATACACCCGTAACTTGTGTCCGATCGGAATGGGGTTGTATTTTTCACTATTCTGTATTAAAATCATCATCTAGGGATGTTCAGAAGTTATTTTATGCCCGAATAAATGACCTCCATTTGGGCACTTTATTTTGCATGGTGGTTGTATTAGAACCAAGCCCAGTCGGTTCTGGTTGGGTCTTATACCCAGAGTTAGTATTGATTGCGTAGGTGGATGTATTTTCACAATTCTGTCTAAAATTAAAGATCCAGGATGGTTCTAGGGCTATTTCCCAGCATAAATTTTCTCCAAAACATGCATTTTGCGATAAAAAATAGTAGTTGCATTATAACTGGGTCCAGTCGGGTCTGGTTGCTGTTTATATCTGAAACTTGTGTCCAAAGATGATTGGGATGTATATTTTACTATTCTGTTTAACAATAATCATGCAGGGATGTGTTGGGGCTTTTTTTATACAAGAATAAAAAACCTCCAATGGATCTTAATTTTGCATGGTTGTTGAATTAGAACCGGGACCAGTCGGTTCTGGTTGCCGCTTTTACCCAGATTTAGTGTCAATTGTGTGGATGGATGCATTTTCACTATTATGTGTAAAATTAAAGATGTAAGGATGTTTTGGGAATATTTCCCACCGTCAATAGTGTCCAAAACATTTTGCGATAAAAATAGTGGTTGTATTAGAACAAGGCCCAATCGGTTCTGGTTGGTGTATATACCCAGAATTTGTGTTGGTTGAGTAGGTGGATGTAGTTTCACTATTTTCTATAAAAATAATGTTTCCCACCATAAACATTGTCCAAAACAGGCATTTTGCGATTAAAATAGTGGTCGTATTAGAACCGGGCCCAGTCGGTTCTGGTTGCCGCTTTTACCCAGATTTAGTGTCAATTGTGTGGATGGATGCATTTTCACTATTATGTGTAAAATTAAAGATGCAGGGATGTTTTGGGAATATTTCCCACCGTCAATAGTGTCCAAAACATTTTGCGATAAAAATAGTGGTTGTATTAGAACAAGGCCCAATCGGTTCTGGTTGGTGTATTTTCCCAGAATTTGTGTTGATTGAGTAGGTAGATGTAGTTTCACTATTTTCTATAAAAATAATGTTTCCCACCATAAACATTGTCCAAAACAGGCATTTTGCGATTAAAATAGTGGTCGTATTAGAACCGGGCCCAGTCGGTTCTGGTTGGTGCTTCTACCCATAATTAGTGTTGAATGTGTAGATGGATGTATTTTCACTATTCTGTGTAAAAATAATGATCCAGGATGGTTCTGGAGCTATTTTCCCACCATAAACAGTGTCCAAAACAGGCATTCTGGGATTAAAATAGTGGTTGTATTAGAACCAGGCCCAGTCTGTTCTGGTTAGTGAATTTACCCGAAAAATTGTATCCATTGACGATGGGGATGTATTTTTGATTATTATGTATAAAAATAATCATCTAGGGATCTTCAGAAGTTCTGTTATTCCCGAATCAATGACCTCCATTTGGGCACATTATTGACGGAGCTCACGACCATGATCCAGTGTGTGGCTCGGATGTGTCCCTCAAACACAAATACTGGTCAGTCTCATCCAAAATCGTAATGGCTCAGTTCCCTTGAGTGGGAGCGGCAAGGAACGCCCTGCATTTGAAGACCATTGAAGGCAGGTTCCGGGCCTGTGTCGGCGCATCAGTCAGGCTGGGTAGCCGCCATGGCCCAGGTGATTTTCCAGGGCTGCCCTGCTCTTGACGGAGTGGCCACCCAGCGGGGCTGTGTGTGTGCCATGGTGGGAGACTCCTGCTGCCCCTTCATCCCTGCCGGCATGTCCTGCTCGGTCCATGATGCCCTGCAGGCTATTAGGAACATGCAGAGAGCTGTGACCGGAGATTCGGTTTCACAACGAGGATGGCTTGACTGGTTCTTCTCTGGCTCATGGAAACAGCCATTTCAATATTTCGATATTTTCACAGACACAAAAGGAGGGAATTGTGGGATGGACTGGCTAACTGGCTTAATAATTGTTTATTCTTGTCTTACCATGTGGTCATACTGGTTTTACCTTTGTTTGATAAGATCATAGACTGCAAGGTAGACTAGCCAAACTGGTTTTACAATTGAATTAAAAGATCGTGGAATGTAAGAAAGACTAACTAGTTGGCCTTGCAATTGTTTGTTCGCCTCGCGAAATATAAGAAAGGTTGGCTAACAGGGTTTGCAATTGTTTCCTTGAATTGTGGGATGAAAAAAAGGTTCAACTTCAGGAGTAACTGTCACTCTCCAGGTCATCCAGGGTCAAGTGCACACTTGGAAACTTTCATATTCGACCAAAATGTGCTTATCAGCGCAAAAAAAGCACATTTGGTGGTACGCGGAAAGAACGGCAGCAGACAAAAAGGCTATTTAGAAAGATATTACCACTACGCAGAAGATTGTCGGCTACTCTGCCCTCACTGGAAGACATTGCCAGCCCTCGTTACCTCAGCAGAGCCAGGGACATGATCAGGGACCCATGCCACCCTGGTCACAATCGGTTCCAGCTGCTGCTCTCTGGCAGACAGACGCTGTAAGTTTCCCACATCCGTAGGGACTCTAAACTTGGGGTAACACAACACAATCCCTTCTGTGTAATAACTTCGGGTGAGGTAATATGAATAGTCATCAGGTACAAGGTGATCTGACACCTACATGCTGAATGAAGGTAAGTGAAAGACAGTGAGAGGTAAGTGATCCACTCAGGGGGTGGTGATGCAATGTATCCATAAAGGCAGAATTGTAAATTAAGAGTCTGGAGTCATAACTTGTAAAACTGTAAAACTGTCAGAGACACAAATGTCTCTCTATATATAGTGTAATATCATCAAATTTTATAATTTAATAAGTTTTTAATTTGGCATCATTCTAATGGCTAGATATTAAGTTATAATGAAAACTATGATACTTGGCCTAAACATGATTTTCAGCGCATGAAAAGCACATTCAGGCAATAAAAACTGAAATGTTCCCCTGCTTAGAAACAAACTGTCAGAGACACATAGTTACTGTGTATATAGTGTAAAATCGTCCAATTCAAGTAAGTTTTGCATTTAGCATCATTCTAAGTGATAGAAATTAAGTTATAGTGAAAATTATGATACTAGCCCAAAACGTGATTTTCAGCGCATGAAACGCACGTTAAGGCAATAAAAACTGAAAGGTTCCTCTGCTGCGAAACAAACTGTCAGAGACACATAGTTACTGTGTATATAGTGTATTATCGTCCAATTCAACTAAGTTTTTCATTTAGCATCATTCTAAGTGATAGAAATTAAGTTATAGTGAAAATTGTGATACTTGGACAAAACGTGATTTTCAGCACATGAAACGCACGTTAAGGCAATAAAAACTGAAATGTTCCCCTGCTGCGAAACAAACTGTTGGAGACACATGGTTACTGTGTATATAGTGTAAAATCGTCCAATTCAAGGAAGTTTTTCATTTGGAATCATTCTAAGTGACAGAAATTAAGTTATAGTGAAAATTATGACACTTGGCCAAAACGTGATTTTCAGCGCATAAAACGCACGTTAAGGCAATAAAAACTGAAATGTTCCCCTGCTGCGAAACAAACTGTCAGAGGCACATAGTTACTGTGTATATAGTGTAAAATCGTCCAATTCAAGTAAGTTTTGCATTTAGCATCATTCTAAGTGATAAAAATAAAGTTATAGTGAAAATTATGACACTTGGCCAAAACGTGATTTTCAGCGCATGACCGCACGTTAAGGCAAAAAAACTGAAATGTTCCCCTGCTGCGAAACAAACTGCCAGAGGCACATAGTTACTGTGTATATAGTGTAAAATCATCCAATTCAAGTAAGTTTTGCATTTGGCATCATTCTAAGTGCTAGAAATTAAGTTATAGTGAAAACTATGATACTTGGCCAAAACGTGATTTTCAGCGCATGAAACGCACGTTAAGGCAATAAAAACTGAAATGTTCCCCTGCTGCGAAACAAACTGTCAGAGGCACATAGTTACTGTGTTTATAGTGTAAAATCGCCCAATTCAAGTAAGTTTTGTATTTAGCATCATTCTAAGTGATAGAAATTAAGTTATAGTGAAAATTATGATACTTGGCCAAAACGTGATTTTCAGCGCATAAAACGCACGTTAAGGCAATAAAAACTGAAATGTTACCCTGCTGCGAAACAAACTGTCAGAGGCACATAGTTACTGTGTATATAGTGTAAAATCGTCCAATTCAAGTATGTTTTGCATTTGGCATCATTCTAAGTGCTAGAAATTAAGTTATAGTTAAAACTATGATACTTGGCCAAAACGTCATTTTCAGCGCATAAAACGCACGTTAAGGCAATAAAAACTGAAATGTTCCCCTGCTGCGAAACAAACTGTCAGAGGCACATAGTTACTGTGTATATAGTGTAAAATCGCCTAATTCAAGTAAGTTTTTCATTTAGCATCATTCTAAGTGATAGAAATTAAGTTATAGTGAAAATTGTGATACTTGGCCAAAACGTGATTTTCAGCACATGAAACGCACGTTAAGGCAATAAAAACTGAAATGTTCCCCTGCTGCGAAACAAATGTCAGAGGCACATAGTTATTGTATATATAGTGTAAAATCGTCCAATTCAAGTAAGTTTTTCATTTAGCATCATTCTAAGTGATAGAAATTAAGTTATAGTGAAAACTATCATACTCGGCCAAAACATGATTTTCAGCAAATGAAACGCACGTTAAGGCAATAAAAACTGAAATGTTCCCCTGCTGTGAAACAAACTGTCAGAGGCACATAGTTACTGTGTATATAGTGTAAAATCGTCCAATTCAAGTAAGTTTTGCATTTAGCATCATTCTAAGTGATAGAAATTAGGTTATAGTGAAAACTATGATACTTGGCCAAAACGTGATTTTCAGCGCATGAAACGCACGTTAAGGCAATAAAAACTGAAATGTTCCCCTGCTGCGAAACAAACTGTCAGAGACACATAGTTACTGTGTATATGGTGTATTATCGTCCAATTCAAGTAAGTTTTGCATTTAGCATCATTCTAAGTGATAGAAATTAAGTTATAGTGAAAATTGTGATACTTGCCCAAAACGTTATTTTCAGCACATGAAACGCACGTTAAGGCAATAAAAACTGAAATGTTCCCCTGCTTCGAAACAAACTGTCAGAGACACATAGTTACTATGTATATAGTGTATTATCGTCCAATTCAAGTTTGTTTTTCATTAGGCATCATTCTAAGTGATAGAAATTAAGTTATAGTGAAAACTATGATACTTGGCCAAAATGTGATATTCAGCGCATGAAACGCACGTTAAGGCAATAAAACTGAAATGTTCCCCTGCTTAGAAACAAACTGTCAGAGACACATAGTTACTGTGTATATAGTGTATTATCGTCCAATTCAACTAAGTTTTTCATTTAGCATCATTCTAAGTGATAGAAATTAAGTTATAGTGAAAATTGTGATACTTGGACAAAACGTGATTTTCAGCACATGAAACGCACGTTAAGGCAATAAAAACTGAAATGTTCCCCTGCTGCGAAACAAACTGTCGGAGACACATAGTTACTGTGTATATAGTGTAAAATCGTCCAATTCAAGTAAGTTTTGCATTTAGCATCATTCTAAGTGATGGAAATTAAGTTATAGTGAAAATTATGATACTTGGCCAAAACGTGATTTTCAGCGCATGAAACGCACGTTAAGGCAATAAAAACTGAAATGTTCCCCTGCTGCGAAACAAACTGCCAGAGGCACATAGTTACTGTGTATATAGTGTAAAATCGTCCAATTCAAGTAAGTTTTGCATTTAGCATCATTCTAAGTGATAGAAATTAAGTTATAGTGAAAATTATGACACTTGGCCAAAACGTGATTTTCAGCGCATGAAACGCACGTTAAGGCAATAAAAACTGAAATGTTCCCCTGCTGCGAAACAAACTGTCGGAGACACATAGTTACTGTGTATATAGTGTAAAATCGTCCAATTCAAGCAAGTTTTTCATTTGGAATCATTCTTAGTGCTAGAAATTAAGTTATAGTGAAAACTATGATACATGGCCAAAACGTGATTTTCAGCGCATGAAACGCACGTTAAGGCAATAAAAACTGAAATGTTCCCCTGCTGCGAAACAAACTGTCAGAGGCACATAGTTACTGTGTATATAGTGTAAAATCGTCCAATTCAAGTATGTTTTGCATTTAGCATCATTCTAAGTGATAAAAATTAAGTTATAGTGAAAATTATGATACTTGGCCAAAACGTCATTTTCAGCGCATGAAACGCACGTTAAGGCAATAAAAACTGAAATGATCCCCTGCTGCGAAACAAACTGTCAGAGGCACATAGTTACTGTGTATATCGTGTAAAATCGCCTAATTCAAGTAAGTTTTGCATTTAGCATCATTCTAAGTGATAGAAATTAAGTTATAGTGAAAATTATTATACTTGGCCAAAACGTGATTTTCAGCGCATGAAACGCACGTTAAGGCAATAAAAACTGAAATGATCCCCTGCTGCGAAACAAACTGTCAGAGGCACATAGTTATTGTGTATATAGTGTAAAATCGTCCAATTCAAGTAAGTTTTGCATTTAGCATCATTCTAAGTGATAGAAATTAGGTTATAGTGAAAACTATGATACTTGGCCAAAACGTGGTTTTCAGCGCATGAAACGCACGTTAAGGCAATAAAAACTGAAATGTTCCCCTGCTGCGAAACAAACTGTCAGAGACACATAGTTACTGTGTATATGGTGTATTATCGTCCAATTCAAGTAAGTTTTTCATTTAGCATCATTCTAAGTGATAGAAATTAAGTTATAGTGAAAATTGTGATACTTGGCCAAAACGTGATTTTCAGCACATGAAACGCACGTTAAGGCAATAAAAACTGAAATGTTCCCCTGCTGCGAAACAAATGTCAGAGGCACATAGTTATTGTATATATAGTGTAAAATCGTCCAATTCAAGTAAGTTTTTCATTTAGCATCATTCTAAGTGATAGAAATTAAGTTATAGTGAAAACTATCATACTCGGCCAAAACATGATTTTCAGCGCATGAAACGCACGTTAAGGCAATAAAAACTGAAATGTTCCCCTGCTGCGAAACAAACTGTCAGAGGCACATAGTTACTGTGTATATAGTGTAAAATCGTCCAATTCAAGTAAATTTTGCATTTAGCATCATTCTAAGTGATAGAAATTAAGTTATAGTGAAAATTAAGATACTTGGCCAAAACGTGATTTTCAGCGCATGAAACGCACGTTAAGGCAATAAAAACTGAAATGTTCCCCTGCTGCGAAACAAACTGTCAGAGACATATAGTTACTGTGTATATAGTGTATTATCGTCCAATTCAAGTAAGTTTTTCATTTAGCATCATTCTAAGTGATAGAAATTAAGTTATAGTGAAAACTTTCATACTCGGCCAAAACATGATTTTCAGCGCATGAAACGCACGTTAAGGCAATAAAAACTGAAATGTTCCCCTGCTGCGAAACAAACTGTCAGAGGCACATAGTTACTGTGTATATATTGTAAAATCGTCCAATTCAAGTAAATTTTGCATTTAGCATCATTCTTAGTGATAGAAATTAAGTTATAGTGAAAATTATGATACTTGGCCAAAACGTGATTTTCAGCTCATGAAACGCACGTTAAGGCAAAAAAAACTGAAATGTTCCCCTGCTGCGAAACAAACTGCCAGAGGCACATAGTTACTGTGTCTATAGTGTAAAATCATCCAATTCAAGTAAATATTGCATTTAGCATCATTCTAAGTGCTAGAAATTAAGTTATAGTGAAAACTATGATACTTGGCCAAAACGTGATTTTCAGCGCATGAAACGCACGTTAAGGCAATAAAAACTGAAATGTTCCCCTGCTGCGAAACAAACTGTCAGAGGCACATAGTTACTGTGTATATAGTGTTTAATTGTCCAATTCAAGTAAGTTTTTCATTTTGCATCATTCTAAGTGCTAGAAATTAGGTTATAGTGAAAACTATGATACTTGGCCAAAACGTGATTTTCAGCGCATGAAATGCACATTAAGGCAATAAAAACTGAAATGTTCCCCTGCTGCGAAACAAACTGTCAGTGACACATAGTTACTGTGTATATAGTGTATAATCGTCCAAATTAAGTAGGTTTTTCATTTGATATCATTCTAAGTGATGGAAGTTAGGGTTAGGGTTAGGGTTAGGGTTAGGGTTAGAGTTAGGGTTAGGGTTAGGGTTAGGGTTAGGGTTAGGGTTAGGGTTAGGGTTAGGGTTAGGGTTAGGTTAAGTTAAGTTATAGTGAAAACTATGATACTTGGCCAAAACGTGATTTTCAGCGCATGAAACGCACATTAGGGCAAAAAAACTGAAATGTTTGTTAGGTCTGAAAATACAACTTCAGGAGCAGGCTAAGAAAGAGTGAGATAAATTTAAATAGAAAATATGTATTACCAGACTGCAAAGTGGACAGTGAGAGTTCCTACAGTGGGGTCCTGTTCACTGCGATGTTACTTCAACTCTAGTCGAATGACCAGTGAGTGTGTCTTAAATACAGGCAAAACTGACAGTTGTCCCTAAGACTTTGGACAGATACGTTTCAGTCATTTGCAGGGAAACAAGTAATTGATTAGTGTCGGGCCTGGAATCTGTAGTCAATGGTTTCCAGACGTAGGGTGTTCTTCGCTGTTCCTACCCTGGGGAACACCGCCATCATGATTTTGGAGGGGACTGACCATTGTTTGTATTAGAAGGGGGACATCCGAGCCCCAAACTAAATCATGGGGGAAGAAATCAAAGCTCCGTCGTTGACGCCTGGTGGGTAGATGTGGGTTGGCGTCGACAGTTGGAATCGAGTCTGCTGTTAGAACGTACGTGTGTTCGGATGCAGATGTAGGGACACAGAGCCCAGTTGTATTGGTGGGGATGATCATATACACTTGCCATTCGCAGATCCACCATATTTGGTCCAGTACTGTCCATGATTGGGAAGGAATGTGTCTGATCTCGGCACACCTGGTGACGTGAACTTGGTCTAAAGGGGTCTTCGGATCCGGTCCGCTGAAGTTGAAACAGGATGGATAACAGTCTGTTCGGTGTTTGCACTGGACATACGTTGCGGAATTGACTGTAGCTGCTAATGGTACTGCGACCATGGTATGTAGGCGGTCGAGCTTTGCTGGAAGGATTCTCTCAAATTACCCAGAATACAGTTGTAGGTGAGGGTGGCGAGTTCTTCGTTCTGTCGGTTGGCCCATAGCTGTGGTTGGGCTACGGCAGTAGGCAAGAGGGAACAGACATAACAACTCATTGGTTGTGGCGCGGGCTGTGAGTGCGGTGTATATGTACCAACTGTTCCTCATCATCAGGTTGTAGTCGTTTTCTTGCTGTGTTTGGACATGGGCGAGAATAAGGTGTATCTACTCAGGTTTAGGTGTTCCTGCCGGACGGATTTTGAGTAGGCGTGTGGCGGATGGTTGTACGAAGGGGTTCACACCAATCACTTTTGGGACCATGGCTGGACTAGTAGTGCGGATGGTGACAGTAAAGAGGGGGCCTTTTCCTGGTCGGTCCGGTCGGAGGCATAGGTTGATGCAGCCTTTTTGTTGGATATTGGTCGTAAGGTCTAGCATATGTTTACCATCTTTGATGGTGGTGGCTAACTTGGTGAAGTTAGCGGTCATGGTGGTAGCTTCTTTGGAAAGGGGCCATGTGATGGTTTTGTAGCCTGTATGGAGGAGGACCTGGTCCAAGGTGTCCGGACAGACCACTCAGACTCTGGGAGCTTGTAGGTACCAATAAAAATAACTGGAGTCAGTCCCGTATAATCCCAAGTGAGTAAGCTGTAGGCTGAGCAAAGGGACTTGAACGACGATTGGTGTCTTGGTTAATGGGATGCAGATCTGGGGTCCCTGATCGTTTCCTGAACCAGCGAGTGGGGCATTCTCCTCCAGTGGGAATGTACCAAGGTTCTGGTACGTTCCCCCCATGTGGTTGAACACAGAGCGATGATGATGATGGCCAAAATCACACGGTGAGGTCCGTCCCAACGTGGAGAAGACCAGCACTTTCTTTTTATCACCTTGACGAGTACCAGGTCTCCTGGGGACAGGACCTCCTCTGTGGGAGACAGAGAAGATGTCGGCAGATTATTTTGCATTCATCACAGTTCTTTCTTGGAACATTTTGCATAACCACTTAGTGAGGGAATCTGTTTCTCTTTTCTCTTCTACCACCAGATCTTTTTCCCACATTGTTAAGTGGAAGGGTCTGTCGTTCACTGCATCAAATGGTGTGCATCCCTGTGCTGTTGGAATGATTCTCATGTACGTTTCTACCAGGCTCAGGCATTCTTGCCATGGTTTTCCTGTATCTTCCATGGTTTTTCTGAGTCTGAGTTTTACTGTTCTAATGGTTTGTTCGACGAGTCCAGCACTTTGGTTCAGTTTGATGAAATCCATGTTCAGAAGCTCGAAGGGATATGTTCCTGTTTGCCTTGTTCCATGCTTGGGTTGTTCATTGCCTTGAGAGTTGTGTCTACAGCAGTTTAGACAGTTTCTGCAAAATAATTGAAGTAAGTTTGGAGACCTCTGGGAACATGCATTGTTTGTTGTACTGTACTGATCATCCCTCCTGTTGAGACATGGCTCCTCCCATGGCTCAATTTGGCAATTACTTCAAACAATGATCGTGTCACGCATGGCTTGTTTTCTACTGCATAGAGTCCGTTATTGTGTTGAGTGGCTCCTTCTGTTTCCCATTGCAGTTTCTCTTTTTCTGGGGAATGATTTTGCATTTCTCTTAGGAATTCAGCAGGGATTGGGCTGTGTCTTTCCACCGTCACGTCTTGTTCTAGGAATAGTCTACATGCCTCTGTCAGTGCCACTATTTCTGCGGCTTGTGCAGACCAGTCGCCGGGGAGTCGTCCTGTCTTGAGGTTGTCTTTTTGAGTCACCACGGCATATACGTTGTGTTTTTCTCCATCCAGGGTTTTTGATGATGATCCATCCCCATAGGCAATGTGTCCGGGGGGCAATGGGTTGTCCATTAGGTCAGTTGCATATACGTGGTTAATTATGATTCGTTGAGTGGGCAACTGTGAGAATTGGTTTAACCACTTGTCGTCCGGTCTCCCATGAACTTCAGGGTGACATGTAATGGCCATGTTTGTTGTTCCTGTCCTGGTGCTTGGCAGATATCTTCAGACTGTTCTCTTAGACTTTCAGCTACCTTGGCAGAATCATTCCCGACAATGTCGAGAGAGTAGAAGCTGTTAGATGTGGTGGTGTGGAAGATATTTTTGGTCTGTAATTCCCTGGGTCGGAGGCCATTTTGGGTGGCCACTAGGCTTAGCCCAAGCTGGACCATGATATCTCGTCCCGGTAACTCTCCGATTTTCATTTTGCAGTCTGACAATAAACCCATCCCTTTTGTTGCTTTCTGACCCATATTAATCACTTACTTAATAGTTTAAACAACAATTATTTTCTAAATTACCCGAAATTGATCTCCACTTTGTGATTAACCCAATATCTCTGAACACACAAAGACCAAAAGTCCCTGACTTTGTCTTAGTTAAGTCCCTGACTCTATTAACAGACCAAGACTATAATGACTTTGCTAATTCTTGTTCTCATTTCATTGGTCCCGGACCAATTGGTTTATTACCAGACTGCAAAGTGGACAGTGAGAGTTCCTACAGTAGGGTCCTGTTCAACGCGATGTTCCTGAAACTCTAGTCGAATGACCAGTGTGTGTGTCTTAAATACAGGAAAAACTGACAGTTGTCACTAGGACTTTGGACAGATACATTTCAGTCATTTGCAGGGCAAAAAGTAAAAGTAAAAGTGTCAGACAGTTGAATATTTGTGCTGACATGTCACCCCAATCACAAGACTAAGATTGTTTATTCAGTCAGACAGTTGGGTGTTTATGCTGCTATGTCAGCCGTAAGGATGACTACAATGCTGTTATACTCACAAAAACTTATACAATATGAACAAGCATTTGCAAAGATACTTTGTCTAATCTTACATATTCCCCTGCTGCAAAAAACTGTCAGAGACACATAGTTACTGTGTATATAGTGTAAAATCGTCCAATTCAAGTAAGTTATCCATTTGGCATCATTCTCATTGATAAAAATTAAGTTACAATGAAAACAATCATACTTGGCCAAAACGTGATTTTCAGGGTATGAAAAGTACATTAAGGCAATAAAAACTGAAAAGTTCCCCTGCTGCCAAACAAACTGTCAGAGACACAGTTACTGTGTATATAGTGTAAAATCGTCCAATTCAAGTAAGTTTTTTATTTGGCATCGTTCAAAGTGATAGAAATTAAGTTACAATGAAAACTATCATACTTGGCCAAAACGTGATTATCAGGCCATGAAAAGCACATTAAGGCAATAAAAACTGAAATGTTCCCCTGCTGCCAACGCACTGTCAGAGACACATAGTTCCTGTGTATATAGTGTAAAATCGTCCTATCCATGTAAGTCTTTCATTGGCATCATTCTAGGCGATTCTGGAGCTATTTCCCACCATAAAAAGTGTCCAAAACAGGCATTTTGCGATTAAAATAGTGGTTGTATTAGAACCAGGCCCAGGCGATTCTGGTTGGTGTTGTTACCCTGAAATTGTGTCCAATGATGATAAGGATGTATTTTTGATTATTCTGTATAAAAATAATCATCTAGGGATGTTCAGAAGTTTTGTTACGCCCGAATCAATGACCTCAATTTGGGCACTTTATTTACAAGTGGTGGTTTTTAAGAACCAGGCCCAGTCGGTTCTGGTTGGTGCTTTTACCCAGATATAGTATCCATTGTGTGGGTAGATGTATTTTCACTATTCTGTCTAAAAATAAAGATCCAGGACTGTTCCGGGGCTATTTCCCTCCATAAATAGTGTCCAAAACATGCATTTTGCGATACAAAATAGTGGCTGCATTATAACAGGGTCCAGTCGGTTCTGGTGGGTGTTTGTATACGAAACTTGTGTCCAATTATGATGGGGATGTATACTTGACTATTCTGTATAGAAGTAATCATCTAGCGATGTTCAGAAGTTCTGTTATGCCCGAATGAATTACTTTCATTTGGTCACTTTATTTACAAGTGGTGGTTTAGAAACAGGCCCAGTCGGTTTTGGTTGGGGCTTTTACCCAGAATTTGTGTTTATTGTGTGAGTGGATGTATTTTCACTATTTTGTATAACAATAATGATCCAGGATGATTCTGGAGCTATTTCCCACCACAAACAGTGTCCAAAACAGGCATTTTGCGGTTAAAGTAGTGGTTGTATTAGAACCACGCCCAGTCGGTTCTGGTTCGTGTTTTTACCCAGAAATTGTGTCCAATGATTATGGGGATGTATTTTTTATTATTCTTTATAAAAATAATATTCTAGGGATGTTCAGAAGTTCTGTTATGCCCTAATCAATGACCTCAATTTGGGCACTTTATTTACAAGTGGTTGTTTAGAACCAGGCCCAGTCGGTTCTGGTTGGTGCTTTACCCACAATTAGTGTCGATTGTGTGGGTTTGATGTATTTTCACTATTCTCTGTAAGAATAAAGATCCAGGGATGTTCTGAGACTATTTCCCACCAGAAATAGTGTCAAAAACATGCATTTTGCGACAAAAATAGTGGTTGTATTAGAACCAGGCCCAGTCGGTTCTGGTTTGTGTATACCCCCTTAACGTGTGTCCAATAGGAATGGGGTTGTATTTTTGACTATTCTGTATAAAAATTATCATCTAGGGATGTTCAGAAGTTCTTCTATGCCCGAATAAATGACCTCCATTTGGGCACTTTATTTTGCATGTTGGTTGTAGTAGAACCAAGCCCAGTCGGTTCTGGTTGGTGCTTTTACCCAGAGTTAGTGTTGATTGTGTAGGTGGATGTATTTTCACTATTCTGTCTAAAAATAAAGATCCAGGATGGTTCTAGGGGTATTTACTACCATAAATAGTCTCCAAAACATGCATTTTGTGATAAAAAATAGTAGTGAAGGCAGGTTCCGGGCCTGTGTCGGCGCATCAGTCAGGCTGGGATAGCCGCTATGGCCCAGGTGATTTTCCAGGGCTGCCCTGCTCTTGACGGAGTGGCCACCCAGCGGGGCTGTGTGTGTTTCATGGTGGGAGACTCGTGCTGTCCCTTCATCCCTGCCGGCATGTCCTGCTCGGTCCATGATGCCCTGCAGGCTATTAGGAACATGCAGAGAGCTGTGACCGGAGATCCGGTTCCACAACGAGGATGGCTTGACTGGTTCTTCTCTGGCTCATGGAAACAGCCACTTCAATATTTCAATATTTTCACAGACACAAAAGGAGGGAATTGTGGGATGGACTGGCTAACTGGCTTAATAATTGTTTATTCTTGTCGCACCATGTGGTCATACTGGTTTAACTTTGTTTTTTAAGATCGTAGAATGCAAGGTAGACTAGCCAAACTGGTTTTACAATTGAATTAAAAGATCGTTGAATGTAAGAAAGACTAACTAGTTGGCCTTGCAATTGTTTGTTCGCCTCGAGAAATATAAGAAAGGCTGGCTAACAGGGTTTGCAATTTTTTCCTTGTATTGTGCGATGAAAAGAGGTTCAACTTCAGGAGTAACTGTCACTCTCCAGGTCATCTAGGGTCAAGTGCACACTTGAAAACTTTCATATTCGACCAAAACGTGCTTATCAGCACATAAAAAGCACATTTGGTGGTACGCGGGAAGAACGGCAGCAGACAAAAAGGCTATTTAGAAAGGTATCACCACTACGCAGAAGAACGTCGGCTACTCTGCCCTCACTGGAAGACATTGCCAGCCCTCGTTACCTCAGCAGAGCCAGGGACATGATCAGGGACCCATGCCACCCTGGTCACAATCGGTTCCAGCTGCTGCTCTCTGGCAGACAGACGCTGTAAGTTTCCCACATTCGTTGGGACTCTAAACTTGGGGTAACACAACACAATCCCTTCTGTGTAATAACTTCGGGTGAGGTAATATGAATAGACATTAGGTACAAGGTGATCGGACACCTACATGCTGAATGAAGGTAAGTGAAAGACAGTGAGAGGTAAGAGATCCACTCAAGGGGTGGTGATGCAATGTATCCATAAAGGCAGAATTGTAAATTAAGAGTCTGGAGTCATAACTTGTAAAACGGTGTAAAAATGTCAGAGACACAAATGACATAGTGTAATATCATCAAATTTTATAATTTAATAAGTTTTTCATTTGGCATCATTCTAATGGCAAGATATTAAGTTATAATGAAAACTATGATACTTGGCCAAAACGTGATTTTCAGCTCATGAAACGCACGTTAAGCCAATAAAAACTGAAATGTTCCCCTGCTGCGAAACAAACTGTCAGAGACACATAGTTACTGTGTATATAGTGTATAACTGTCCAATTCAAGTAAGTTTTTCATTTGGCATCATTCTAAGTGATATAAATTAAGTTATAGTGAAAATTATGATACTTGGCCAAAACGTGATTTTCAGCGCATGAAACGCACGTTAAGGCAATAAAAACTGAAATATTCCCCTGCTGCGAAACAAACTGTCAGAGACATATAGTTACTGTGTATATAGTGTATTATCGTCCAATTCAAGTAAGTTTTTCATTTAGCATCATTCTAAGTGATAGAAATTAAGTTATAGTGAAAACTATCATACTCGGCCAAAACATGATTTTCAGCGCATGAAACGCACGTTAGCAATAAAAACTGAAATGTCCCCCTGCTGCGAAACAAACTGTCAGAGACACATAGTTACTGTGTATATAGTGTAAAATAGTCCAATTCAAGTAAGTTTTGCATTTAGCATCATTCTAAGTGATAGAAATTAAGTTATAGTGAAAACTATGATACTTGGCCAAAACGTGATTTTCAGCGCATGAAACGCACGTTAAGGCAATAAAAACTGAAATGTTCCCCTGCTGCGAAACAAACTGTCAGAGACACATAGTTACTGTGTATATAGTGTATTATTGTCCAATTCAAGTAAGTTTTTCATTTGGCATCATTCTAAGTGATAGAAATTAAGTTATAGTGAAAATTATGATACTTGGCCAAAACGTGATTTTCAGCGCATGAAACGCACGTTAAGGCAATAAAAACTGAAATGTTCCCCTGCTGCGAAACAAACTGTCAGAGGCACATAGTTACTGTGTCAGAGCCCAGTTGTATTGGTGGGGATGATCATATACACTTGCCATTCGCAGAGCCACCATATTTGGTCCAGTACTGTCCATGATTGGGAAGAAATGTGTCTGATCTCGGCGCACCTGGTGACGTGAACTTGGTCCAAAGGGGTCTTCGGATCCGGTCCGCTGAAGTTGAAACAGGATGGATAACAGTCTGTTCGGTTGTTGCACTGAACATACGTTGCGGTATTGACTGTAGCTGCTAATGGTACTGCGACCATGGTATGTAGGCGGTCGAGCTTTGCTGGAAGGATTCTCTCAGATTACCCAGGATACAGATGTAGGTGAGGTTGGCGAGTTCTTCGTTCTGTCGGTTGGACCATAGCTGTGGTTGGGCTACGGCAGTAGGCAAGAGGGAACAGACATAACAACTCATTGGTTGTGGCGCGGGCTGTGAGTGCGGTGTATCTGTACCAACTGTTCCTCATCATCGGGTTGTAGTCGTTTTCTTCCTGTGTTTGGACATGGGCGAGAATAAGGTGTATCTACTCAGGCTTAGGTGTTCCTGCCGGACGGATTTTGAGTAGGCGTGTGGCGGATGGTTGTACGAAGGGGTTCACACCAATCACTTTGGGGACCATGGCTGGACTAGTAGTGCGGATGGTGATAGTAAAGAGGGGGCCTTTTCCTGGTCGGTCCGGTCGGAGGCATAGGTTGATGCAGCCTTTTTGTTGGATATTGGTCGTAAGGTCTAGCATATGTTTACCATCTTTGATGGTGGTGGCTAACTTGGTGAAGTTAGCGGTCATGGTGGTAGCTTCTTTGGAAAGGGGCCATGTGATGGTTTTGTAGCCTGTATGGAGGAGGACCTGGTCCAAGGTGTCTGGCCAGACCATTCAGACTCTGGGAGCTTGTAGGTACCAATAAAAATAACTGGAGTCAGTCCTGTGTAATCCCAAGTGAGTAAGCTGTAGGCTGAGCAAAGGTACTTGAACAACGATTGGTGTCTTGGTTAATGGGATGCAGATCTGGGGGCCCCTGATCGTTTCCTGAACCAGCTAGTGGGGCATTCTCTTCCAGTGGGAGTGTACCAAGGTTCTGGTACGTTCCCCCCATGTGGTTGAACACAGAGCGGTGATGATGATGGCCAAAATCACACGGTGAGGTCCGTCCCAACGTGGAGAAGACCAGCACTTTCTTTTTATCACCTTGACGAGTACCAAGTCTCCTGGGGACAGGACCTCCTCTGTGGGAGACAGAGAAGATGTCGGCAGATTATTTTGCATTCATCACAGTTCTTTCTTGGAACATTTTGCATAACCACTTATTGAGGGATTCTGTTTCTCCTTTCTCTTTTACCACCAGATCTTTTTCCCACATTGTTAGTGGAAGATTCTGTCTTTCACTGCCTCAAATGGTGTGCATCCCTGTGCTGTTGGAATGATTCTCATGTACGTTTCTACCAGGCTCAGGCATTCTTGCCATGGTTTTCCTGTATCTTCCATGGTTTTTCTGAGTCTGAGTTTTACTGTTCTAATGGTTTGTTCGACGAGTCCAGCACTTTGGTTCAGTTTGATGAAATCCATGTTCAGAAGCTCGAAGGGATATGTTCCTGTTTGCCTTGTTCCATGCTTGGGTTGTTCATTGCCTTGAGAGTTGTGTCTACAGCAGTTTAGACAGTTTCTGCAAAATAATTGAGGTAAGTTTGGAGACCTCTGGGAACATGCATTGTTTGTTGTACTGTACTGATCATCCCTCCTGTTGAGACATGGCTCCTCCCATGGCTCAATTTGGCAATTACTTCAAACAATGATCGTGTCACGCATGGCTTGTTTTCTACTGCATAGAGTCCATTCTTGTGTTGAGTGGCTCCTTCTGTTTCCCATTGCAGTTTCTCTTTTTCTGGGGAATGATTTTGCATTTCTCTTAGGAATTCAGCAGGGATTGGGCTGTGTCTTTCCACCGTCACGTCTTGTTCTAGGAATAGTCTACATGCCTCTGTCAGTGCCACTATTTCTGCGGCTTGTGCAGACCAGTCGCCGGGGAGTCGTCCTGTCTTGAGGTTGTCTTTTTGAGTCACCACGGCATTTACGTTGTGTTTTTCTCCATCCAGGGTTTTTGATGATGATCCATCCCCATAGGCAATGTGTCCGGGGGGCAATGGGTTGTCCATTAGGTCAGTTGCATATACGTGGTTAATTATGATTCGTTGAGTGGGCAACTGTGAGAATTGGTTTAACCACTTGTCGTCCGGTCTCCCATGAACTTCAGGGTGACACGTAATGGCCATGTTTGTTGTTCCTGTCCTGGGGCTGCTGGGCAGATATCTTCAGACTGTTCTCTTGGACTTTCAGCTACCTTGGCAGAATCATTCCCGACAATGTCGAGAGAGTAGAAGCTGTTAGATGTGGTGGTGTGGAAGATATTTTTGGTCTGTAATTCCCTGGGTCTGAGGCCATTTTGGGTGGCCACTAGGCTTAGCCCAAGCTGGACCATGATATCTCGTCCCGGTAACTCTCCGATTTTCATTTTGCAGTCTGACAATAAACCCATCCCTTTTGTTGCTTTCTGACCCATATTAATCACTTACTTAATAGTTTAAACAACAATTATTTTCTAAATTACCCGAAATTGATCTCCACTTTGTGATTAACCCAATTTCTCTGAACACACAAAGACCAAAAGTCCCTGACTTTGTCTTAGTTAAGTCCCTGACTCTATTAACAGACCAAGACTATAATGCCTTTGCTAATTCTTGTTCTACTTTCATTGGTCCCGGACCAATTGGTTTATTACCAGACTGCAAAGTGGACAGTGAGAGTTCCTACAGTAGGGTCCTGTTCAACGCGATGTTCCTGAAACTCTAGTCGAATGACCAGTGTGTGTGTCTTAAATACAGGAAAAACTGACAGTTGTCACTAGGACTTTGGACAGATACATTTCAGTCATTTGCAGGGCAAAAAGTAATTGATCAGTGTCAGACAGTTGAATATTTGTGCTGACATGTCACCCCAATCACAAGACTAAGATTGTTTATTCAGTCAGACAGTTGGGTGTTTATGCTGCTATGTCAGCCGTAAGGATGACTACAATGCTGTTATACTCACAAAAACTTATACAATATGAACAAGCATTTGCAAAGATACTTTGTCTAATCTTACATATTCCCCTGCTGCCAAAAAAACTGTCAGAGACACATAGTTACTGTGTATATAGTGTAAAATCGTCCAATTCAAGTAAGTTATCCATTTGGCATTATTCTCATTGCTAAAAATTAAGTTACAATGAAAACAATCATACTTGGCCAAAACGTGATTTTCAGGGTATGAAAAGTACATTAAGGCAATAAAAACTGAAAAGTTCCCCTGCTGCCAAACAAACTGTCAGAGACACATAGTTCCTGTGTATATAGTGTAAAATCGTCCTATCCATGTAAGTCTTTCATTGGCATCATTCTAGGTGATTCTGGAGCTATTTCCCACCATAAAAAGTGTCCAAAACAGGCATTTTGTGATTAAAATAGTGGTTGTATTAGAACCAGGCCCAGGCGATTCTGGTTGGTGTTTTTACCCTGAAATTGTGTCCAATGATGATAAGGATGTATTTTTGATTATTCTGTATAAAAATAATCATCTAGGGATGTTCAGAAGTTTTGTTACGCCCGAATCAATGACCTCAATTTGGGCACTTTATTTACAAGTGGTGGTTTTTAAGAACCAGGCCCAGTCGGTTCTGGTTGGTGCTTTTACCAAGATATAGTATCCATTGTGTGGGTAGATGTATTTTCACTATTCTGTCTAAAAATAAAGATCCAGGACAGTTCCGGGGCTATTTCCCTCCATAAATAGTGTCCAAAACATGCATTTTGCGATACAAAATAGTGGCTGCATTATAACAGGGTCCAGTCGGTTCTGGTGGGTGTTTGTATACGAAACTTGTGTCCAATTATGATGGGGATGTATACTTGACTATTCTGTATAGAAGTAATCATCTAGCGATGTTCAGAAGTTCTGTTATGCCCGAATGAATTACTTTCATTTGGTCACTTTATTTACAAGTGGTGGTTTAGAAACAGGCCCAGTCGGTTTTGGTTGGTGCTTTTACCCAGAATTTGTGTTTATTGTGTGAGTGGATGTATTTTCACTATTTTGTATAACAATAATGATCCAGGATGATTCTGGAGCTATTTCCCACCACAAACAGTGTCCAAAACAGGCATTTTGCGGTTAAAGTAGTGGTTGTATTAGAACCACGCCCAGTCGGTTCTGGTTCGTGTTTTTACCCAGAAATTGTGTCCAATGATTATGGGGATGTATTTTTTATTATTCTTTATAAAAATAATATTCTAGGGATGTTCAGAAGTTCTGTTATGCCCTAATCAATGACCTCAATTTGGGCACTTTATTTACAAGTGGTTGTTTAGAACCAGGCCCAGTCGGTTCTGGTTGGTGCTTTACCCACAATTAGTGTCGATTGTGTGGGTTTGATGTATTTTCACTATTCTCTGTAAGAATAAAGATCCAGGGATGTTCTGAGACTATTTCCCACCAGAAATAGTGTCAAAAACATGCATTTTGCGACAAAAATAGTGGTTGTATTAGAACCAGGCCCAGTCGGTTCTGGTTTGTGTATACCCCCTTAATGTGTGTCCAATAGGAATGGGATTGTATTTTTGACTATTCTGTATAAAAATTATCATCTAGGGATGTTCAGAAGTTCTTCTATGCCCGAATAAATGACCTCCATTTGGGCACTTTATTTTGCATGTTGGTTGTAGTAGAACCAAGCCCAGTCGGTTCTGGTTGGTGCTTTTACCCAGAGTTAGTGTTGATTGTGTAGGTGGATGTATTTTCACTATTCTGTCTAAAAATAAAGATCCAGGATGGTTCTAGGGGTATTTACTACCATAAATAGTCTCCAAAACATGCATTTTGTGATAAAAAATAGTAGTTGAAAAAATGAAAAAAATGAAAATCAGACATAGGCATTGTCGTCATCATTGACTTGACAAAAAGCCTAGTAGTCATCATACCCTCAGCAGCGTATGACGAAATTGTATAGTGCTTCTCCACAAGTTCGTCTTCCCAGGCCAGACACATTTATGACATTTATTTATGACATATTCATACTTGTTAGCTCTCCGCCTTGAGCGCCATTTTGCGGCGACTGCAAGATGCCTCACCGATGCCAACAAGAATAAGGTGGATCACTTACCTCTCAGTCTTTATACTTACCCTCCCTCAGTCAGCCTTTGGAAGGCAGATCTGCGCCAAACGACCTTCCTGTTACTTCATTTCGACTTGACTTAATTTCATAGTAGGGATATGTGTAGTCGTCACGTCACGTGTTGCTGCAGGTTCAGAGACCTGATGGCTGTTGGGAAAAAGCTGTCCTTGAGCCTGTTTGTCCGTGCTTTGTAGGACCTGTAGCGTCTGCCAGATGGAAGCAACTGGAACAGGCCGTGTCCAGGGTGGTATGGGTCTCCAACAATGGACCCGGCTCTTCTAAGGTATCGGGGGTTGGCAATGTCTTCTAGTGATGGCAGAGAGCAGCCGACGATCTTCTGGGCAGTGTTTATCACCCTCTGTATGGCTTTTTTGTCTGCTGCCGTGCTTCCGGTATACCACACTGTAATGCCGTAAGTCAGGATGCTCTCCACAGTGGCTCTGTAGAAGGTTGCCAGAAGCTTGGTGTCCAATTTGTCCCTTCTCAGTACCCTGAGAAAGTGGAGTCGTTTCTGGGCCTTCTTTACTAACACTGTGGTGTTTGTGGACCAGGAGAGCCTATCCGTGACGTGGACTCCCAGAAATTTGAAGGATTGGACCCTGTCTACACATACTCCGTTAATGAGGAGTGGGGCCAGGTCTGTGCTGCGCTTGCGAAAGTCCAGGATTATTTCTTTAGTCTTTGCGGTATTTAGTGTAAGATTGTTCGCCGAGCACCAAGAAGACAGTTTGTCGACCTCGTCTCTGTAAGCTGACTCATCCCCGCCTGAGATGAGTCCGATCACAGTGGTGTCATCGGCGAATTTGATGATAGAGTTTGACTGGTGGGCTGGTGTGCAGTCGTATGTGTACAAGGAGTACAGGACAGGACTCAGTACACAGCCTTGTGGTGAGCCAGTGTTCAGTGTAATGGCGGAAGAGAGGTGTGGACCCATTCTGATAGTTTGTGGTCGACCAGTCAAGAAGTTCTTTACCCAGCAGCAGATTGAAGAGGATAGTCCAAGGTGGTAGAGTTTGTCCTTCAGGATGTCCGGCTTGATGGTGTTAAAGGCTGAGCTATAGTCTATGAAAAGCATCGTCACATAGTTCCCCCGGTGCTCCAGGTGGCTCAGTGCTGTGTGAAGAGCCACAGCGATAGCATCCTCAGTGGACCTGTTTTCTCTATAAGCAAACTGGTGAGGGTCAACTGAGGGGGGGATTGTCCTTCTGATGTGTCGGGCCACCAACTTTTCAAAGCACTTCATGATCACAGGCGTGAGAGCAACAGGCCTGTAATCGTTCAAGCTGCAGATGGTTGGCCTTTTTGGGGACAGGAATGATGGTGGCAGATTTTAGGCAGGCAGGAACGATGGATAGTTGCATTATAACTGGTTAGTCTCGGTTCTGGTTGCTGTTTATATCCGAAACTTGTGTCCAAAGAGGATGGGGATGTATATTTTACTATTCTGTTTAAAAATAATCATGTAGGGATGTTTTGGGGCTTTTTTTACACAAGAATCAAAAACCTCCAATGGATCTTTATTTTGCACGGTGGTTGAATTAGAACCGGGCCCAGTCGGTTCTGGTTGCCGCTTTTACCCAGATTTAGTGTCAATTGTGTGGATGGATGCATTTTCACTATTATGTGTAAAATTAAAGATGCAGGGATGTTCTGGGAATATTTCACACCGTCAATAGTGTCCAAAACATTTTGCGATAAAAATAGTGGTTGTATTAGAACAAGGCCCAATCGGTTCTGGTTGGTGTATTTACCCAGAATTTGTGTTGATTGAGTGGGTGGATGTAGTTTCACTATTTTCTATAAAAATAATGTTTCCCACCATAAACATTGTCCAAAACAGGCATTTTGCGATTAAAAAAGAGGTCGTATTAGAACCAGGCCCAGTCGGTTCTGGTTGGTGCTTCTACCCATAATTAGTGTTGAATGTGTAGATGGATGTATTTTCACTATTCTGTGTAAAAATAATGATCCAGGATGGTTCTGGAGCTATTTTCCCACCATAAACAGTGTCCAAAACAGGCATTCTGCGATTAAAATAGTGGTTGTATTAGAACCAGGCCCATTCTGTTCTGGTTGGTGAATTTACCCGAAAAATTGTATCCATTGACGATGGGGATGTATTTTTGATTATTATGTATAAAAATAATCATCTAGGGATCTTCAGAAGTTCTGTTATTCCCGAATCAATGACCTCCATTTGGGCACATTATTGACGGAGCTCACGACCATGATCCAGTGTGTGGCTCGGATGTGTCCCTCAAACACAAATACTGGTCAGTCTCATCCAAAATCCTAATGGCTCAGTTCCCTTGAGTGGGAGCGGCAAGGAACGCCCTGCATTTGAAGACCATTGAAGGCAGGTTCCGGGCCTGTGTCGGCGCATCAGTCAGGCTGGGTAGCCGCTATGGCCCAGGTGATTTTCCAGGGCTGCCCTGCTCTTGACGGAGTGGCCACCCAGCGGGGCTGTGTGTGTTTCATGGTGGGAGACTCGTGCTGCCCCTTCATCCCTGCCGGCATGTCCTGCTCGGTCCATGATGCCCTGCAGGCTATTAGGAACATGCAGAGAGCTGTGACCGGAGATCCGGTTCCACAACGTGGATGGCTTGACTGGTTCTTCTCTGGCTCATGGAAACAGCCACTTCAATATTTCAATATTTTCACAGACACAAAAGGAGGGAATTGTGGGATGGACTGGCTAACTGGCTTAATAATTGTTTATTCTTGTCGCACCATGTGGTCATACTGGTTTAACTTTGTTTTTTAAGATCGTAGAATGCAAGGTAGACTAGCCAAACTGGTTTTACAATTGAATTAAAAGATCGTGGAATGTAAGAAAGACTAACTAGTTGGCCTTGCAATTGTTTGTTCGCCTCGAGAAATATAAGAAAGGCTGGCTAACAGGGTTTGCAATTTTTTCCTTGTATTGTGCCATGAAAAGAGGTTCAACTTCAGGAGTAACTGTCACTCTCCAGGTCATCTAGGGTCAAGTGCACACTTGAAAACTTTCATATTCGACCAAAACGTGCTTATCAGCACATAAAAAGCACATTTGGTGGTACGCGGGAAGAACGGCAGCAGACAAAAAGGCTATTTAGAAAGGTATCACCACTACGCAGAAGAACGTCGGCTACTCTGCCCTCACTGGAAGACATTGCCAGCCCTCGTTACCTCAGCAGAGCCAGGGACATGATCAGGGACCCATGCCACCCTGGTCACAATCGGTTCCAGCTGCTGCTCTCTGGCAGACAGACGCTGTAAGTTTCCCACATCCGTTGGGACTCTAAACTTGGGGTAACACAACACAATCCCTTCTGTGTAATAACTTCGGGTGAGGTAATATGAATAGACATTAGGCACCTACATGCTGAATGAAGGTAAGTGAAAGACAGTGAGAGGTAAGAGATCCACTCAAGGGGTGGTGATGCAATGTATCCATAAAGGCAGAATTGTAAATTAAGAGTCTGGAGTCATAACTTGTAAAACTGTGTAAAAATGTCAGAGACACAAATGACATAGTGTAATATCATCAAATTTTATAATTTAATAAGTTTTTCATTTGGCATCATTCTAAAGGCTAGATATTAAGTTATAATGAAAACTATGATACTTGGCCAAAACGTGATTTTCAGCGCATGAAACGCACGTTAAGCCAAAAAAAAACTGAAATGTTCCCCTGCTGCGAAACAAACTGTCAGAGACACATAGTTACTGTGTATATAGTGTATAATTGTCCAATTCAAGTAAGTTTTTCATTTGGCATCATTCTAAGTGATATAAATTAAGTTATAGTGAAAATTATGATACTTGGCCAAAACGTGATTTTCAGCGCATGAAACGCACGTTAAGGCAATAAAAACTGAAATATTCCCCTGCTGCGAAACAAACTGTCAGAGACATATAGTTACTGTGTATATAGTGTATTATCGTCCAATTCAAGTAAGTTTTTCATTTAGCATCATTCTAAGTGATAGAAATTAAGTTATAGTGAAAACTATCATACTCGGCCAAAACATGATTATCAGCGCATGAAACGCACGTTAGCAATAAAAACTGAAATGTCCCCCTGCTGCGAAACAAACTGTCAGAGACACATAGTTACTGTGTATATAGTGTTAAATAGTCCAATTCAAGTAAGTTTTGCATTTAGCATCATTCTAAGTGATAGAAATTAAGTTATAGTGAAAACTATGATACTTGGCCAAAACGTGATTTTCAGCGCATGAAACGCACGTTAAGGCAATAAAAACTGAAATGTTCCCCTGCTGCGAAACAAACTGTCAGAGACACATAGTTAATGTGTATATAGTGTATTATTGTCCAATTCAAGTAAGTTTTTCATTTGGCATCATTCTAAGTGATAGAAATTAAGTTATAGTGAAAATTATGATACTTGGCCAAAACGTGATTTTCAGCGCATGAAACGCACGTTAAGGCAATAAAAACTGAAATGTTCCCCTGCTGCGAAACAAACTGCCAGAGGCAGTGAGATAAATTTAAATAGAAAATATGTATGACCAGACTGCAAAGTGGACAGAGAGTTCCTACAGTGGGCTCCTGTTTACTGCGATGTTACTGCAACTCTAGTCGAATGACCAGTGAGTGTGTCTTAAATACAGGCAAAACTGACAGTTGTCCCTAAGACTTTGGACAGATACGTTTCAGTCTTTTGCAGGGCAACAAGTAATTGATTAGTGTCGGGCCTGGAATCTGTAGTCAATGGTTTCCAGACGTAGGGTGTTCTTCGCTGTTCCTACCCTGGGGAATACCGCCATCATGATTTTGGAGGAGACTGACCAGTGTTTGTATTAGAGGGGGACATCCGAGCCCCAAACTTAATCATGGGGGAAGAAATCAAAGCTCCGTCGTTGACGCCTGGTGGGTAGATGTGGGTTGGCGTCGACAGTTGGAATCGAGTCTGCTGTTAGAACGTACGTGTGGTCGGATGCAGATGTAGGGACACAGAGCCCAGTTGTATTGGTGGGGATGATCATATACACTTGCCATTCGCAGAGCCACCATATTTGGTCCAGTACTGTCCATGATTGGGAAGGAATGTGTCTGATCTCGGCGCACCTGGTGACGTGAACTTGGTCCAAAGGGGTCTTCGGATCCGGTCCGCTGAAGTTGAAACAGGATGGATAACAGTCTGTTCGGTTGTTGCACTGAACATACGTTGCGGTATTGACTGTAGCTGCTAATGGTACTGCGACCATGGTATGTAGGCGGTCGAGCTTTGCTGGAAGGATTCTCTCAGATTACCCAGGATACAGTTGTAGGTGAGGTTGGCGAGTTCTTCGTTCTGTCGGTTGGACCATAGCTGTGGTTGGGCTACGGCAGTAGGCAAAAGGGAACAGACATAACAACTCATTGGTTGTGGCGCGGGCTGTGAGTGCGGTGTATCTGTACCAACTGTTCCTCATCATCGGGTTGTAGTCGTTTTCTTCCTGTGTTTGGACATGGGCGAGAATAAGGTGTATCTACTCAGGCTTAGGTGTTCCTGCCGGATGGATTTTGAGTAGGCGCGTGGCGGATGGTTGTACGAAGGGGTTCACACCAATCACTTTGGGGACCATGGCTGGACTAGTAGTGCGGATGGTGATAGTAAAGAGGGGGCCTTTTCCTGGTCGGTCCGGTCGGAGGCATAGGTTGATGCAGCCTTTTTGTTGGATATTGGTCGTAAGGTCTAGCATATGTTTACCATCTTTGATGGTGGTGCCTAACTTGGTGAAGTTAGCGGTCATGGTGGTAGCTTCTTTGGAAAGGGGCCATGTGATGGTTTTGTAGCCTGTATGGAGGAGGACCTGGTCCAAGGTGTCTGGCCAGACCATTCAGACTCTGGGAGCTTGTAGGTACCAATAAAAATAACTGGAGTCAGTCCTGTGTAATCCCAAGTGAGTAAGCTGTAGGCTGAGCAAAGGTACTTGAACAACGATTGGTGTCTTGGTTAATGGGATGCAGATCTGGGGGCCCCTGATCGTTTCCTGAACCAGCTAGTGGGGCATTCTCCTCCAGTGGGAGTGTACCAAGGTTCTGGTACGTTCCCCCCATGTGGTTGAACACAGAGCGGTGATGATGATGGCCAAAATCACACGGTGAGGTCCGTCCCAACGTGGAGAAGACCAGCACTTTCTTTTTATCACCTTGACGAGTACCAGGTCTCCTGGGGACAGGACCTCCTCTGTGGGAGACAGAGAAGATGTCGGCAGATTATTTTGCATTCATCACAGTTCTTTCTTGGAACATTTTGCATAACCACTTATTGAGGGATTCTGTTTCTCCTTTCTCTTTTACCACCAGATCTTTTTCCCACATTGTTAGTGGAAGATTCTGTCTTTCACTGCCTCAAATGGTGTGCATCCCTGTGCTGTTGGAATGATTCTCATGTACGTTTCTACCAGGCTCAGGCATTCTTGCCATGGTTTTCCTGTATCTTCCATGGTTTTTCTGAGTCTGAGTTTTACTGTTCTAATGGTTTGTTCGACGAGTCCAGCACTTTGGTTCAGTTTGATGAAATCCATGTTCAGAAGCTCGAAGGGATATGTTCCTGTTTGCCTTGTTCCATGCTTGGGTTGTTCATTGCCTTGAGAGTTGTGTCTACAGCAGTTTAGACAGTTTCTGCAAAATAATTGAGGTAAGTTTGGAGACCTCTGGGAACATGCATTGTTTGTTGTACTGTACTGATCATCCCTCCTGTTGAGACATGGCTCCTCCCATGGCTCAATTTGGCAATTACTTCAAACAATGATCGTGTCACGCATGGCTTGTTTTCTACTGCATAGAGTCCATTCTTGTGTTGAGTGGCTCCTTCTGTTTCCCATTGCAGTTTCTCTTTTTCTGGGGAATGATTTTGCATTTCTCTTAGGAATTCAGCAGGGATTGGGCTGTGTCTTTCCACCGTCACGTCTTGTTCTAGGAATAGTCTACATGCCTCTGTCAGTGCCACTATTTCTGCGGCTTGTGCAGACCAGTCGCCGGGGAGTCGTCCTGTCTTGAGGTTGTCTTTTTGAGTCACCACGGCATATACGTTGTGTTTTTCTCCATCCAGGGTTTTTGATGATGATCCATCCCCATAGGCAATGTGTCCGGGGGGCAATGGGTTGTCCATTAGGTCAGTTGCATATACGTGGTTAATTATGATTCGTTGAGTGGGCAACTGTGAGAATTGGTTTAACCACTTGTCGTCCGGTCTCCCATGAACTTCAGGGTGACACGTAATGGCCATGTTTGTTGTTCCTGTCCTGGGGCTGCTGGGCAGATATCTTCAGACTGTTCTCTTAGACTTTCAGCTACCTTGGCAGAATCATTCCCGACAATGTCGAGAGAGTAGAAGCTGTTAGATGTGGTGGTGTGGAAGATATTTTTGGTCTGTAATTCCCTGGGTCGGAGGCCATTTTGGGTGGCCACTAGGCTTAGCCCAAGCTGGACCATGATATCTCGTCCCGGTAACTCTCCGATTTTCATTTTGCAGTCTGACAATAAACCCATCCCTTTTGTTGCTTTCTGACCCATATTAATCACTTACTTAATAGTTTAAACAACAATTATTTTCTAAATTACCCGAAATTGATCTCCACTTTGTGATTAACCCAATATCTCTGAACACACAAAGACCAAAAGTCCCTGACTTTGTCTTAGTTAAGTCCCTGACTCTATTAACAGACCAAGACTATAATGCCTTTGCTAATTCTTGTTCTACTTTCATTGGTCCCGGACCAATTGGTTTATTACCAGACTGCAAAGTGGACAGTGAGAGTTCCTACAGTAGGGTCCTGTTCAACGCGATGTTCCTGAAACTCTAGTCGAATGACCAGTGTGTGTGTCTTAAATACAGGAAAAACTGACAGTTGTCACTAGGACTTTGGACAGATACATTTCAGTCATTTGCAGGGCAAAAAGTAATTGATCAGTGTCAGACAGTTGAATATTTGTGCTGACATGTCACCCCAATCAAGAACCAGGACCAGGCGGTTCTGGTTCGTGTTTTTACCCAGAAATTGTGTCCAATGATGTGGGGATGTATTTTTGATTATTCTTTATAAAAATAATATTCTAGGGATGTTCAGAAGTTCTGTTATGCCTGAATCAATGACCTCAATTTGGGCACTTTATTTACAAGTGGTTGTTTAGAACCAGGCCCAGTCGGTTCTGGTTGGTGCTTTACCCACAATTAGTGTCGATTGTGAGAGTGGATGTATTTTCACTATTCTCTGTAAGAATAAAGATCCAGGGATGTTCTGAGACTATTTCCCACCATAAATAGTGTCAAAAACATGCATTTTGCGACAAAAATAGTGGTTGTATTAGAACCAGGCCCAGTCGGTTCTGGTTTGTGTCTACACCCGTAACGTGTGTCCAATAGGAATGGGGTTGTATTTTTGACTATTCTCTATTAAAAAATATCATCTAGGGATTTTCAGAAGTTCTTCTATGCCCGAATAAATGACTTCCATTTGGGCACTTTATTTTGCATGGTTGTTGTAGTAGAACCAAGCCGAGTCAGTTCTGGTTGGTGCTTTTACCCAGAGTTAGTGTTGATTGTGTAGGTGGATGTATTTTCACTATTCTGTCTAAAAATAAAGATCCAGGATGGTTCTAGGGGTATTTGCCACCATAAATAGTCTCCAAAACATGCATTTTGCGATAAAAAATAGTAGTTGCATTATAACTGGGTCGTCTCGGTTCTGGTTGCTGTTTATATCCGAAACTTGTGTCCAGAGATGATGGGGATGTATATTTTACTATTCTGTTTAAACATAATCATGCAGGGATGTTTTGTGGCTTTTTTTATACAAGAATCAAAAACCTCCATTATTGATCGTTATTTTGCATGGTGGTTGAATTAGAACCGGGCCCAGTCGGTTCTGGTTGGTGCTTTTACCAAGAATTAGTGTCAATTGATTTGATGGATGCATTTTCACTATTCTGTGTGAAATTAAAGATGCAGGGAATATTTCCCACCGTCAATAGTGTCCATAACAGGCACTTTGCGATTAAAATAGTGGTCCTATTAGAACCAGGCCCAGTCGGTTCTGGTTGTTGTATGTAGCCGGAACTTGTGTCAAATGATAATGGGGATGTATTTTTGACTATTCTCTATAAAAATAATCATCTAGGGATTTTCAGAAGTTCTTTTATGCCCTAATCAATGACCTCCCTTTGGGCACTTTATTTTGCATAGTGGTTGTATTAGAACCAGGCCCAGTCGGTTCTGGTTTGTGTATACACCCGTAACTTGTGTCCGATGGGAATGGGGTTGTATATTTTACTATTCTGTATGAAAATCGTCATCTAGGGATGTTCAGAAGTTATTTTATGCCCGAATAAATGACCTCTATTTGGGCACTTTATTTTGCATGGTGGTTGTATTAGAACCAAGCCCAGTCAGTTCTGGTTGGGTCTTATACCCAGAGTTAGTATTGATTGTGTAGGTGGATGTATTTTCACAATTCTGTCTAAAATTAAAGATCCAGGATGGTTCTAGGGCTATTTCCCAGCATAAATTTTCTCCAAAACATGCATTTTGCGATAAAAAATAGTAGTTGCATTATAACTGGGTCCAGTCGGGTCTGGTTGCTGTTTATATCTGAAACTTGTGACCAAAGATGATTGGGATGTATATTTTACTATTTTGTTTAAAAATAATCATGCAGGGATGTTTTGGGGCTTTTTTTTATACAAGAATCAAAAACCTCCAATGGATCTTAATTTTGCATGGTTGTTGAATTAGAACCGGGACCAGTCGGTTTTGGTTGCCGCTTTTACCCAGATTTAGTGTCAATTGTGTGGATGGATGCATTTTCACTGTTATGTGTAAAATTAAAGATGCAGGGATGTTTTGGGAATATTTCCCACCGTCAATAGTGTCCAAAACATTTTGCGATAAAAATAGTGGTTGTATTAGAACAAGGCCCAATCGGTTCTGGTTGGTGTATTTACCCAGAATTTGTGTTGGTTGAGTAGGTGGATGTAGTTTCACTATTTTCTATAAAAATAATGTTTCCCACCATAAACATTGTCCAAAACAGGCATTTTGCGATTAAAATAGTGGTCGTATTAGAACCGGGCCCAGTCGGTTCTGGTTGCCGCTTTTACCCAGATTTAGTGTCAATTGTGTGGATGGATGCATTTTCACTATTATGTGTAAAATTAAAGATGCAGGGATATTTTGGGAATATTTCCCACCGTCAATAGTGTCCAAAACATTTTGCGATAAAAATAGTGGTTGTATTAGAACAAGGCCCAATCGGTTCTGGTTGGTGTATTTACCCATAATTAGTGTTAAATGTGTAGAGGGATGTATTTTCACTATTCTGTGTAAAAATAATGATCCAGGATGGTTCTGGAGCTATTTTCCCACCATAAACAGTGTCCAAAACAGGCATTCTGGGATTAAAATAGTGGTTGTATTAGAACCAGGCCCAGTCTGTTCTGGTTAGTGAATTTACCCGAAAAATTGTATCCATTGACGATGGGGATGTATTTTTGATTATTATGTATAAAAATAATCATCTAGGGATCTTCAGAAGTTCTGTTATTCCCGAATCAATGACCTCCATTTGGGCACATTATTGACGGAGCTCACGACCATGATCCAGTGTGTGCCTCGGATGTGTCCCTCAAACACAAATACTGGTCAGTCTCATCCAAAATCGTAATGGCTCAGTTCCCTTGGGTGGGAGCGGCAAGGAACGCCCTGCATTTGAAGACCATTGAAGGCAGGTTCCGGGCCTGTGTCGGCGCATCAGTCAGGCTGGGTAGCCGCCATGGCCCAGGTGATTTTCCAGGGCTGCCCTGCTCTTGACGGAGTGGCCACCCAGCGGGGCTGTGTGTGTGCCATGGTGGGAGACTCGTGCTGCCCCTTCATCCCTGCCGGCATGTCCTGCTCGGTCCATGATGCCCTGCAGGCTATTAGGAACATGCAGAGAGCTGTGACCGGAGATTCGGTTCCACAACGAGGATGGCTTGACTGGTTCTTCTCTGGCTCATGGAAACAGCCACTTCAATATTTCGATATTTTCACAGACACAAAAGGAGGGAATTGTGGGATGGACTGGCTAACTGGCTTAATAATTGTTTATTCTTGTCGCACCATGTGGTCATACTGGTTTAACTTTGTTTTTTAAGATCGTAGAATGCAAGGTAGACTAGCCAAACTGGTTTTACAATTGAATTAAAAGATCGTGGAATGTAAGAAAGACTAACTAGTTGGCCTTGCAATTGTTTGTTCGCCTCGAGAAATATAAGAAAGGCTGGCTAACAGGGTTTGCAATTTTTTCCTTGTATTGTGCCATGAAAAGAGGTTCAACTTCAGGAGTAACTGTCACTCTCCAGGTCATCTAGGGTCAAGTGCACACTTGAAAACTTTCATATTCGACCAAAACGTGCTTATCAGCACATAAAAAGCACATTTGGTGGTACGCGGGAAGAACGGCAGCAGACAAAAAGGCTATTTAGAAAGGTATCACCACTACGCAGAAGAACGTCGGCTACTCTGCCCTCACTGGAAGACATTGCCAGCCCTCGTTACCTCAGCAGAGCCAGGGACATGATCAGGGACCCATGCCACCCTGGTCACAATCGGTTCCAGCTGCTGCTCTCTGGCAGACAGACGCTGTAAGTTTCCCACATCCGTTGGGACTCTAAACTTGGGGTAACACAACACAATCCCTTCTGTGTAATAACTTCGGGTGAGGTAATATGAATAGACATTAGGCACCTACATGCTGAATGAAGGTAAGTGAAAGACAGTGAGAGGTAAGAGATCCACTCAAGGGGTGGTGATGCAATGTATCCATAAAGGCAGAATTGTAAATTAAGAGTCTGGAGTCATAACTTGTAAAACTGTGTAAAAATGTCAGAGACACAAATGACATAGTGTAATATCATCAAATTTTATAATTTAATAAGTTTTTCATTTGGCATCATTCTAAAGGCTAGATATTAAGTTATAATGAAAACTATGATACTTGGCCAAAACGTGATTTTCAGCGCATGAAACGCACGTTAAGCCAAAAAAAAACTGAAATGTTCCCCTGCTGCGAAACAAACTGTCAGAGACACATAGTTACTGTGTATATAGTGTATAATTGTCCAATTCAAGTAAGTTTTTCATTTGGCATCATTCTAAGTGATATAAATTAAGTTATAGTGAAAATTATGATACTTGGCCAAAACGTGATTTTCAGCGCATGAAACGCACGTTAAGGCAATAAAAACTGAAATATTCCCCTGCTGCGAAACAAACTGTCA